>NC_092727.1:120632340-120932340 GCF_047496885.1 Scyliorhinus torazame
CATTCAGTAGCACTAAATTCCCACTCTGCTGTGTTATTTACAATTGCTTCGTTCAAATTGCTGCATGATTTAAGCACAGAATGATTCATTAGATTTGATGGGGTAGGCTGTAATGATGGAATTGAACCACAATGGGGCAGATTTACCCCAGGAAACAGAAGCGAATCAGAGCATGATGTGACTTATTAATTGACTAGGAAGTTTCTCTATGGTCTCCCTCCTGCTCCAAAACTGATAAGCAGTCAATTTTGGATAAAGTGTTAGCCCGAGGCCATTGTCTACACTTTCAGGTGGACATAAAAGATCCCCCCGCTTCATTATTTCGATGAGGAGCAGGGGAGTTTCATCCATTCCTGGTGTTTCCAGCCAATATTAAGCCTCAAATGAAAATCACTTATTGTCACAAGTAGGCTTCAAATGAAGTTACTGTGAAAAGCCCCTAGTCGCCACATTCCGGCGCCTGTTCGGGGAGGCTGGTACGGGAAACAACATCAAATGAAATAGATTATCTGAACATTATCACATCGCTGCTACTGGGATCTTGCTGTGTGAAGACTGGCTGCTGTATTTCCCACGTCACAACGACGACTACACTTCAATCCTACTTCGATGGCTGTAAATAGTTTATCGATACCTTAGCGATGCAGGTCAATTCTTTCTACCCGACAGGGAGTGGCACTCGTCCCAGGTTTGGTATTGAGGAAATGCAGAGTTAAGATGCTGAGGTGAAAAGGAGGCCAAGACCAGGGGCTGGTTTCTCCCGACCCCCAGCTGCGTGTTTCTCGGAGGTGGGATTCTCCCTTCCCGCTGCTGGTCAATGGGGTTTCTCATTGGAGCCCCTCACGCCTCCCGGGTAACCCTCGGGCGGGGGGTGCGCTGCCAGCGGCAATAGAGAATCCCCACGGCCCGAGAATTCCAGCCCGGAGCAGCCGTGATCCCTTGAACGGGGAAGGAGACTCAAGGATGTGGATAGCAGAGACTGTCCATTTAACGTTTGTGTGCACACCATTCCCCAGCCGGTGGGTCTCTTCCCCCAACCCAACTGGTTCAACGATTCTCTTAAGGTTAACGTACAGGTTCAGTCGGCAGTAGGAAGGCAATTGCAATGTTCGCATTCCTGTCAGAGGGCTAGAATATAGGGCAACACGGTGGCCGCAGTGATTAGCACTGCTGTCTCACGGCACGAGGTCCCAGGTTCGATCCCGGCTCTGGGTCACTGTCCGTGTGGAGTTTGCACATTCTCCCGATATTTCCCTGGGTTTCGCCCTCACAACCCAAAGATGTGCAGGGTAGGTGGATTGGCCGCGCTAAATTGCCACTTAATTGGAATAAATGATTGGGTACTCTAAAATTTTTTTTTTAAAAAGAGGGGCGAGAATACAAGCCAGGGATGTACTTCTGAGGCTGTATGAGGCTCTGGTCAGACCCCATTTGTAGTTTTGTGAGCAGTGTTTGGGCCCGTATCTAAGGAAAGATGTTCTGGCCTTGGAAAGGGTCCAGAGGAGGTTCACCAGAATGATCCCTGGAATGAAGAGCT
This sequence comes from Scyliorhinus torazame, assembly GCF_047496885.1. Classification (NCBI taxonomy): domain Eukaryota; kingdom Metazoa; phylum Chordata; class Chondrichthyes; order Carcharhiniformes; family Scyliorhinidae; genus Scyliorhinus; species Scyliorhinus torazame. The sequence goes on from NC_092727.1 coordinate 120,633,878, forward strand.
TGTCATATGAGGAACGGTTTGAGGACTCTGGGTCTGTACTCGTTGGAGTTTAAGAAGGATATGGGGGTTCTTATTGAAACTGACAGGATACTGCGAGGCCCGGAGAGAGAGGACGTGGGGGGTAGATGTTTCCACTTGCAGGAAAAACTAGAACCAGAGGACACAATCGCAGACTGAAGGGACGATCCTTTAAAACAGAGATGAGGAGGGCTTTCTTCAGCCAGAGGTGGTGCATCTGTGGAACTGTTTGTCGCAGAAGGCTGGGGAGGCCAAATCACTGAGTGTCTTTAAGGACAGAGATAGATAGGTTCTTGATTAATAAGGGGATCAGGGGTTATGGGGAAAAGCAGGAGAATGGGGATGAGAAAAATATCAGCCATGATTGAATGGCGGAGCAGACTCGATGGACCAAGTTAGCACAGGGCTAAATCGCTGGCTTTGAAAGCAGACCAAGGCAGGCCAGCAGCACGCTTCGATTCCCGTAACAGCCTCCCCGAACAGGCGCCGGAATGTGGCGACTAGGGGCTTTTCACAGTAACTTCACTTGAAGCCTACTTGTGGCAATAAGCGATTTTCATTTCATTTCAAGTGGCCTAATTCTGACTTCTATGTCTATGTCCTTAACCCCTTTCCTGACCACCGCCCCGCCCATGCCCCCCCCCCCCCCCCCGCCCCGCCCCGCCCGTGCTTCCCCAACCCGGGTTGTGTTTGCCTGGGGCTCAGACACGGGACCAAGCTGGCAAGGAACCTTGTGGCCTCCCGTCCTCTACACAAAATGGCTGCACAAATGCAAAGTCTCACCTCATCATCACAGCAAATAACATCAAAACAGACAATTTAAATGATTTATGTGTAATTGAGGCTGTTCTACAGGAGGTGGAGGGAAGTGGGGCTGGGTCAAGGTGAGGGGTTTGTATTTGGAGGAAGGGTTCGCCAGTCTGGAGGAGCTAAGGGGGAGGGTAGAGCTGCTGACGGGGAGTGAGTTCAGGTATCTACAGGTTAGGGTCTTTGCACGAAAGGTCTGGAGGGATTTCCCTAGGTTGCCAGGATACACCCTGCTGGAGCGACTGTTGTTTCCGGATGTGGAAGGGGAGGGAAGAATTGGGGATATAGATAAGTGGCTGGGGGAGCAGGGAGGAGAGCGGGTGGTGAAGATCAAGGAGAAATGGGAAGCGGAGTTGGGATAGAGATCAATTGGGGAGTATGGAGTGAGGCACTGCGAAGGGTAAACGGGACCTCCTCTTGTGCAAGTATGAGCCTGATACAGTTTAAGGTGGTGCACAGGGTGCTTATGATTCGGGCGAGAATGAGTGGGTTCTTTCAGGGGGTAGCAGATGAGTGTGAGAGGTGTGGGCGGGGGCCAGCGAACCACGCGCACAGGTTTTGGGGTTCAAAAATTGGGAGATTCTGGGCGGGAGTGTTCGCGGTCTTAGCCAGATAGTGGGGAGGGAGTGGACCCGAACCCCTTTGGTGGCGATTCAGTTTCAGAGAAGCCGGAGCTCATGGAGAGGAGGAAGGCCGATGTCTTGGCCTTCGCCTCTCTGATTGCACGGTGACGAATTTTGCTGGAGTGGAGGGTCCGCATTCGCCACCGGGGGTAGCAGCATGGTTGGGTGATCTGTATGACTTCCTGCGGTTAGAGAAGTATGAGTTAAGGGGCTAGGCGGGGGAGTTTGAGAAAGGTGGGGGATGTTTGTGACCGTGTTTGAGGAGCTGTTCGTCGCAGGGGGGTGGGATGTGGGGGGGGGTATGAAAAAGGAGAAAAAATCTGTACAAACTGTATAGTTGGACTGTTGGGAAGAATGTTTCCCGGGTGTTATTTGCTGTAACCTTTGTTACAAGTTTGTAATAAAATGCGTTTTTTTAAAAAGTAATTGAGGCTGGTCTCTTGTCTTTCCTGCATCTCCAATGCTGGAGGGTAAACAGTAACCAATGGAATGGTGGAAATTGCAATGTTAATGTTGGCCTTTGATGGTGAAATTTGTTCGAAACATTGACATCAGGGAATCTGGCCAATTGGTCCAGGTGGATTCCTGCGCAAACCTGGGCTCCGATCACACGGAATTCTAAAGGTGGAATTTCTCCCCCTGCTCATGGTTTAGCACACTGGGCTAAATTGCTGGCTTTTAAAGCAGACCAAGGCAGGCAGCAGCACGGTTCGATTCCCGTACCAGCCCTCCCCGAACAGGCGCCAGAATGTGGCGACTAGGGCTTTTCACAGTAACTTCATTTTAGCCTACTCGTGACAATAAGCGATTTTCATTTCATTTCATTTCATTATTGTGTTACTTAGGGCGGGATTCCCCGGCCCGCGGTCCGCCCGCGCGACCGGAGAATCCCGCCCGAGGTCAATGGATTTCCCATTGTCAGCGTCTCTCCCGTAGCGTTCTTGCGGCGGGCGGGCGGAAGAATCCAGCCTATGGTGTGCTGAGCGCAATTCTGGTCCCCATTTTGCAGAAAGAATATCGACACACAGGAGATGGGGGGGCGGGGGGGGGGAAGAGAGAAAGGGAGGGGTGGTGGCCAGGGGAGGGGTAGAGCAATTTACAAAGATGTTACCAGAATTGAGAGGTTCCAACATTCAGGCAAAGACTGACCAGGCTGCTTTCTCCGGGAAGGAAAAGACTGAGAAGCGACCGAATAGAGAACTTCAAAACAAGTTAAACATGGATCTGCAGGCGCGATCGAACCAGGGGCCAGAAATATAAGACAGTCCTCAATGAATGAGACAAGGCACCCAGGAGAAACCTCTCCACACAGAGACTGGTGACAATTGTGGAAGTTGCTACCACACAGGTAGTTCAGCAAAATACCGTAAATGCCTTCGAGAGGAGATTGGACAACTCACGAGGGGGAAAAGAATAGAAGGCAATGCTGATGGGGTGAAATGATGAGTAGCATTTCCAGGTGTCCCGCCAGACTGCTGTGCAGCTCTGAGACGCTTGAGATTTGAGTGGCAGCCGCTGATGTGTTCAGCCCTGAGAACAGCACATGGGGAATGCTAATGACATTGACGCAGCGGGGTTCCCGAGCAAACGCTCCTCACGCTGACTGATTTTTTTCTCTCAGTCTCCCCTCGACAGAGGCTGTCCATGGCGCCTCAGCAAACTGCTCTAACTTACTCCAGTGGGCAGCGGGGATAAGGACGGAGCATTACGGCCCTCTTGGCGCGGAATCACCTCCTCCGCCAATGAACAACTTCAAGTTTAATTGGAATTCCGCCTGCAGAGGTCACATTGTTCAGTATGCAATGCACAAGCTGAAGGCAGTCACAGCACTTCTGAGAGAAGCATTTGCAATTTATACGCAGACGAATTCACATTGAAATATCTCCTACGAGTCGGGTGGCCTTAAACAGCTGCTGGGGGGGCCGCCCTTTCCCAGCCCGCTATCTGACTCCCGGTTCCACGCCAATGTAATGACATCCGTCCTGCTAAGTCGCACACTCACCTACCTAAGAGTGCCCCGAATGCAACTGGGGGAGAGCCTTTGTAGGGGAGCGGCAGTGGGTCCCACCTGTAAAATCGCACCCTGAGTAAATCTTTTTTTTTTATTGTCACAGGTAGGCTTACATTAACACTGCAGTGAAGTTACTGTGAAAAGCCCCCTCGTCGCCACACTCCGGCGCCTGTTCGGGTACACTGAGGGAGAATTCAGAATGTCCAAATTACCTAACAGCACGTCTTTCGGGACTTGTGGGAGGAAACCGGAGACTCTGCGCGGACAGTGAACCAAGCTGGGAATCAAACCTGGGACTCTGACGCTGTGGAGCAACTGTGCTGCATGCCGCCCACAAGTTTGCCTCCAGATCTATCCTTCACCAATGGCTTCCCTGGATTTTAACTCTTTGTGTGTGTGTGGGGGGGGGGGGGTCTGAATAAGCTTCTGATGATCAGGGTAGGGTAACAAATGTCAGGGAAGCCCACAGCTTGATACTAAATTAATAAGAAAATGTGGTCGTTGGGTCAATTCTCCTTGATCAAGTTCAGACTGATCCTGTGGTTCAATAGCCCCTCTGCGCATACTGGCTAGGGCAATCGCATGAGGCATCAGACAGCAATCCAACGTCACTGTCACAGCGTGGGTGCAAGTGTCGTCTCACAGTTAACAAATGTCGGCCTTGCAAATGGACGAATATTGTTTTTTTAAAAATCGACAGTGCAGAGGGAACAATTAAAGGAATGAAGGAAAGCAGGTCAGAGAGGAGGGGGTACCGGTGGAGGCACCCGGATTAAACACTTACTGCTCTTCTTCTGTCTGCTTCATCCACTCCATGTCATGGGGGTCACGGGTCAGCTCCTGGGGGGGGGGGGGGGGGGGGGGGGCGAGAGGGAAGGAGAGTGGACAATGAAAACTGAAACGGCCAAACAATGAGATTGATCAGAAAAATCAGATTAATTTATCGCTCTTCCTCTGACCTGTTCCTCCCCTTCGGTTTCTGTGTGTGACTATCGCAACAGACGATTCTCGACATGGTTCAGCGCTGCTTCTGTTTAAACTGCTACCTTTAGTTTATGCCACTGTATGTTATGTCTGTCCCAATGTACTGTATTAAAAATTCTTATTAAAAACTGTCCATGTTGTCATGCGAGAGTACCTTTAAGAAATGGGGGCTTCAGAAATGTACCTTTAAGAAATGGGTGTTTACTACTGCAAGTGATGTCAGAGAGTGGGTGGAGCTGAGCTGTGTCAGCTTTTTACTTTCGTTTTAGGCTGTTTGGTGCAGGGTGTGTTTTAGTTTCGCTTTCAGTGTTGGAGCTGAAGCCAGGACAGAGCGGGTGTACTGTTGATCTCTCTGCCATGAAAAAGACTATTTCTTGATCATTTGGTGAATTCAGAATTATAAATGTTCTCAGTAGTCAATGTAAACCTAATGTGCTCTGTGAAAGGGGTTTCTTAAGTCTTCTGGATGTTGTTTGGGAGTTATTACGGATTACTTAGTGTTGTAGTCTTTGGGGGTTGTATTTGAATTAATGGTTGCTAAGATGTTCACCGTATGTTTTAAAAAGGTTACTTGAGTTCATAGAATAAACATTGTTTTGCTTTAAAAAATACTTTTCCATTTCTGCTGTACCACACCTGTAGAGTGGGCCATGTGCTCCCCATACCACAATCTATTAAAACTTGTGGGTCAGGTGAACTCCATGCTACACTTTGGAGTTCTCTAAACCCTGGCCCATAACAGTGTCTATATTTACAATGGGAATTGGTAATATCCACATTGTTGTCATATTGTCTGTCTGGTGGGGAGGCGCTAATGCCACCTACACTGTTAGGTCTAATGACAATGCTAACTGGCGTGTTCCCTCCACCCCTCCTGGTGAGACTTCGCTCTTCACTGGGAGAACCCCTCGGGTCACTTTTTAAAAAGAGGGGGGTTTGCTCTTCTCCACTGACCTGTGTGCAGCTTTCCTGGAGACTCTGCTGGCTTAGCTGGGACTGTAAGCGGTCACACTCTTCTTTGTATTGCCGCTCCCGCCACTGGCAACTGTGCAGCTTCCTCTGGAGTTCATCGATCTCCTCCTGTAACCTCTGAACTTCCAGCTCATCCAGTTGGGGGACCACCGCCCTGCAATTCTGTTGTCGCCTGGGGCTCTCCAGCCCTGCAACGCAGCACAATGCAACAAGGTCAACTTCACTGCTCATCAAACACACGCTGGATAAATGCTAAATCTCCAAACACTTCAACCCTTTGAAGCAAATGATAAAGAAACTAAACGCAGCAATGGTCTTGTGAATTCCACTGACAGCCCTATTCTTTGTCAATCGTAGACGTGAATGTCAATAGAATCCTACTGACATGACGACATGTCCTTTAGAATCATAGAATCTCTACAGTGCAGAAGGAGGCCAAGTAGCCCATCGAGCCCTTGGAAAGAGCACCCTAGCTAGGCCCACGCCCTGACCCTATCCCAGTAACCCCACCTTACCTTCCTTTGGACACAAAGGGGAAATTTATCATGGCCAATCCACCTAACCTGCACAGCTTTGGACTGTGGGAGGAAACAGGAGCACCCGGAGGAAACCCACTCAGACACGGGGAGAAAGTGCAAACTCCGCACAGACAGTTACCCAAGGCTGGAATTCAACCCCGAGAACCTGGCGTGGTGAGGCAGCAGTGCTAAGCACTGTGCCACCGATCTCCCATCTTTACCCGTCTGGACTCCATGTGACTTCAGGTCAACAGCGATGTGGTTGACTTTTAACAGTTGACTTGGGTGGCCCGGTAGCACAGTGGTTACCACTGTTGCTTCGCAGCGCCAGGGTCCCAGGTTCGATTCCCGGCTTGGGTCACTGTCTGTGCGGAGTCGGCACGTTCTCCCCGTGTCTGCGGTGGGTTTCCTCCGGGTGCTCCGGTTTCCTCCCACAAGTCGTCCACCCCCCCCCCCCCCCCCCCCCCCCCCGCCAATTTTTCTTTTTTCAATCCGTTCAAAGGGTGTGGCTGTCACTGGACAGGCCAGCATTTATTGTCCAACCCTCATTGCCCTTGAGAAGGTGGTGGTGAGCTGCCTTCTCGAACTGTTGCAGACCGGCTGGTGTAGGTACACCCATAGTGTACACCCATAGTGTACACCTGTAGTGTACACCTGTAGTGTACACCCATAGTGTACACCCATAGTCTCGTTAGCGCTGGCGTCTCAGATTTGTGACCCAGCCACAGTTAAGGAGCGGTGATCTAGTCCCAAGTCAGATTGGTGTGTGGCTTGGAGGACAAACTTGCAGGTGGTGGTGTTCCCATGCATTTTTTAATAATCTTTCTTAGTATTCCAAATAGGCTTAACAGTAACACTGCAATGAAGTTACTGTGAAAATCCCCTAGTCTCCACACTCCGGCGTTTGTTCAGGTACATTGGGAGAATCAGAATGTCTAATTTACCTAACAAGCACGTCTTTCGGGACTTGTGGGAGGAAACCGGAGCACCCAGAGGAAACCCACTCAGACACAGGGAGAACGTGCAGAGTCCGCACAGACAGTGACCCAAGCCAGGAATCGAACCTGGGGCCCTGGCGCTGTGAAGTAATAGTGCTAATCACTGTGCTACCGTGCCGCCCGTTAACAGTCCAGTGTAGCACTGTGGGTGTGTTGCACTGTCAAAGATGTCATCTTTCAGCTGAAACATTAACCGATGCCTGGGTGAATATAAAGAAAACCCAGGGCCCTCTTTTGAAGAGAGCGGGGGAGTTATTCCCGATGTCTCCTGGCCAATACTTAACTTTCACTCAACATCACAGAAACAGATTATCTGGACATTATCACATCGCTGTGGGATCCTGCTGTGCACAATTTGGCTGCCACATTTCCTACATTAGGACAGTGACCACACTTCATAAGTATTTCATTGACTGTGAAGTGCTTTGCGATGTCCAGTGGTCATGAAAAGCGCTTTATAAATGCAAGTCTTTTTTTTCGTTTGAACTACTCCCTGACATTGCGAGCTGCACACCATCACCATTCTCTGGGTAATGAGCTTTAATCTGAATTGCCAATTGGATCTCTTGGTGACTTCCTTATGCGAACAGGATACTAAACGAGTTGTTGAAGCCGAAACCAAGGCACAGAGCTTTTCTTTATCCAGCGAGTTTATTGACTTTGTTCCGTCTTACAGCTCCCACACCCAGTGTCCCAGCTGTCACCTCTTTATATATACTCAATATACTTAATTAAACAACGTCCTTCACCTGTGTCGGAAATATAACTAACATACCATGAACATCTTATATTGATGGCCTCAAGTTTTGCTCCTCCCCACAATTGCAAACACCCTCTTCGAGTCTAGAACATAGAACATACAGTGCAGAAGGAGGCCATTCGGCCCATCAAGTCTACACCGACCCACTTAATCCCCCATTCCCACCCCATCCCCGTAACCCAATAACCCCTCCTAGCCTTTTTGGACACTAAGGGCAATTGAGCATGGCCAATCCACCTAACCTGCACGTCTTTGGACTGTGGGAGGAAACCGGAGCACCCGGAGGAAACCCACGCAGAAACGGGGAGAACGTGCAGATTCCACACAGACAGTGACCCAGCGGGGAATCGAACATGGACCCAGGCGCTGTGAAGCCACAGTGCTATCCACTTGTGCTACCGTGCTGCCCAAAATCTACTCTTCCAAAATCTTTCATAATTTTAAAGCCTTCTATTAAGTCACCCCCTTAGATCTTCTCTTGACAAGAGAAGGGACCCCATCTATTGTGTCTTCCAAGATATGAACCACCATAGCTCTGCCAGTTAGTGCTTTGCTGCCTTTTAACGTGGGCTGTTTTTCAATGAAGATTGCTCCTCCCACATGCCCATCATGTCCCGAGTACCCATTGGGTGCTTTATGTACAAGGCGGCCCTGAGAACGTATGGACAATGGCACACTACCGTAACGACACCCGTGGGTCGGGCTCAGTTGTACAATTTGCTCATCCTTCGCCTGGAGCTGGTCGTTGAGCATCTGAACCGAGCTGTCCCTCAGCCTCAGCGCCTGTTCCAAACTCTGAATCGTGGAGACATGATCCTCAGCCAGGACAGTCTGGGGGGCGAAAAATAAAATTACAGATGAGCGACAGGAAAACAATTGGTCTCCATAGAGCACACTGGCTTCTTTGCTGAGTGGCACGGTGGATAGTGCCCCTGGCTCTAAGCCAGAAGTCCTGGGTTCATGTCCCACCCCAAGACGTGATGGACACGAAAGGTGTGTTCATAATGCAGCCAGATGGGTGGATTGTCAACCTGCAAATCCTCCCAATGTGCCTGCGGTAGGCGGTTAGACACCTGGTCAGCCACGACTGCTCTGGAGTGACACGCCTCAGGCTCTCAACCTAGGGCTGCAATCTCCGGACCCTCAGCCGCCTGTTTCCCGGCAGCGCGCCGTTCGCTGGCGGCAGGACTTTCTACTCCCACCGCTTGTCAATGGGATTCCCCATTGAAGCCACCCCACACCACCAGGAAACCCGCAGGCGGAGGTCCACTGCCAACGGCCAGAATATTCCCGCCCTATTCCAAGAAAAACAAGTTACAGGCACCAAAAGTGTGAGGTAATGTTTCTGGCTCATGCATTTGTCGTTGTGGTAATTCTTCCCGGCTGACTGGATTAAGCATTATTTTATTTACATTGTGAAGCTGAATTTCAAAATCGCCCTCTTCCTCCTCTACTGAAGGCATTAACATTTCGCAGAGGTTTTGTTTATAAATTTAGAGTACCCAATTCATTTTTCCAATTAACGGGCAATTTAGTGTGGCCAATCCACCTACCCTGCACATCTTTGGGTTGTGGGGGCGAAACCCACGCAAACACGGGGAGAATGTGCAAACTCCACACGGACAGTGACCCATTGCCGGGATCGAACCTGGGACCTCAGCGCCGTGAGGCAGCAGTGCTAACCACTGCACCACCGTGCTGCCCGCATTTTGCAGAGTTAGTCTGATTGGTACTGGCAGACCTCCAAGAACCTTGCCTCAGCAACTGTCTTTCCTGTCTTTTAATATTCATCCCTGATATGCACGCCGTTGACGAGGCAAAATTTCATTACGCATCCCTAGTTAACCTTGAAGTTCCAGGTGATGCACCTTCTTCTGGAACCACTGCAGTCTATATGGTGAAGGTGCTGTTAGGTAGTGTGCTCCAGGACTTTGAACAGGCCGCAATGGGAGATCGGTGATAAATATCCACGTCAAATGATGTGTGGCTTTAGGGGAACCCATGCACCCGCTGCCCAGGCCCGTCTTGGTCACAGAGGTTGCTGGTTTGGGACGAGATGTTACACCAAGGCCTCATCTTCCCTCTCAGGTGGATGTAAACAATCCCAGCACACTATTCAGAGAAGTGCAGGGGAGTTCTCCCTGGTTTCCTGGCCAATATTTATTCTTCAGCCAACATCCCTAAAAATAGATGATCCGATTATTGTCACATTGCTGTTTGTGAGATCTTACTGTGCAGTAATTCGTTGCTGCGTTTGTCACAGTACAACAGTGACTACATTGTCCAAGTAATTGGTTGGTTGTAAAACACTCTGGGGGTGCAGTAAAAGGCGCGATATAAATGTAATGCCATTCTGTTTACTCACTCTGCAGTCATGGGAACTCAGGTTCTGCTCTAATAGACGCAACATATCTTTCATGGATGACAGACTATTGAAACCATGTCCGTTTTACTAAGAGCTGTATCTTAAAAAAAAGATTTTTATTTATATAGCACCTTTCAAGACCACTGGATTTTTGACAGCCAATGAAGTCCATTTTGAAGTGTAGCCACTGTTGTATTGTCGGAAACACAGCAGCCAATTTGCACACAGCAAACTCTCCCAAACAGGAAGGGCAGCAGAGAGAACTTCCCCGCTTTTGTTTGAAGTAGTGGCGTGCAATCTTTAATATTTTGCATCCACGCCTTGGTTTTAATGTCGCATCCAAAAGACAGCACCGCTGACAGTGCAGTGCTCCCTCGGTACCGCACTAGAGTGTCAGCTTTGATTATTGTGTTCTAGCCCTGGAACGGGACTTCAACATAGACAGTCAGAGGCACTGAGCCACGGCTGAAACCAGGTGACGTTTACCTTACGTGAGTGCCAGATGTACCTCGGAGACTGCGGCCCATTTACTTTACGTCGACTTTCCATTTTTAAAATATAAATAAGTTTAGAGTAACCAATTAATTTTTTCCAATTAAGGGGCAATTTACCGTGTTCAATCCACCTAGCCTGCACATCTTTTGGCTTGTGGGGGGCGAAACCCACGCAAACACGGGGAGAATGTGCAAACTCCACACGGACAGTGACCCAGAGCCGGGATCGAACCCGGGACCTCGGCGCCGTGAGGCAGCAGGGCTAACCCACTGCGCCACCGTGCTGCCCGGCTTTCCGCTTTTAGCATTTTCCATGCACCATATGCTATGCAGTCTCAAAGGAAATCACTACTAGTAGCTACAGCCAGAGCACTATCATGCGTGCACAGATCCTTACTGCAGGAGAGCCATCCAAAAGGCCCCATTGAGAGCTGTAACGTGATGTTAAAAAAAAAAAATGACTTTAATGTGAGGAGTAATGGTGAACCCTTTCTGCAAAATTCCTGTTCTATCTCCCCGGGCTGCCTGACATCAGTTCCTCCGACAAGGAACAGCCAGGAGTCACGAGGTGTAATATTTAAAGCAGGTTAGCTTGAAATCCCAGCCTGCATTTGGCTCACAGGATACACGCTTGATGCTTCGAAACAATTCCTTCCAAAGCCCCTCCAGCAGCAGCTGCTAAAAATAGAACTACGATAGAGAAAAAAACAATTCCCGTGGACGCTTGCATCGCAGACGACAGCCAAAATGAAAAACTGCGAGGGTCGGAAATTAAATTGAATTTTTAAAAATAGAAAAGCTTGAACTGTCCCATCTCTTGAACCTGAAATATTCATCTGCATTCCTCCCTTGCCTATCTTATCAGATGTCGACTGACCCACCCTGTACTTTCCGGCATGTTCTGTACATCGTGAACTGCAGCAGCATTTATCCCGCAGCAACCTCTCCTAATGATTGGAAAAGGCCACATTTATTTTTTTTAAAAGATGAGCCGGCAGGGCCTTATTGATCGCAGGAGTGGCCAATGCTGCAGGATTGACCTGGTGTCCCCAGTGGGTTAAAGGGAAAATTAAAGGGGGAGAATGCTTTTTGGGCAGCGAGTGGTTTAGGTTACGTAAGTACTAGTGCTACGTACTACGTGACTACGGAAGAGGCAGGTGAATGAAATGAAATGAAAATCACTTATTGTCACAAGTGGGCTTCAATGAAGTTACTGTGAAAAGCCCCTAGTCGCCCCTAGTCGCCACATCCCGGCGCCTATTCGGGGAGGCTGTTACAGGAATTGAACCGTGCTGCTGGCCTACCTTGGTCTGCTTTCAAAGCCAGCAATTTAGCCCAGCGTGCTAAACAGCCCCATTCAAGCCTGGCTTTCAAACGAGGACTTGGACGATTAGCTGAAGAGGGAGGAGAAGAAATTGCAAGGCTACTGGGGAAAGGCGGAATGGGGGAGGGTGAAGCTGAGTTGCTCTCGCAGAGAGCCAGCATGGAAACAAAGGGCCAAATAGCCACCTTCGGTGATGTAAACGTTCCGTGACGGCATGATTCCAGACACCTCCATGAGCGACTCAAGGGAAAAATCAGAGGAACATTTGAAAAATGTGGTTTTTAGAAACATTTTCTTTGAACCCTTCTGTTCATTAATTATGGAGATATTAGAGCTGAGGAGATATTAGTCTTTGTGGCTGGCAGTCAAGCAGGAGCCAATCGAGGAATAGAGAAATTAGTCACATACTGATTGGTGGAGGATGGTGGCATATCATAGTAATGGGCATGGAGGGCAAAATGGTTAGCACTATTGTCTCACAGCACCAGGGATCTGGGTTCGATTCTGATGAATTGCCCCTTAGTGTCCAAAACGTTAGGTGGGGTTACGGGGATAGGGCGGGGGAGTGGGCCTAGGTAGGGTGCTCTTTCGGAGAGTTGATGCAGACCCGATGGGCTGAATGGCCTCCTTCTGCGCTGTAGCAATTCTATGATGGGTGAGCAATGGCAAGTGGGTGGGGATGGAATATATCCAACCAGAGACGGGAACCGGAAGGCTAGTGGTTTGATTTTTACAGTTGAATGTTTTGCTGGGCCCTCTCAGAGGGAATTAAGAGCCAACCATCCTGGGTGGCACGACGTAGTGGTTAGCACTGCTGCCTACGGCGCTGAGGACCCAGGTTCAAGTTTGCACATTCTCCCCGTGTCTGTGTGGGTCTCACCCTCACAACCCAAAGATGTGCAGGTTAGGTAGATTGGACATGCTAAACTGCCCTTTGTGTCCAAAGATGTGCAGGTTAGGTAGATTGGACATGCAAATTTGCCCCTTTGTGTCCAAAGATGTGCAGGTTAGGTGGACTGCACATGCTAAATTGCCCCTTTGTGTCCAAAGATGTGCAGGTTAGGTGGACTGGACATGCTAAATTGCCCCTTTGTGTCCAAAGATGTGCAGGTTAGGTGGACTGGACATGCTAAATTGCCTATTTGTGTCCAAAGATGTGCAGGTTAGGTGGACTGGACATGCCAAACTGCCCCTTTGTGTCCAAAGATGTGCAGGTTAGGTGGATTGGACATGCTAAATTGCCCCTTTGTGTCCAAAGATGTGCAGGTTAGGTGGACTGGACATGCTAAATTGCCCCTTTGTGTCCAAAGATGTGCAGGTTAGGTGGACTGGACATGCTAAATTGCCCCTTTGTGTCCAAAGATGTGCAGGTTAGGTGGACTGGACATGCTAAATTGCCCCTTTGTGTCCAAAGATGTGCAGGTTAGGTGGATTGGACATGCTAAATTGCCCTTTTGTGTCCAAAGATGTGCAGGTTAGGTGGGGTTACAGAGACAGGGTGAGGGTGTGGGCCTCGGTCGGGCGCTCTTTCAGAGGGGCGGTGCAGACTTGACGGGCCGAATAGCCTCCTTCTGCATTGTAAGAATTCTATGTTTAAACCTTAGCAGCGATCATCAAATATCGCCTGGGAAATGTGGTCAGTGCCGCAGTCATCTTTACAATTCTTCTCAGTGCTAATTTTAACTTCTCCCTACTGAAATCCAACCAGCAATCAAAAAAAAAAACCTCTGTATTTTTAAAAGGCATTTTTCCTCAGAGCTGTTTTGTGAACTGCGCACATCCAAAAATAAACACTTCAAATCACTTTGAACCATTATCAATAAATTCGGGGCCAATTCCGGGCTCCCCGCAGGGGGCCTGGCCGGTGATTTTCAGCCCAATTCATTTTGAGGCACGGGAATGACTGTCTGTGAGCCGGACATATCCACCAGTCTGCACCCCTGGGAGCCCAGAAACAGCTGCAGAAACACAGGCTCCAGGCACAGCAGGGGCAGGGGCAGAAAATACAGCCATTGACTTTGATGGGACCGATGGAAAATATCGCTCACTATTTTACAGTGGTAATAACGAATTAAAGGGGCTCCTTGAAGTAGCCCCTTTGTTGTGACCCAGTTATTAAAGAGCTGCCGCCTGGCAAGCTATCAGATTCCCACATTGAATTCCTGTCTGTGCTGTGTAAGCTGATACTACGTTTGGCTCTCGATGCCTCAGGATTAAACTCAGACTTTCCACATCTAGAATCAGCACACGGCAGACAAAGCCCATTGCTTGTGCCTATTTTCCATTCTGTAACAAGTACGGCTGACCGGGGAACTCTCTCATTCTTACCAACCACCAGGGCGGCGTTGGGCGGATTTACAGGTCGGCAAGCAACCTGTTCAGTCGCATGACCATTCCTTGGTCATCAAGTCCCAGAGTGCCAAGTGGGATTCGAACCCGGTGCTTCTGCTCAGAGGCAGGGATGCTAGCCACTGCGCTGCAAGGTCTCCCCTCAGGATTGGGCCAGCAGAACACATAGAGCTCCATCTCTTGATTGTTTCCTCTGTAGATTTTGGGTGAGGAGAGCCTGCAGTGCAGAAGCAAACCATCTGGCCAACTGATCTATGTGGGGCTTTATGCTCCCTACACTTCCTCACCTCACCCCACCTGCATATCCTCTTTTCCATTCTCATTTAAGCACTTGTTGAACTTCCCTTTTAATGTATCTGGTAAGGTAAAGTCACCATAGACCCAGATGACTATAGGCTTCTTTCCCCTTTGATGGGGAGAGCTGATTGGTGATGATTTTACCTGAGGATCACCACACCTCACGTGAGGGGCAAGGTTGAGAAGCCGAGGCTTCATGAATAACCACAGCCGGTACGGGAATTGAACCCACGCTTCTGGCCTTGCTCTGCATCACGAACCAGCCAGTGGTCATGACACCCCAGGCTAGTGCACAGTCAATTCCATCCCCACTTGACCCAGAGTCGCATCACAGGTAAAATTAGATATTATTTAAAATATCCAATGACCTTGGTTAAGCTCAATAAACTACAGAGACCAGGGCGGGATTCTCCCGTACCCAGCGGGCGGGGAGTCCTGGCGGGACGGAGTGGCGTGAATCCTCCGCACCTTCAGGGCCTAGGCCTGGCCCGGAGTGGTTGGCGCCCTGCCAGCGGGCGGGAGAGGGGCCTGGCGGCACGCCAACCGGCGCCGAAGGGCCTCCGCCGACCGGCGCATGCGCGGGAGCGGCAGCGTGTGCTGGCATCATCCCCGCGCATGCGCACAGGGATTCACTTCTGCATCGGCCATCGCGGAGTACCACAACGGCCGATGCGGAAGGAATAGAGTGCCCCCACGGCACAGGCCCGCCCGCGGATCGGTGGGCCCTGACCCATGGGCCAGGCCACCGTGGGGGCACCTCCCAGGGCAAGATCCCCCCGCGACCCCCCCCCCCCAGAAACCCCGGAGCCCGCCCGCACCGCCAGGCCCCTCCGGTAAGGGACCTACTCTGATTTATGCCGGCGGGACCTGGTGGCGCGGGCAGGACTTCGGCCCATAGCGGGCCGGAGAATTCGGGCGGCCCCGGCGCCCATTGAGTCGTGCCGGACCCCGCCATTCTCCGAGGCGGGCGGCGCGACTCACGCCGGGCCGGTTTTTGGGGGGCGGGAGAATTGGGAGGACAGCGGGTGCGGGATTCACGCCGACCCCCAGCGATTCTCCCACCCGGCGGGGGGTCGGACAATCCCGCCCCAGGTTTGTAACATTGCAACATAAGTACATTTTTATTAAGTACAGCATCATAATTAAACAGACAGAAAATGTAACTGACCATCTACTATTCCTTTCCCAACCCCCCCTTTCAAAGTCGCCCCACTCTTTACACACACACACATGCACACAACACACACGCACACACATACACAGACAAATAATACAGAGGGAAGGGTGGTGGAAAGGGAAAGAAAATATTAATAAAAATAAAAGGATAAAGATCTTTGATGCACTGGGATGCCTTCCGGTCAATATCTTTCTGAAGTTCAGGCTTTCGTTTTGGTACTTCTTCCTTCTAGGTTTGAGATGGTTTTCACTGGCAAGGTTGCCTACTTTCTTTGCAGACTCGGCATCATTTCAGGTTCACAGCAAAGGATGTGCCAGGAATTCACTGCTTTGAGAACAATAGAGCAGTTCTTTCACTTGAGCAAGCAGGAGAGAGAGAGAGAGGGTGTTCCTTTCACTTCCAAGGTCTAAACACTCCTGCTCTCAGAAAGCATCACGCAGGAACCAATCACTGATCGTTGTCAGGCAGAACACTGTCCCTGGCCAACCCACTTGTTGCCAGTGAACCAATCGAACCGACCCCTTCCAAAACTGGTTCCAAAGATCCACACAGTGCCGAAAAGTCCAGCTTCTTCTCTCTCAAACACAAGGCCTGGGGGAACACACACACACAGTGCCCTGGCAAGCACGCTTCTGTTTAAAAACACATCCCGATTACGGGTCCAAGGGCCAAAATAATAAAATAACATAAAAGAAACAGGAACAAAGGAAATAAACAGGAAGGACTCTTACACAGTTACCCAACTATTCCTTGTGCTAACACGTTCCACATTTTTACAACTCTTCAGGAAAAGGAGTTTCTTTTGGGTCATGAATGAAAATTATGAATGACAATAAGCCCAATGCATCCCCTTGAGGCATGTTTTTGGCAGAAGGGGTTCACCAATGAGGTCTTCTGGTCCCATAATGTCTACAGCATTTACACGGCGTTGGGGGGAGGGTGGGGGGGGGGGGGGCTTGTCTACAGTGGGATTGCAAAATCCCACCCAAAGCCCTAAGACGCACTCCTCATCCATTTTAATGTAGTAACTATGTACTTAACCAATACTTCAAAAAAACCTTGATTTTGTATCCAGCCAGAGCCGGCTCCATTCCCACCATGGTCGTTAAATTCAGATCTTCTTAAAACAAAACTGGCATCAGGGGCTGGTTTAGCACAGTGGGCTAAACAGCTGGCTTGTAATGCAGAACTAGGCCAGCAGCGCGGGTTCAATTCCCGTACCGGCCTCCCCGAACAGGCGGCGGAATGTGGCGACTAGGGGCTTTTCACAGTAACTCCATTGAAGCCTACGTGTGACAATAAGTGATTATTATTATTGACGTGGCGGTGAAGCTGCGAAGACATAACTGGTCCACGACGATTCTTCAGGGAAGGATTCCTACTGTCCTTCTCAAATCTGGCCGAAATGTGACTCCAGTTCCACACCACCATGGTTGATGGAAAGAAGGATTTTTTGCATCAATGTAGCACCTTTCACAACCTCAGAATGTCCCAAAGCTCTTTACTGCCAATGAGGTACTTTTGAAATGAAATGAAAATGAAAATCGCTTATTGTCACAAGTAGGCTTCAAATGAAGTTACTGTGAAAAGCCCCTAGTGAAGTGAAGCCTCAACTGTTGGCATTGCGGGGAACGCAGCCATTAAGTTTCACATGACTAGCTCCCTCAAACAGCAATGTGGCAATGACTGGATAATCTGTTTTTGTGATGCTGATTCAGAGATGAATATCGGCCAGGACATTGTTCCTCCTCAAGAATAGTGCCATCGGATTTTTCACACCCACCTAAAAGTGTAGGTGAACTCATCCAAAAGACAGCGGCGGGGTTCTCTGACCCACCGCACCATTTTTCTGGCGCGGCACCTCCCCACCAGCAGCGGGATCCTCCGTCCCGACAGCCAGCCAATGGGCTTTCCCATTGTTGGGCACCCCCAGGCCTTCTGGAAATCCGCGGGCGTGAGTGCGCTGGCAGCAAAGCCGAGAATCCCACCGACGGCGAATCCCGCAGAGCATCTCTAACAGTGCAGCCTGCACTGCGCTGGAGAGCTTTATGTTCGAAGCCTGGAGTTAGATTTGAACCCACAATTCACTGACATAGAGGCGAGATTCTTAGCTGTTCACTCAAATGACCTAGCACGCCATTCACATGTATCAAGTCCAGACAACGCGGGGTTGATGATAAATGCCAGTCCTGCCAGTAATGCCCATATCCTGAGAATGAATTTTAAATAAGGCCCCAATAAAATCATTAGTAATAAAGCAGTGATTACATAAATTCAACCAACATGCCCCCAAATATAATAACTGTCCTTTGATCGCACGAGACCTCGATTTTTTTAACAGCTGATTAGACAGGCAGTACTTTATCAAACACTTTTTGGAAGTCAAGGAATCAACCATTATTCTGTCCACTTCCTGAGTCGAAATACTAAGTTAGGACCAATTCTTTCTGGGACAACAGATCAGAACCATAAATCACCGGTAATTTAGATCAGAGGCATACCATTTCTTCCAGCTGCTGATGTAGGTCATCTTTCTCGGAACGGATTTTCTCGTAAGCTTGAATGACCTCATCCAGGTGATCCTCCCTTTCTTTACTGTCTCGAAGCTGAAAATTAATTACCAAGCATCATTTAATTGATGAGATACGTGAGGGAATCTATCCGGCTCAGATGGGAGTAGATTAGTTACACGGAACTGTACTGAATCTGTGAAAAGATGTAATATTCCCTTCATATTTTACTTCAAGTACGGGTGGCATGGTAGCACAGTGGTTAGCACCGTTGCTTCACAGTACCGGGGTCCCACGTCCGATTCTCGGCTTGGGTCACTGTCTGTGCGGAGTCTGCATGTTCTCCCCGTGTCTGCGTGGGTTTCCTCCAGGTGCTCCCGTTTCCTCCCAGAGTCCAAAGATGTGCGGGTTAGATGGATTGGCCTTGCTAAATTGCCCTTAGTGTCCAAAAAAAGGTTAGATGGGGTTACTGGGTAATGGGGATAGGGTGCAGGCGTGGGCTTAAGTAGGGAGCTCTTTCCAAGGGCCGGTGCAGACCCCTTGGCCGGTGTGGGCCGAATGGCCTCCTTCTGCACTGTAAATTCTATGATTCTATAAGTGAATCCTTGTTTACATATTCTTTCCAGCAGATGTGGGCATTGCTGGCTAGGTCAGCATTTATTGTCCATCCCAAATAACCCTTGAGCAGCTGGTAGTGAGCCACCTTCCAGTCCGGCTGGTGTAGTTATAACCCACAGTGCTGTTGGGAACAGAATTCCAGCTCAATTTCCAGTTTACTGGCTTGTAAAGCCAGTCACACCTTGTGAGATTCAGCACCAACCTGGTTTCTGAAGTGCTCCAGCTGCCCCCTCAGCCGGCTGTTCTCGTTCCTCAGCAAAGTCACATCCAGCAAGCTTTGGGGCGACTTCTTGTCATCGGCAAATTCATTTGACAAGGAAAACTGGGAAATGAAGCACAATGAGAATGAGAGAAGAGAGGAGAGCAGAGTCAGGCGTTGCGTCAGAAGAACGGAAGGAACAGGTGCAGGAGACGGACAGCCGGCCCCTCGAACCTGCTCTGCCAGCTAAAAAGATAATGACCAATCTTCTACCTCAACTCCACTTTCCCAATCACTCTCCATTGCATCCAAAAGTGTATCAAACTCTGCCTTGAATATATCAGGATAGACTGAAGGGGCTGAAAGATCTCCGCCTGCGCTGTGACATCTCTATGCCTCCATAAATTGACAACTCAGCACCACTGGCGTGGAAGGTAGAGAATTCTAAAGGTCTCCTGAATATTGACCCTCCCAACCCTCCCCCTACGTTTTTCTTTTTTTCAAAATAAATTTAGAGTATCCAATTCATTTTTTCCACTTTAACGGAGCCAATCCACCTACCCGGCACATCTTTGGGTTGTGGGGGCGAGACCCACGCAAACACGGGGAGAATGTGCAAACTCCACACGGACAGTGACCCGGGGCCGGGATTGAACCTGGGACCTCGGCGCCGTGAGACTGCAATTCTAACCACAGCGCCACCATGCTGCCCCCCCCTACATTTATTCTTGCCTATCTGGTCCCTGCATGTCTCGTTCCCAGGTGCAGAGTATATTCCAGCAAGGGTCACAGTCAGCTGTTGATCTGGTTGACCTTTCCATTCTCTGTCTCTTAGTTCAACAATCTGAAATTGGTTGAGAATAGCTAGCTCAGGAAGAATCAGGAATCAGGGGCGGGATTCTCCGATATCGGCGCGATGTCCGCTGACCGGCGCCAAAAACGGCGCGAATCAGCCCGTCATCGCGCCGCCCCAAAGGTGCGGAAGTCTCCGCATCTTGAGCGGCCGAGCCCTCACCTTGAGGGGCTAGGCCCGCGCCGGACTGATTTCCGCCCCGCCAGCTG
Source organism: Scyliorhinus torazame (assembly GCF_047496885.1). Lineage (NCBI taxonomy): Eukaryota > Metazoa > Chordata > Chondrichthyes > Carcharhiniformes > Scyliorhinidae > Scyliorhinus > Scyliorhinus torazame. The sequence continues at coordinate 120,653,964 of NC_092727.1, forward strand.
CCGCAAAACTGACTTTGCCGGGCGGCACATGCACGGGAGCGTTAGCGGCCGCTCACGGCATCCCCGCGCATGCGCAGTGGAGGGGGTCTCTTTCGTCTCCGCCATGGTGGAGACCATGGCGAAGGTGGAAGGAAAAGAGTGCCCCCACGGCAGAGGCCTGCCCGCGGATCGGTGGGCCCCGATTGCGGGCCAGGCAACCCGAGGAATCGGAGGAATCGCCCCGCGCCCCCACCAGGACCCCAGAGCCTGCCCGCGCCGCCATGTCCCGCCGTCCTAGGGTTGACAGCGGCAGGGCCTTGGCCCTTTGCGGACCCGAGAATTGCCGGGGGATTCCCGCCGACCGGCGCGGCGCAATTCCCGCCCCCGACGAATCTCCGGTGGCGGAGAATTCGCGACACGGCGGGGTCGGGATTCACGCCGGCCCCCGGCGATTCTCCGACCCGGTGGGGGGTCGGAGAATCGCGCCCCAGATCGGGCCCTTCTTCAGCTCAATTCTAAACTTGCAACACTTTTATTGACTAAGATGTTTTACTGGAGCTGTTGGTGTTGAAGACAATTGTCTGTCCAAAAACCTTCCTACATTCCCTTTGCTCTGTTGACGTCCATTCATACATTAAGGTATATAAAATACCAAAAGGGATTGATAAAGTAACCGAGAATCAAATGTTCCCCATTGTGGGGCAATCTAGAATGAGAGGTCACAGATATAGGTTGAGAAGCAGTAGATTTAGAACTGAGATGAGGAGGAACTATTTCTCACAGAGGATTGTGAATCTGTGGAACGCACTGCCCCTTGGCCCCATGGTGCTGTGGAATCGGAGTCATGGTTTCAAGAAGGAGATAGGTATATTTCTGATTTTGTTTTTTTAATGAGTCTTTTAAAATAAATTTAGAGTACCTAATTCATTTCTTACAATTAAGGGACAACTTAGCATGGCTAATCCACCTATGCTGCACATCTTTGGGTTGTGGGGGTGAAACCCACGCAAACACGGGGAGAATGTGCAAACTCCACATCAGACAGTGGCCCAGGGCCGGGATCGAACCTGAGACCTCGGCGGCGTGAGGCAGCAATGCTAACCATTGCATCATCCTGCTGCCCCTGATATATTTCAGATTTTTAAAAAACGGGTTAAAGGGATGTGGGGAACAGGTGGGAGGTGGATTTGAGACCAGGAAGAGATCAGCCATGGTCTGATTGAATGGTGGAGGAGGCTCAAAGAGCTGAATTGCCGACTTCTGCCCCCCAATTCCTTTATTCCTATGGAAGGAGGATGATAATATAGGGGGCAGTGGGCCTGGGGAGGGGGGGGGGGGGGGCTGTGGGAGGGAGAGGGGGGGGGGGGGAGAGAGAGAGAGAGAGAGGTGGAAAGCATGAGAGGCTCAAGGAAGGAATTCCAAAGCTTAGACTTGTCATAATATCCACTCATGTATATAATGAGATGCAGACAGGCAGTGATTGACACACAGGATAACCAATGAACACACATGACACATAACAACCAATCACCAGACAGGACACCACCACTATAAAGCACTCAGGGCATTAAGACTCTCGTTCTCTCTACAGGACACAGCTACTGAGATAGTAAGAGTGCACAAGCCAGTGAGCACTATCACCATGAGGTAGAGAGTTAGTCTGGTCAAGCCAGTAGGAGGTTAGCAGTTAGATTGATCGAGTGTCAACTCACAGCAGACTATGTACAGCAATCAGGAAGTTCAATAAAACAGTGTTGGACCATCTCCTGTGTCAGAAACCTGGGGCGAAATTCTCCCCCAACGCCGCGATGTCCGCCGACTGGTGCCAAAAACGGCGCCAATCAGACGGGCATCGCGCCGGCCCAAAGGTGCGGAAGGCTCCGCATCTTTGGTGGCCTAGCCCCAACATTGAGGGGCTAGGCCGACGCCGGAGGGATTTCCGCCCGCCAGCTGGCGGAAATGGCGTTTGTTGCCCCGCCAGCTGGCGCGGAAATGCGGCGCATGCGTGGGAGCGTCAGCGGCCGCTGACAGTTTCCCGGCGCATGCGCGGGAGCGTCAGCGGGCGCCGGCAGTTTCCCGCGCATGCGAAGTGGGGAGAGTCTCTTCTGCCTCCGCCATGGTGGAGGCTGTGGCGGAGGCGGAAGGGAAAGAGTGCCCCCACGGCACAGGCCCGCCCGCGGATCGGTGGGCCCCGATCGCGGGCCAGGCCACCGTGGAGGCACCCCCCGGGGTCCGATCGCCACGCGCCCCCCCCCAGGTCCCCGGAGCCCGCCCACGCCGCCTGGTCCCGCCGGTAAATACCAGGTTTGATTTACGCCGGCGGGACAGGCAATTTCTGGGCGGGACTTCGGCCCATCCGGGCCGGAGAATTGAGCGGGGGGTCCCGCCAACCGGCGCGGGCCGATTCCCGCCCCCGCCCAATCTCCGGTACCGGAGACTTCGGCGGGGGCGGGATTCACGGCGGCCAACGGCCATTCTCCGACCCGGCGGGGGGTCGGAGAATGACGCTGCTGTTTCTAGTTTCACTGCATCCAGTTGCAGTCAACGTTGAACCAACTTACTTAACACATTAAGACTCTGAATGGATAAAGTCACAGGGCGAGATTCTCCGACCCCCCGCCAAGTCGGAGAATCGCCGGGGGCTGGCGTGAATCCCGCCCCCGCCGGTTGCCGAATTCTCCGGCACCGGATATTCGGTGGGGGCGGGAATCGCGCCGCACCGCTTGGCGGGTCCCCCCCCCCCCCGCGATTCTCCGGCCCGGATGGGACGAAGTCCCGCTGCTAGAATGCCTGTCCCGCCAGCGTAGATTAAACCACCTACCTTACTGGCGGGACAAGGCGGCGTGGGGGGGCTCCGGGGTCCTGGGGGGGGGCGCGGGCCGATCTGGCCCCAGGGGGTGCCCCCACGGTGGCCTGGCCCACGATCCGGGCCCACCGATCCGCGGGTTGGCCTGTGCCGTGGGGGCACTCTTTTCCTTCCACCTTCGCCACGGTCTCCACCATGGCGGAGGTGGAAGAGACTCCCTCCACAGCGCATGCGCGGGGATGCCGTGAGCGGCCGCTAACGGACCCGCGCATGCGCCGCCCTGCAATGTCATTTCCGCGCCAGCTGGCGGGGCACCAAAGGCCTTTCCCGCCAGCTGGCGGGGCGGAAATCAGTCTGGCGCGGGCCTAGCCCCTCAAGGTTAGGGCTCGGCCCCCCAAGATGCGGAGGATTCCGCACCTTTGGGGCGGCGCGATGCTCGACTGATTTGTGCCGTTTTTGGCACCAATCAGCGGACATCGCGCTGATACCGGAGAATTTTGCCCACAGTTGCCATTGTGTGGGTCAGACAGAAGGCGGGAAGTAAAGGAATGTGGAGATTTTTGAGGAATTACAGGAGGAGCTGGCGGAGGTTACAGATATAGGGAGAATCCATGGAGAGATTTCAACAAGTGTATGAGAGTTTTAAAACTGAGCCATTGGTTAGAACATAGAAGATTACAGCGCAGTACAGGCCCTTTGGCCCTCGATGTTGCACCGACCTGTGAAACCACTCTAAAGCCCATCTACACTATTCCCTTATCGTCCATATGTCTATCCAATGACCATTTGAATGCCCTTAGTGTTGGCAAGTCCACTACTGGGCAGACATTCTGGATTGGAGCTCTGGTGAAGCGATCAGCATTTATACACTAGAATGCACATATTGTAGCTGAACTGTAATAATTATTAATGGCTCTGGTCTACAGTTACATGAACTGGAGCCACTAACATCTGTTCCTGTTCTCAGACAAATACATTTGTAAATTAAACATGTCAGTCTCAGTCTTGGCTCTTGGGCCACCCTTAAAACCCTATTTACTAATTAATAACCCTCCCCCTTAACCTCCCTATACAATGGAATAGATTTGAAATGCCTGTCTGTACACACTTCCTGGGTTTCCCTCATCTCTCAGATGGCTGTACTGTGACCCAATTTCACACACTCACACAGTAACCTATTCACTGACACAATGCTATATATAGATATCGGCACAACCTGCCCTGGATGCCGATAGTTTCTGCCACATCCCAGTGGATTCAATATTCGTCAGTCTGATAGATTAACAAAGGAATGTTTTGACAGAGGGGGAAAGGCTGACTTTCATCGCTGTCTATTCAGCACAGTGAATGAGGGTGTGACTACACAATGTTACAGCTAGCACACGCACTAAATATATGGTAACTAACTTCAGCGTGTTTTAATCTGAGCTCCTAGCTCTCCTACTGGGATCAAACTGACCCAACCTGCTTGCACTGCCACAGAGTTGTTCTTTCCCCTGCCTTTATTGCTGGGTTTGCATAATCTTATTTGCATTTCTTTACAAACGTCAACCTTCATGCTGAAGAATAAACAAGGAACGAAAGCTGGAAGCTAGAAATCAGAAGAGAAAATGCCGGAAAAACGGAGAGAGTGAGGCAGTTTGGAGATCGACCTGCTTTTCTTCCGTCACATTCTTGCATCACGGGAACCTTCCCTTTGTTAGATTTTCCGTGTTCCCTCCCTCTTCTGCTCTCACACTTTATAATGCCTACGGCTCCATCTTTCATTTCTAGACTTGTCTTATTATCACCTCCTTTTGCTGTGCAGCATCCTCACTTTTGTTATTTATTCAGTCCTGCCTTCCACCCGACTAGACCTTCATTCTTTCCGAGTTTCCAGCCCCCCATCCCAGGAGAAGGTGGAGACGGTGGAGTTAGTGGTAATATCACTGGACGAATAACCCAGAGGCCCAAGTTAATGTCCTGGGAACAAGGGTTCAAAATCCACCATGGCAGTCAGTGGAATTTGAAACAAACTTAAATTAATAATAATCTGGAATTGCCAAACTAGTCTCAGTAATGGTGACCATGAAACCAGTGTCAATTGTCGCAAATCCATCTAGTTCACTAATGTCCTTTAGGGAAGGAAATCTGCCGTACTTACCTGGTCTGGCCTACATGTGACTCCAGACCCACAGCAATTACTCTTAACTGCCCTCTGAAATGGCTGAGCGAGCCACTCAGGTCCAGGGTATCTAGGGATGGGCAACAAATGCTGACCTTGCCAACGATACCCACTTCCTACGAAATAATAAAGAAAAAAATATTCCCGTGGCTCTTCAACCTGTTGACAGCTGGACATGTCTGTGTACGTCTTCCAATGTTCACGTGTACACTGACTATGCCCAGCTCTATCTCACCGCCACTTCTCTCAACTCCTCCCTTCTCAATGATCAGACTGCATGACTGACATCCGGTACTGGATGGGCAGAAATTGCCCCTAATTAAGTCCTGGGAAGTGTGACGCCATTGTCTTATTATTTAAACGGTAAGATGTTAAAACATGCTGCTGTGCAGAGGGACCTGGGTGTGCTGGTGCACGAGTCGCAAAAAGTTGGTGTGCAGGTGCAACAGGTGATTAAGAAGGCTAATCGAGTTTTGTCTTTCATTGCTAGAGGGATGGAGTTCAAGACTAGTGAGGTTATGCTGCAATTGTATAGGGTGTTGGTGAGGCCGCATCTGGAGTATTGTGTTCAGTTTTGGTCTCCTTACCTGAGAAAGGACATATTGGCACTGGAGGGAGTGCAGAGGAGATTCACTAGGTTGATCCCAGAGTTGAGGGGATTAGATTATGACGAGAGGTTGAGTAGACTGGGACTGTACTCATTGGAGTTTAGAAGGATGCGGGGGGATCTTATTGAGACATATAAAATTATGAAGGGAATAGATAGGATAGATGCGGGCAGGTTGTTTCCACTGGTCGGGGAAAGCAGAACTAGGGGGCATAGCCTCAAAATAAGGGGAGGTAGATTTAGGACGGAGTGTAGGAGGAACTGCTTCACCCAAAGGTTTGTGAATCTCTGGAATTCCTTGCCCAGTGAAGCAGTTGAGGCTCCTTCTTTAAACGTTTTTAAGAAAAAGATAGATGCCTTTCTAAAGAATAAAGGGATTCGGGGATATGGTGTACGGGCCGGAGAGTGGAGTTGAGTCCACAAAGATCAGCCATGATCTCATTAAATGGCGGAGCAGGCTCGAGGGGCCAGATGGCCTACTCCTGCTCCTAGTTCTTATGTTCTTATGTCTTCGGCCCCAGCTTCAAACTCTGTTCCCAAGACATTGACTAGCTCTCTCCCTGGCCACACCACTGCCTGAGGCTGTTCCAGACTGTTCATAACTGTGGTGTCAAATTTAACACTGAGATGAGCTCCCGATTGTATACTGGTACCATCACTAAGACCACTAATCCCACCTGAATACATCACAGGAATCTGCCCCTACATCAGCTGCTGCTGGATCCCCCATCCTTGCCTTTGCTACCTCTAGACCTGACTCCGCCTGCACACTCCCAGCTGACTTCACATGCTCTGTTCTACGTAAACCTGAGGTCATCCAAACCCCTGTTGACCATGTCCGGACTCACACCAAGTCCCAGTCACCTATCACCCCTGTGCTTGCTGACGTACTCTGGCTCCCAGTTGAGCAGGGCTGCCATTTTAAAATTCTCATCCTTCATATCAATCCCTCCCAGGATCTCACCTCTCCCGATCTCTGTGATCTCCTCCAGCACCACAAGGCTCTGTGATATCCACGCTCCTCGAACTCTGGCCTCTTGTGCATGTCCAGTTTTAATTGTTGCTCCATTGGTAGCCGTGCCTTCAGCTCTGAAACTGCTTCCCTGCACCCCTCTGCCCCCAACCTTTCTCTCCCCATTTAAGACACTCCTTAACAATGACCACTTCGCCCAGCTGCACCTCCTTCAGTGACTCAGTATCAAATGTTGCTTTGTAACGCTTCTGTGAAATGTCTTGGGATTTTTTATTACATGAAGGGCATCATATAAATACAACTTATTGTAGTTCTGATGGAAAGTTAATAACCTGAAACATGCATAGAAGGGGCACATAGTTAACTATGTGTGCAAGTGGGGCAGCATGGTGGCGCAGTGGTTAGTCCTGATGCCTCAAGGCGCCGAGGTCCCAGGTTCAATCCCGGCTCCGGGTCACTGTTCGTGTGGAGTTTGCACATTCTCCCCATGTTTGCGTGGGTTTCGCCTCCACAACCCAAAGATGTGCAAGGTAGGTGGATTGGCCACGCTAAATTGCCCCTTAATTGGAAAAAATGAATTGGGTACTCAAAATTTATTTTAAAACATTTTTTTTAAACTGTGTGCAAGTGGACGGGTTTTTAATGGGTTAGAATTGGGCTTATCAACTATTCCTCTCTCCACAGATACTGCCTGATCTGCTGAGTATTTTCCGCCATTTTTCTTTGAATAATCAGAAACTCAGTTGTTGCTGTGACAAAGGGTCAGAATGAAACATCTGACAGAAGAAAGCCCTCGAAAGGAACCTTCTTTAAAACTTTTCCCAGGCTAAGCAGATTTTATTTGGTTTCCATGGTTCCCAAGGAAAGAAGTCTGATGGTGAGGTTTTTACCTTGAGATCGTATTGCCTGAGCTTCCTCTTCAAGGTGGAGTTGTCTCTTTCCATGCCGATCAATCTCTGCTTGATATCATTGTAGGCGGTGATGAGTGCAAAGTGAGATGCGGAGTATTCCTCGCCCGTTAGGTCCGTGTTGGGTGCATCGGCCCATTCCACATCATCCTGTTGCCCATCTTGAGTTAAAATGCTTATGTCATCTTCGAAGTTGAAAGAATCCATAGCAGTATGTCAGCCAGGATCTGCTGAAAGATGCGGTGAAAAATATCACTTTCCTGCTCAGAATATGCATGCACTAAAGCAGAAATTTTCATTTATATAGCACCTATGAAACCCCCAAGACATCCAGAAGCACTTTACGCAATGAAATACTTTGAAATGTAGTCACTGTCTATGCCATCCAGTGCTGCAACTCATCAAGAATCTTTTTTTCTTCTTTTTTTTAAATAAATTTAGAGTACCCAATTAATTTTTTCAAATTAAGGGGCAGTTTAGCGTTGCCAATCCACCTACCCTGCACATCTTTGGGTTGTGGGGGTGAAAACCACGCAAACACGGGGAGAATGTGCAAACTCCACACGGACAGTGACCCAGAGCCGGGATCGAACCTGGGACCTCGGCGCTGCGAAGCCGCAGGGCTAACCCACTGCTCCACCGTGCTGCCCATCAAGAATCTTTTGACAGCAACGTCCAAACCTGCAATCTCTACTACCTGGAAGAACAGGGGCAGCAGACACATGGGAACACCGCCACCTGGAAGCTCTCTTTCAAACCATACACAAAATGAAATGAAAATCGCTTATTGTCACAAGTGGGCTTCAAATGAAGTTACTGTGAAAAGCCCCTAGCCGCCACATTCCGGCGCCTGTTCAGTGAGGCTGGTACGGGAATTGAACCCGCGCTGCTAGCCTTGGTCTGCTTCACAAGCCAGCTATTTAGCCCACTGTGCTAAACCAGCCTGACCATTCTGACTTTGAACTAGATCATCGTAGCTTCACTGTTCCTGCGTCAAAAACCTGGAACTCCCTCCCTAACAGCATGGTGGGTGTCCCGAGGGGCATGGAGGGGAATCCTGTACCCAGGTATTTCTGTTGTTCCCGGGCCTCTTGCCCACCCCCTTCCCCCCAATCTTTAAGCCTCCCCCTCACATTCTCTGGCTGTCCAGGATTGAGAGCCATAGTCACATTGAGGTCAAAGTGTTTTATGTAGGTTGAGCTAAACTTCTTGAATTTTCTACTCTATGCCTCTATTTATAAAGCTCATTGAAAGCTCAGGTTTCAGTAGGATCACTTTACAACCGTGGCTTTGTCAGACAATTACATGCAACTTAGTTGTGCACATTATGCAGCCAGCTCATTTCTTATAACCTGGCCCGAGACAATATCTGGACAGCAACATCCAAAAGTCTTGAATCTCACAAGCACCGCAAACAACAATCCTAAGTACAAATACAAATATGGGCTGGTTTAGCACAGGGCTAAATAGCTGGCTTTTAAAGCAGACCGAGGCAGGCCAGCAGCACAGTTCAATTCCCATACCAGCCTCCCCAATCAGGTGCCGGAATGTGGTGACTAGGTGCTTTTCACAGTAACTTCATTTGAAGGCTACTTGTGACAATAAGCGATTTTCATTTCAATTTTTCATTTCAAATGAGGATACCCTGAACTGACAGCGACGTATTCTATTGGCACACAATTCCTGGTTTCATTTGTAGAATCAACCAGTTCAGCTGGAATAATGTGTTATTTCTATCCACACATTTTGTTAACAGAAAAATTACACTTTGCATGAAGTGATAAATATTTTCACATTTTAATTGAAACTAACCACACTTACAAAAGGCCAGTATGGAGCATATAATAGGAGAGCAAAGTACAGCACGGGCTGGAAACCTGAAATCTGAACAGAAAATGCCAGAAATATTCAACAGACCAGGCAGAAACTGTGGAGAGAGAAGCAAAATCAACTTCTTAGGTCCACGATCTGCACTAGAAACATATAAATAAATGGAAAGGGGGCAGATGCATCCCCGTGAGCATTCTCTGCCATTCAATAAGACCAATAATGCCTGATATGTTGTGTTTCAAATCCCACATTTCCAGCTATCCCCAATAATCTTTGATTCTCTTGCCCTACAGGAATCTATCTACCTCCAACTTAAAGATATTCAGTGACCCTCACCTCCACTGCCTTCTGAGGCAGCGAGTTCCAAAGTCGCGCAACCCTCCAAGAGAGAATAATCCTCCTCATCTCTGTCCGAAAAGGGCAACCCCTAATTTTCAAACAGTTCTGGACACACCCACATGAAAAAACATCCTTTCCACATCCACCTTGTCCAGGTGATTCAGGATCTTATATACTTCAATCAAATCAGCACGGTAGCATTGTGGATAGCACAATTGCTTCACAGCTCCAGGGTCCCAGGTTCGATTCCGGTTTGGGTCACTGTCTGTGCGGAGTCTGCACATCCTCCCCGTGTGCACGTGGATTTCCTCCGGGTGCTCCGGTTTCCTCCCACCGTACCGGCCAAATTTCAATCACCCTTAAGGAAAGAAACATAATGACACTCATGTCTCAACTGTACATCAGCCTTTCGGGAACATTGCGACTCCACTGCGGTCTACGCTGAGACTCCGTAGTCTCTGGTGAGGTTTGACTCAGTTGAGTTGGTCCCGAGTGTGCGGGTGTGGATTGGGTGTTTGTGAACGAATGTCCGGCATCCTCTCCCAGAATAGAGTGCACTGACTGCCCCTGAACAACAGGAAGCACCTCCCGTCGAATTTCTATAGCAGCATTTCCTTCTGCCATGTGATCCGGAAACTTAGCCGTATCTGCGAATTACTCTGCCATTAGTTACTTTCACGACTACAGATACTGGACAGATCAGAATAACTCCAGGCAGTCCTCGGTGGTTACTGCCAGAATATTGTACATAGACACAGTCACCTGGAATGAAATGCCTCACTTTAGCAAGGTAGTGATGCCTCCCCCTCTGCTTTTCCAGAGTCCTTCCCACTCTCACTTTGACATCTGGATGCAGCAGATCCAGGTGAGGCTTTGACTTCTGGCCCATCAACATTTCAGCCAGTGAGAGTCCTGTTGTCCTTTGTCGCGTAATACGACACTGGACGAAGAACTGTGAGAGTTTAGTTCCCAAAGTACTGTCAGTCATTCTCTCCAATACTTCTTTCAGTGTCTGTGACGGCTCGCTCTGCTAAACCATTTGACGCTGGATGAAAAGGAGCGGCATGGACACGGCGTATTCCATTTCTTTGAATAAACTCTTGGAACAAATCACACGTAAACGATGCCCCATCATCAGAATGAAGGGAATCTAGTAATCCATGAATTGCAAAACCATGGTGTAGCATCTCTACCATAATGGGAGCTGCAATGTTGCTCATGATGTGCACTTCTAACCACTTAGAATGATGACTAAAAACACATGACCCATAAAAGGCCCTGCAAAGTCCACGTGAAGTCTAAACCAGGAACGGTCAGGCCACTCCCAAGGATGGAGTGCTGCTCGTGGCACAATCTTTTGTTTTATCTGACATGCAGAACAGGATTTCACCTTGTTCTTCAAGTCCTGATCCATTTTAGGGCATCAAAGATACAATCTTGCTAAATTTTCCATTTGGCATATACCCAGAGGAACCTCATGAACTTCATCCATGACTTGTGAATGAGTAGGGGCGAGAATGACCGCTTGCAGCCATCCTGCACACTCAGCTTATCTTTGCGTTTTACAAATGGTCTTAGTTCACCATCCCCAAAACAGGAGGCCATCCCTGCATAAGGAAACTTCTCACCTCAAACAAAACAGGATCCATCCATTTTTGAATCCGTTTGACAGCTGCAGGGAACTTTGAAAGTCTCTCAAGCAAGAATGTTGTCTCGGGAGGAAACACTTTCTTGGTCGGCACGCCTGATATAGGAAGACGACTCAACGCATCTCCACTTGCATTGTCCTTCCCTGCCCCATACACAATGTTGTACTGGTAGACTGACAGTGTGAGAGCCCAGTGCTGTAACCTCACCAAGGCTATGGGAAGAATGCATTCGGACTCACTAAAAAGGCTCATCAATGGTTTAACATCTGGACATATGGTGAATGGACATCCATAAAGGTACTGATTAAACAGTTTCACTGCGAAACTGATGGCTTGACCCAACTTATCTGGCTGCAGCTATGTCTTCTCTACTGAGCACAGAGTAGTAGGTGATGCAAATCCAATGGGTTTTTCTGACTCGCTCTCCATCAAATGAAAGAGTACCGCCCCGCCTCCGTAAAGCGAGGTATCACGCGACAGAATGAGCTCTCTGCCCTGATTAAAATGAACCAGCAGATTAGATGAATGTAGCAACACCTCACGTCCTTGAAAGCTTTCTCTTGTGTAGGCCCCCATTTCCATTTAGTCTCTTTATGAAACAGCGGATACAGTGGTGCAAACGCTGTTGAAAGGTCTGGCAGAAACTTCCTGTGGTAGTTCACTAAACCCAGAAGTGATCTGAGCTCGGACACATTCTTGGGATTTGGAGCTTCCTTGATAGCTCGAACTTTTTCTTCCACAGGGGACAGACAAACGCTGCACCGTGATTCTATGACCCAAATATTCCACACTCTGTGTCTGGAAGATGCATTTACTAAGCTTCCAATTGCCTCTGAAAAGCTCATTAACATTTTATCCAGATCGTTGATGTTTTCCTCCCCAGTTTTTCCTGTGATCTGGATATCATCCAAATAAACTGCCACACCGGGAATCCCCTGCAACAGATTGTCGATTGCCCTTTGAAAAATCACCTAACTGGAAGACACCCCGAAAACCAAACAACTGTATTGGAACAACCCTTGTGGGTGTTGCTTGTGGCAGATTGTTTTGAGTCCCTCTCTAACAAGAGCTGCTGGTTGGCTTGACTCATGACAAGTTTTGAAAATGTCTTGTCACTTGCAAGGGCTGAAAACAGCTCTTCTACCCTCGGCAACGGGTAAGCGTCCAGCTTGGAAAACTGATTGCATGGTAGCACATTGGTTAGCACTGTTGCTTCACAGCGCCAGGGTCCCGGGTTCGATTCCTGGCTTGGGTCACTGTCTGTGCGGAGTCTGCACGTTCTCCCCGTGTCTGCGTGGGTTTCCTCCAGGTGCTCCGGTTTCCTCCCACGAGTCCCGAAAGACTCGCTGTTAGGTAATTTGGACATTCTGAATTCTCCCTCAGTGTACCCGAACAGGCACTGGAATGTGGCGACTCGGGGCTTTTCACAGTAACTTCATTGCAGTGTTAATGTAAACCTACTTGTGACACTGATAAAAATTATTATTATTATCACTGATGACTTAGGGTGGTGGTGATTCTGAATGAGTGCAAATCACTCTGCAGATGAAATGTCCCCCTGGTTTCCATAGTTTTGCTAAACACCCCATTAACTTGTAAGTCTTCACCCCCACACACACTCAGGAGAACTGAGTGCACTTTAGCTTCATCTGCAATTCCATTCACCAGGAAAATGTATCCTAACGTTTCCACATATTCAGTTCAATCCCCGCGCCCCTCCACAAACTCATTGATAGGCCCAAACTTGCCTACTCGTTTCTCATCAGTAAACTCATGAAACCTCGCTGGTTAGAGCTGTCGACAACCATCACGTTGAAAACTAGCTACTCACTGAACAAGACTTTGTTTCGCCATGCTGCACCTAGGATTTGTCTTGTCCTGTTTAATCCTTGTCGCCAAAAGGATGTGATAACTTGGCCACCAAAGGATAGGTAAATGCGTTGTGAACATTCAATCTTCTTTACTTATAAGAATATCGAAATAGGGCGGCGCAGTGGTGGCGTGGTTAGTACTGCTGCCTCATGGCGCTGAGGACCCGAGTTCAATCCCGGCCCCAGGTCACTGTCTGTGTGGAGTTTGCACATTCTCCCCATGTCTGCGTGGGTCTCACACCCACAACCCAAAGATGTACAGGGTAGGTAGATTGGCCATGCCAAATTGCGCCGTACTAGAAAAAAAAAGAATTTGATGCTCTCAATTAATTTTTTTAAAATAGCGAAATAACAGCGCAATGTGGATTCAGAAACTAGCAGTAGTTATACACAACTATACACAAGCTCCTCATGGCAATACTGGAAACCTACACAAGCCCATGGTACCAATGACATCTCTCATGCATGTTTACAATTACTAAAGACATCCATACATTTAATCAAATGGGAAGATGCTTACGATAACACTCGATAACACCTTCTACAATCCAAAACTCAAGCCCGGCTATCTGCTGTGGCTTATTTAACTACTACTATCTGCTTCCTCTAGTCACCTCTGTGACTTTGTGTAACCTACACTTTGAGCCTTCTGGCCAGGATTTCTGAATTTAAAAATAAAACCCGTTGGCAATAAAAGGGTTAAGGTCGATTAGCAGGAAGCCAGTTCTTTGTTTCTCACTGCTGATGAATTCTGATTTGTTATGGTACATAAATGGGCTGCAGTAGTTTCGGAAGGCAGCTCACCACCACCTTCCCGGGGCATTATAAGAAAGGGCAATAGATGCTGGGCTTGCCAATGGTGCCCACATCTCAACAATGAATAAAAATATATTCATTAGTTACATTTAAAATGAAAGCTTTTCGGTAATTTAGGGGGAATTCACGTCTTCACTTTCTATTGAACTTTTAAACCCACTCCAAAGCTCAAAGTATTGATACTCACTGTCAACTTGGCAATCAAACTGTACAGAATTCTTGATCGCTGCTGTTGAATATTTTGAAACCTGTCTGGTGTTTTTATACAGAAATAAAAAACACTAGTTGCAAAAGGCTTGGCCCAGTCCCTGATACTTCCCTTAGTTTCAGTCGCACTCTAGCTATTACTGTTGCACTTTCGGTTTCAATTGTGGTATTTCCCCTTTCACTTGCTGAAGCTCTGAAATATTAAAGAGACTACTCCCAGCAAGAATAGATTGCAAAGAGTTTTAGTTTTGTAATTTTATAGATTGAAGGGAAATTTTCCATCGAAGATGGGTTAGCTGGAAGATGCAATGCCCAGTGTAGAACTGACCAAAAGAAATCGGACACTGAGACATGGAAGAGCCTTAAAATGGTAGCTTTCTAGGAAGGCTTTTGAAAGACAGGAGAGAAGTGTAAATGTGAAGGAGTTTGTGAAGAGAACTCCAGAAGACAGATGAGAGCTCTGCCAGATACAGTAAGGCAAAAGGAGTGATGGGGCTGGGAATTGGAAATCCAACAGAACTGGATCCTGAGTACTACATAGGTGTGGATTATACGGGCCCTCCGCCATGTGTCTCCCCATCCCCCCATCAACACATGGCGGATGCGGGAAGCATTTAAATCTCCATTTGGTTTAGCAGCATCATAATATCCCACCGGGTGGGAGGGGCCGGAACACACTGGCCATAGAATACTTAATTAACCATGTTCAGGGCGGCACGGTGGGGCATTGATGCCTCACGGCGCCGAGGTCCCAGGTTCGATCCTATCCCTGGGTCACTGCCTCACCCCCACAACTCAAATATGTGCAGGGTAGGTGGGATTGGCCACGCTAAATTGCACTTAATTGGGAAAAAAAAAAATTGGGTACTCTAAATTTATTTATTTTTAAACCCTCTTCATCCCTTCTGTCGTCAGTCACCACCATTAGCAGATATTGTCCAACTCTCATTTTTGAAAAGGGATAAGCGTACTTTATTTGGTGAGAGTACGCCTCACATCTTCAGCCCAGGGGCTGGTTTAGCACAGGGCTAAAGAGATGGCTTTGAAAGCAGACCAAGGCAGGCAGCAGCAAGGATCAATTCCCGTACCAGCCTCGCCGGAATGTGGCGACTAGGGGCTTTTCACAGTAACTTCATTGAAGCTTACTTGTGACAATAAGCAAATTTTATTTTTCATCCGCCAATCAACATCACAGAAACAGATTATCTGCTCATTATCAAACTGTTGTTTGTGGGAGCTGCTGTGCACACATTCACTGCCAGGTTTGCTACATCACAACAGAGACTACACTTCAAAAGCTTGACATTGGCTTAAAGCACTTTGGGATGGCCTGAGGTCATGAAAGGCGCTATATAAATGTATGTATGTCTAATTCTTTCCTCCATGTGTATTTGAACTTTATATCAGTCTTTGAGTTTGGTAAAGTGTGCAGAACGTATTTCCTGACAATAAATTAATCTTCAGAAGCTTAATTCAGAAGATAGTTAAAGGATGCGCATGGTGGGTCACTAGTTAAATAGAACAAAGAAAAATAGTTCTTATTAAAAACATAAGAAAATATTTAGAAATAAACAGTTATAGAATTGAATCAAAAAATTCAAAGGAAGTCGTGAATCTAAGGCACCAGATTGACAGAATTGACTGATAATCCGCACTACTGGATTATAAGATTTATTTGACGAAAGCTTTGTGCATCACAATCTGAAGTAATTTTACAGTCAATGAACACCAAAAAATAACGGAATATTTATCAGCATTAAAGGACAATATAAGGATAAAGACAGCCATACTGCGTCAAATACTTCATAACTATAGGACTCTGCACCTATTTTTAAAAATAAATTTAGAGTACCCAATTATTTTTTTTTCCAATTAAGGGGCAATTTAGCGTGGCCAATCCACATAATCTGCAAATCTTTTGGGTTGTGGGGGTGAAACCCCCACAGACATGGGGAGAATGTGCCAACTCCACACGGACAGTGACCCAGGGCCGGGATTTGAACCCGGGTCTTCAGCGCCAGACTCTGCACCTATAACAGTGTAGGTCCTTTTTCATTCACTCGTGAGATATGAACATCTCTGGCAAGGCCAGCATTTATTGCCCATTTCTAATCATCCCATATGGTGACGGTGAGTCACCTTCTTGACCCGCTGCTGTTCATGTGGTGGGGGTACGTGCATAGCACTGTTACAGAGGGTGTTCCAGGATTCGGATCCAGCGACAATGAGGAAATGGTGATACATTTCCAAGTCAGCATGGTGCGTGATTCGGAAGGGAGCTTCCACGTGGTGCTGTTCCCGTTCGTCTGCTGCCTTTGTCCTTCTGGGTGGCAGAAAGCTGCAGGTTTGGAAGGTTCTGTCAAAGGATCTTTTACAAGTTGGTGCAGTACATCTTGTAGATGGTACACACGGCTGCCACTGAGTGTCAAAGGCACCTAAGACCTTTACCAACTAGAAGGACAGGCCCAGCAAACATATGGGAACACCACAACCTGCATCTTCCCCTCCTAGCCACATGCCACTCTGATCTGGAACTATATGACCATTCCACCATGATCCACTGTCACTGGGTGAAACACCGGGAACTCGCTACATAACAGCATTGTGCGTACACCTGCATAACATGGAGTGCAATAAGGCAGTTCAGCACCACCTTCATAAGGGCAATTAGGGATGGGCAATAAATGTTGACCTACTAGCCACTGATACCCATATTCCACGGAGGAATAACGTTTTTAAAAGTTGACACTATGCAGAGTATGGCACAGAGTACTGGCACAGCAAGTCAGTCAAATGAAGGGTCACACCTGACGTGTTATACTCAGGGATTGGCAGAAATTGTAGCCGAACCAGCCGAAGGGACACTGACAACAGAGGTTGAATGTGGGTTTTATACCCTACCAATTTTACCCTCCACTGAAGACAATATCAACACAGTGAAAAATCTGAATTCCATCTGATCGCATGGGCTTCCCGCCTAGTGAGTTAGGTTAAAATATAAAATGTTCATAAAGTTTTCAACTGAAGAGACATAGCCTGATATTTTGAGACTTGACACTGATGGTTTAAAAAAAATTATTTTATAAATTTATGGTCTTCCAAGTTCACGTCATTGTTTTCGTAACAACAACTCGCATGTATATAGCACTTTAAAGTAGTAAAACATTCCCAAGCTGCTTCACTGGAGTGATTATCAAACAAAATGTGAAACTGAGCCACATAAAGAGGTGATAAGAGGTTTGGTCAAAGAGGCAGGTTTTAAGGAACATCTTAAAGGGGGACCTGAAAGGCGGAGAGAGAGAGGTTGAGAGATGAAGAGGTTTAGGGAGGGAATTCCTCAGTTAAGGGAATACAGGGATTTCAGGTCTATGTAATTCAAGCCCAGTCACAGTTTGTTGTTCCCCAATGCCACAACAAATACACTGATTGAGATGTCTTCTCCCAAGGTTTAATAGCAATAATCAAAGCTAACATTCAAAGTTTGATTTTACATCGGAAGGATGGACAAATTATCAGAGGGCAATTGCTCCTGATGAAATTACAACTAGACTCAAAAGTTTTGGAGAAAAACTAAAATAGGTGTTACTCATGTGAAAGACTTGCATTGATTTGGAGCCTTTCCCATTCCCCTGGCATTTCAAAATACCTCACAGCCAATTTAAGTTCCATTGAAGTGCAAACTCTTGTGCTATTTAGGCAACTCATTTGCACACAGCACGTTCCCACAAACAATGGGATACATTTCCAGAACAACTGTTTTTGTGGTCATGGTTGAGGAAGGACTATCCACTAGCACACTAGTGGGTTCTCCACTCTGTTTCAAAAGTATGTGGCAGGATCTTTTAAGTCTACCCGAGACAGCAGACAAAGGGCCTCAGTTTAACATCTCACTCTGGCAATGTAAGCACTCCCTCAGTGTTGCACTGAAATCTCAGCTTACATAATGTGTTCAAGTCCTGAGGTGGCGGGGAGAATATTGGGGATATTGAATTAGATCGGTTCAGATGGTGACAAGTCGCATTTCTTTTTCAATATTCACATCCATACTTCAGTACATCAAATAACCAAAAATTATTATAGGGAGATGCCTCCCTGGGGGATATCATGATTTAATGCTCTGGCTGTACTTATGTTGTTTTCATTCCTAGTTGCACAAAGGTCATGTGCAGCAAATAAATCATTAAGTTCCAAGTTATTAATTCACAATGATTTTAGCCATGGAATTTTAATTGTTGGACAAGGATGACAATCCTTGGGGCTTAGACCAATTTATCATCTCAATGTTACGTTGGAAATTCTGTCTATTCTTCCCCCCCCCCACTCAATTTTTCTAACCCCTCCCACTCCCAAATGGGGGAATGGACTGAGCCATGCTGGGTACAGTTACATGGGCCCTGGCTGAGAATGAATAGAATATCCAGTGGTGGAAAACATCATAGCAGATCCTGAGCCTACACACAAACACAAATAGACATACGCAAATAGATACACACACGGAAATAGATACACACACTAATACACACAAATAGACAAAAACAAATACACACGAATAGATACACACACACAAATAGACACACACAAATGCACATAAATAGATACACACACAAATCATAGAATCATAGAATTTACAGTGCAGAAGAAGGCCATTCAGCCCATCGAGTCTGTACCGGTCCTTGGAAAGAGCACCCTATTTAAGCCCTCCCCTCCACCCTATCCCCGTAACCTCACCTAACCTTTTAGACATGAAGGGGCAATTTAGCATGGCCAATCCACCTAACCTGCACATCTTTGGATTGTGGGAGGAAACTGGAGCACTCAGAGGAAACCCATGCAGACACAGGGAGAAAGTGCAAACTCTACATAGACAGTCACCCGAGGTCGGAATTGAACCCGGGACCCTGAAGCTGTGAGACAGCAGTGCTAACCACTTTGCCATCATGCACATACAAATAGACACAAATAGACACACACAAATACGCACAAATAGATGCACATACAAATAGATGTACACACAAATAGATATATACACACACACAAATACACACACACACAAATAGACACACATAAATACACAGACACAGAAATAGACACACACAAATGGATACGCACACAAATAGACATACACAGATACATACAAATAGATCCAGGGCAGCACGGTAGCATTGTGGATAGCACAATTGCTTCACGGGTCCCAGGTTCGATTCTGGCTTGGGTCACTGTCTGTGCGGAGTCTGCACATCCTCCCCGTGTGTGCGTGGGTTTCCTCCGGGTGCTCCAGTTTCCTCCCACAGTCCAAAGATGTGCAGGTTAGGTGGATTGGCCATGATAAATTGCCCTTAGTGTCCAAAATTGCCCTTAGTGTTGGGTGGGGTTACTGGGTTATGGGGATAGGGTGGAGGTGTTGACCTTGGGTAGGGTGCTCTTTCCATGAGCCGGTGCAGACTCGATGGGCCGAATGGCCTCCTTCTGCACTGTAAATTCTATGATTCTATAAGATACACGCACACAAATAGATGCACACACAAGAATAGATGCGCACACAAATAGATACACATACAAATAAGTACACACTCGCAAATAGATACACAAATAGATACACATAGAAAAAGATACACTCACACACACATACACACGGATAGATACACAGATACAGACACACACACACAAATACATACAAACAGTTGTAGACACAAATAAGTACACACACACTAATGTACGCAAACAGATACACACACATACAGATAGATTTTTTAAAAATGTTTTAAAACTTAGAGTATCCAATTCATTTTATTCCAATTAAGGGCAATTTAATGTGGCCAATCCACCTACCCTTCACATCTTTTGGGTTGCAGGGTTGAGACCCACGCAAACACAGGAAGAATGTACAAACTCCACACGGACAGCGACCCGGGGCAGAAATCGAACCCGGGTCCTCAGCGCCGTAGGCAGCAGTGACAACCACTACGCCATCGTGTCGCCCCCCCCCCCCCCCATGTACAGTATATTCTTAAAAGAAAAATAATGTGACATTTTTTATGATGATATTAGTTTGGCTAGAACACTAACTTTTAAAATGAAATCATTTGAGGATCCTATAGATTCTTGCTCGAGAAACGTTTACAAATTAAATTTATTCCAAGAGGTCCATCAATGCCACATAAATTAATACAAAGTTGGAATGTATCTAATGCTGCTTAACTCTTTATAAGTGACAGATATTAACAACTTATGTTAAAGAAACTAAAAATTGCATTTGAATGTTTGGATGTCAGTGACAAACACATACACAAGATGTGATCCCACGAACAGAAATAATTATTTTGTCCATCAGATTTTACAAAACAATAAAACTCACGGCGCGGAGGACCCGGGTTCCATCCCAGTCCCGGGTCACTGTCCGTGTGGCATTTGCCCATTCTCCCTGTGTCTGCGTGGGTCTCAACCCCACAACCCAAAGATGTGCTGGTTAGGTGGATTGGCCACACTGAATTGTCCCTTAATTGGAAAAAAAAAGAATTGGGTACTCTAAATATGTTTTAAAAAACAATAAAACTGGATGCTCGACAACATGAACAGGACAGAAACTCCAGCTCGGCGTTTAGAACGCCTGCGCACTTGCTTCCACCCCGTATCTCGCCTTTAACAGCTTCACAAGGAAGGCGGGGGGGGGGGGGGGGGGGGTGGTCATTGCCGACTTTTAAAATCCCGGTTGTCAAATTAAAACGTACATTAAAGAGCAATTGTGAAACTCCCTGGAGTGTAAAGGTGAATGCTGGACTGCACGGTTCGAGCGGGGTGGGGGGGGGAGGGGGTTGGCATTCAATGCATTGGATCCGAATAAAGCCTTCAGACAGAGAGAAAGAGAGATAGAGACAGAGAGGGAGAAAAAAATATGGCTGAGCTTTTTGTGTGTGTGTGATCTGAAGGACGGGAGAGATGCTGGTTCCCTGTCACTCCAGACTGCTGTTCTGATCTGGTTGCTCTGTAGGTTTTGTGAAAGGTTCAACTCACGTGTTGCTGGCTGCCCTGGCACCCTCCCTCATCTAGCTGTGGCAGGCGGTCTGACTCTGACCAGCCTCTTTGTAAGTTACATCCAGACGGACAATGTTGCAATTTCACTGCCCGCAGACGGACCACAGGGTGGCGCAAATTAAACACCTCCACAGTTACAGTACAGTATCATTCATCGGATGTGTAACAAATAGAAAGCTTCTCTTTGTATCTTTGTATCCCCCCCCCCCCCCCCCCCCACCCCCCCAACCACCTCCACCGTAACGGCTCCACACTGGCAACACTTTTCTCAGTTGCAGTTTACCTCTAAAGACGGCAGACTCGCTGGTGGTGACAGCCCCGAGGGGGGTCCCGGGCGAGGCACATCAGCAGCCGCGATGATGTTTATCTGTGGGAGCTCTGACTTCCCCGACTGCTTGGCAAAGGCCGTGCTGTGAAAAGATCGCTCGGGCTGCCCGCTGCCATCTTCGCATCCTGATACAAGTGGGCGGTTTGTTTACATCAGGGATTTCCAGGAGCGAGATGCTGGTTGGCAACCTCTCCCTTAAAACGGCCTTGCCCACTCCGAATTAAGAAGGGGGCGCACACACACAGACACAAAGAGGAAACAGATTGGCACGCCTATGCAATCGTCAAATCGAAACACTCGTTCACCTTCAAGGAGGGGACATCCTTCGAATCCTTCTTTAGTTACCGTGGGTCAGAGATTTACCTTGCACCCTGTGCTGTCTATCTCTGTCCCTTATCTTGCTTTACCAAACACTTTCTCCACGGAGACAGTGCCCCTTTTAAAACACAAAGAGACGGGCCATTCATTAATGCATTGTTTCCTGAGCCAGTTCAGGTTTTAAAAAAAATGCTATGGTTCAAATGTTTTTTTTGAACTGTTGGGGTAACAGAGATTGTGGTCCGAGGAGGGGGTCGTTGGCTACTCAAAGTATTCCTCCATCTGTTAAAACAAAGGATTTGAATCATTTGATCTGTTAGCGATTTCACCGCACCAAAAGACCCATAATTTATAGTCTTCTTTCTACCTAGGTGTGGTTCCATTCATTTTTCTTTTCAACGGCGGTGGTTTATTCAGACATCTTGACCAGGTCTTAAGCTTGTGTTTCCTGGGGTTGAAAGGCTGCAGTTAAACCCCGCCTGCCCCACGGTGTACAATACCTATCCGAAATAGAGGTTAAAAAATATAGAGAAAACTGCATGTTGAAATCCTGAAATTAAAAGAACATTTTGAAAATAGACGCCAGGCCAGGCACTATCTGAAATGGTGGCACAGTATAATGCCACTGGGCTAGTAATTCAAAGGCCCAGGCTAATACTCTAATGCCATGGGTTCAAATCCCTCCAAGACGGGAGCACGGTAGCCTTGTGGATAGCACAATTGCTTCACAGCTCTAGGGTCCCAGGTTCGATTCTGGCTTGGGTCACTGTCTGTGCGGAGTCTGCACATCCTCCCCGTGTGTGCGTGGGTTTCCTCCGGGTGCTCCGGTTTCCTCCCACAGTCCAAAGATGTGCGGGTTAGGTGGATTGGCCATGATAAATTGCCCTTACTGTCCGAAATTGCCCTTAGTGTTGGGTGGGGTTACTGGGTTATGGGGATAGGGTGGCGGTGTTGACCTTGGGTAGGGTGCTCTTTCCAAGAGCCGGTGCAGACTCGATGGGCCGAATGGCCTCCTTCTGCTCTGTAAAGTCTATGAAAGACATTGGGATTTTAATTATTTACAGCACAGAAGGAGGCCATTCGGCCCATTATGCCCACATTGGCTCCCAAAAGAGCTCGGCAGCTAGTCCCATTCCCAGCTCGATCTCCGCAGCCCTCTGAATTAATCCCTTTCAAATATATATCCAGCTCTCTTTTGAAACCTCCTCTGGAATCTGCCTGCACCGCTCTCCCAGGCATCACAACCCCAACAACTCTCTGAGTAAACTTTCACTCCTGGCTTTTGTGCTGACCATCTTGAAATTGTGACTCCCTAGGCACTGACATACCAACTAGTGGAAACAGAATATCCTTCTCTACCCTGTCAAAATTGTTGATAATTTTGCACGCCTCAATAAGGCCACCTCTTAATCGTCTCTGCTCCAAGGAGAACAAGCCCAATTTCTCCAATCTTTCCTTGTATCTAAAATTCCTCATTCCTGGTATGATTCTAGTAAATCTCCTCTGCACTGTCTCCTTCCTTGAATGAGGTGCACAGAACTGAACACGATACTCCAAATGTGGTCTGACAAATGATTTGTCGAGGTGTAAATGCAAGCATCATTTCCTTGCATTTATACTCTATGCCTCTATTTATAAACCCAAGGATCCAATAAGTCTTCTTTACAACTGTTTCAACTTGCCTGGCCATCTTCAGAGAATTATGCACTTCAACCCCAAGGTCCCGCTGCTGCTCCCGTAGTCCCCTCAAAGCTGTACCATTGACCCTATATTGTCTCCCCATGTTTCTTCTACCAAAATGCATAACCTCACATTTCGCTGCATTGAGATTCATCTGCCAAGTGTCTGGACCAACTCATCAGTGTCCCTCTGAAGTTGTTCAGTGTCATCCTTGCAATTCACTATTCTCCCGAGCTTAGTCTCATCTGCAAAATTAGAGATTTTGCCCTCATAACCCACCTCTAAATCATTGATATAAATCAGAAAAAACAAGAGTCCCAACACTGAGCCCTGGGGAACACCACTTTCAACTCATCTCCAGTCTGAGAAATGCCCATCTATTCCCAACTATTCTCTGTTTCCTATCTCTTAACCAACTTCTAATACACGCTGCCAAGGACCCATCAATCCAAAACATTTTTAATTTGCTAACCAAACTGCCATGTGGCACCGTATCAAATGCTTTCTGAAAGTCCAAATATACAACAACCATGGCACTACCCTCATCCACTGCCTATGACACTTTGTCAAAGAACTCAATTTAAATTTGTCAGATATGATCTGACCTTGACGAAGCCATGTTGACTGTCTAATATTAACTTATTTTTCTCTAAATGGATATTTATCTCATCCCGTATTATGGCCTCCGCCCGTTTTCCCACTATTGATGGCAGGCTGACAGGCCTGCAGTTTCCTGCATTATCCTTTGCCCCTTTCTTAAACAATGGTGTCGCATTTGCAATTCTCCAGTCCCCAGGACTAATCCTGGGCGAAATTCTCCCCCAACGGCGCGATGTCCGCCGACTGGCACCAAAAACGGCGCCAATCAGACGGGCATCGCGCCGGCCCAAAGGTGCGGAATGCTCCGCATCTTTGGGGGCCGAGCCCCAACATTGAGGGGCTAGGCCGACGCTGGAGGGATTTCCGCCCCGCCAGCAGGCGGAAATGGCGTTTGTTGCCCCGCCAGCTGGCGGAAATGGCGTTTGTTGCCCCGCCAGCTGGCGCGGAAATGCGGCGCATGCGCGGGAGCGTCAGCGGCCGCCGACAGTTTCCCGCGCATGCGCAGTGGGGAGAGTCTCTTCCGCCTCCGCCATGGTGGAGGCCGTGGCGGAGGCGGAAGGGAAAGAGTGCCCCCACGGCACAGGCCCGCCCGCGGATCGGTGGGCCCCGATCACGGGCCAGGCCACCGTGGGGGCACCCCCCGGGGTCAGATCGCCCCGCGCCCCCCCCAGGACCCCGGAGCCCGCCCACGCCGCCTGGTCCCGCCGGTAAATACCAGCTTTGATTTACGCCGGTGGGACAAGCAATTTCTGGGCGGGACTTCGGCCCATCCGGGCCGGAGAATTGAGCGGGGGGTCCCGCCAACCGGCGCGGCCCGATTCCCGCCCCCCGCCCAATCTCCGGTACCGGAGACTTCGGCGGGGGCGGGGGCCGGATTCACGGCGGCCAACGGCCATTCTCCGACCCGGCGGGGGGGTCGGAGAATGACGCCCCCTGTGTTCAAAATGTGGAATTGAAAGCGAGTCTCAATAATGGTCGACCATGAAGCTATCATCGTTGTCCTAAAATTGCATTGGGTTCGCTAATTGCCCTTTAGGGAAGGAAATCTGCCATTACCTGGTCTGTTCTATATGTGACTCCAGATCCACTGTAACATGGTTCACTCTTAACTGCCCTCTGAAATGACCATTCAGTTCATGGCAATTAGGGATGCGCAACAAACACTGGCCTTGCCAGTGTCACATGAAAGAATACACTTTAAGAAGATGGGAACAGCAGTCAGCCATTCAGCCCCTTGAGCCTGTTCAGTAACAGAATGACAATTTGGGAATAAGCCATTTCCGAAGGATCACCCTTACTCTCTAGTTTTCAGCATACATGCACAATGTTCAGCCATTCGAAACTGCACACAGCAAAGTCCCACAAAGTGCAGAGATCAATACGTCTGTGTTAACTGTTGGTTGAGTGATAATTGCCAGGCAGAACTCCAGGAGAAATGCTCCCTGGCTTTTCTTGAAGAGTGCCATATTTTTTTTTTACCTCCACCTGGAAGGGGAGACCAGGCTGTAGTTCAATATCTCTTATAAGAGTCAGCACTTGTAACTTTACTGAACTCCTCTAACCCTAATTTTTGTGCAAGTTTTGAGAGTGGAACTTGTACCTACCAGTGTCAGGTTTGATTACAGTGCCACCCTGAGTCACAGCTGACTTCAATGGAATCATAGAATGGTTACAGCATAGAGGGAGGCCATTTGGTCTGCAGTGTGTGTACTGGCTCTCTGCAAGGGCAAGTCATCTAGTATAACTCCCCCGGTCATTCCTGTAACTTTGAGAATTTTTCCCTTTCAGATAATGATCCAATTTGACTTTTGATATTCCCTCCCTGTGCAGCTGGATCCTTGACTTCCTCACCAACAGACCGCAATCTGTTGGGATAGGTAACAACACCTCCTCCACAATAGTCCTCAACACCGGGGCCCCGCGAGGATGTGTGCTCAGTCCTCTACTGTACTCCACGACTGTGTGGCGAGATTCAACTCCAACTCAATCTATAAGTTTGCAGATGATACGACTGTGGTGGGTCGTATCTCAAACAACGGCGAGACTACAGAACGGAGATCACTTGGTTGCATGGTGTACCGAAAACAACCTCTCTCTAAATATTGGAAAGATCAAGGAACATATCATCAACTTCAGGAAGCGTAGCACGAAGCCGCCGCCCCCCCCCCCCCCCCCCCCCCCGCCTTGCATCAATGGCTCCGAAGTGGAGATGGTCGATTGCTTTACGTTCCTGGGGGGGTCACCATCACCAACAGTCTATCCTGGTCCACTCACGTTGATGCAACAGTCAAGAAAGCCCAACAACATCTCTACTTCCTACGGAAGCTAAAGAAATTCGGCATGTCTGCATCGACTCTCATAAACTTCGACAGATGTTCCATAGAGAGCATCCCATCTGGCTGCATTACAGCTTGGTATGGCAACTGCTCGGCCCAAGGTCGCAAGAAACTGCAGAGTGTGGTGAATTCAACCCAACGCATCACACAAGCTTGCCACCCTCACATTGATTCTGACTACACCTCCCGCTGCCTCAGGGAGGCAGACAGCATTATCAGAGACCCCTCGCACCCAGGCTTTGCCCTCTTCCAGACCCTTCCATCAGGCAGAAGATACAGAAGTCTGAAGACCCGCACATCCAGACATAGGAACAGCTTCTTCCCTACAGCTACAAGACTCCTCAACGACTCCCCCTCGGACTGATCTGTTTCCTGTAAGAACACTATTCACAACGCCCTATGCTGCTCTTGTTTGGCCTTGTTCCGCACTGTAACCAATCACTATTTGTTGATGCACCATTATCAATGTACTTTGTTGATTATTCTTTTGTCTACTATGTATGTACGTACTGTGTACGTTCCCTTGGCCCCAGAAAAATACTTCTCACTGTACTTCGGTACGTGTGACAATAAATATCAATCAATCAATAAATCTGCCTCCACCACACTCTCAGGCAGTGCATTCCATATCCTAACCACTCTTTTTGAATTTATTCATTGATGGGTTTGGGCGTTGATGGCCAGGCCAGCATTTAATGTCCATGTCTAATTTCCCTTGAGAAGGTGGTAATGAAATGCCTTCTTGAACTGCTGCAGTCCCTGAGGTGCAGGTACACCCACAGTGCTGTTAGGGAGGGAGTTCCAAGAATTTGACCCAGTGACAGTGAAAGAACGGCAATATATTTCCAAATCAGGATGGTGAGTAACTTGGAGAGGAACATCCAAGAGGTGGTTCTCAGATACCTGCTGCCCTTGTCCACCTAGATGGCGGTGATTGTGGGTTTGGAAGGTGCTGCCTAAGGAGCCTTGGTGAGTTCCGGCTTCTTGTAGATGGTACACACGGCCGCCACTGTGTGTCAGTGGTAGAGGGAGTGAATGTCTGTGGATGGGGTATTAATAAAGCAGGCTGCTTTGTCCTGGATGGTGTTGAGATTCTTCAATGTTGTTGGAGCTGCACTCATCCTGGCAAGTGGAGAGTATTCCATCTCACTCTTGACCTGTGCCTTGGTGATGGTGGACAGGCTTTGGGGAGTCGGTAGGTGAGTTACTCGCTGTAGGATTCCCAGCCTAAGACCTGCTCTTGTAGCCAGTTCAATTTCTGGTCAATGGTAACCCCCAGGATGCTGATTGTGGGAGATTCAGCGATGGTAATGCCATTGAATGTCAAGAAGCGATGGTTAGATCCTCTCTTGGTGGCACTTGTGTGACACGAATGTGACTTGCCACTTGCCAGCCCAAGCCTGGATAATGTGTAAGTCTGGCTGCTTTTGGACATGGACTGCTTCATTATCTGAGGAGTCATGAATGGTGCTGAACATAGTGCAGCCAACAGCAAACATCCCCACTTCTAACCTTATGATGGATAGAAGGTCATTATTCACTGCGTAAAATGTCTTTTTCTCTCACGTTACTGTTTCATCTTTTGCCAATCATCTCGTAAGTTTTCCTTCAGCAGTCCCCCATCTACTGCCCAAGCAAGTATTGCTACTTCTCTTCTGGGTGGTGCAATAGTGGAAGTGATCTAATTCACCTAATTATCTGAACCATCTTACCCGCACGACCCTCACCCCATCATTTAAATGTCACAGCTCCTCATGGGGCAGTTCACTGAGATGTTAAGGGGAGAAAACAGACTGATGATTCTTTCTGGAGACCCCAGCTTAAATTCCCTCCTTTATCCCGGCTGCCTTACCCGATTTCAGGTGATTTAGCGGAGAGAAGGCATTATCTCTTTGTAGATGTAGAAGAAAAAAGAAAGAATTGCATTTGCATAGCAACCTCAGGACTTACAGATTGCTTTGCAGCTAATAAAATATTTTTAAAGTACCATAATGGTTGTAGTGGAGTTCCCCGCTTGCAACCCACAGTCCGGCTATTGAAAACTGTAAGCAGAGCAATTCCGTGAATTACAAAAGAGCAATTCAGTTGAAGTTTGGGTCACATTAGAAAACATGGGACGATGATTTTGTTCTCCCAGTGCAACATAGGAACTTAGAAAATAGGAGCAGAGGGCAGCATGGCGGCGCAGTGGTTAGCACTGCTGCCTCACGACGTCAAGGTCCCAGGTTCGATCCCGGCTCTGGGTCACTGTCCATGTGGAGTTTGCACATTCTCCCAGTGTTTGCGTGGGTTTCGCCCCCATAAGCCAAAGATGTGCAATGTAGGTAGATTGGCCATGCTAAAATTGCCCCTTAATTGGAAAAAATGAATTGGGTATGCTAAATTTATTTTAAAAAAGAAAATAGGAGCAGGTGTCGACCATTCAGCCCCTCGAGCCTGCTTTTCCATTCAATATGATTATGGCTGACCCTCTAACTCAATGCCGTTCTCTCGTGTTCTCCCCATACCGCTTGACACCTAACCCAGTACAACTAACAGCCTCTGCCATTTGGTACAATTTCCTTGGCACGTTTAGAATTTGGCAATTTTTGTGCAGCAGATTTTTGAAAGTGCGAGCTGACAATGGCGCACTGAGGGACACAGGGAACCTCAGAGCTGAGTGACCAATGTAGCCAACTCTGTATCTCCACAACCAGTCAAACAGAGAAGGAAGTGAAAATGAGAGTGGGTGAATTCAAAGTCAAATCATGTTCAGAAAGAGAACTAAAGAGAGAGGAAAATAAGATTGAATGAAGAAAGTGAGAAACGAGGCAGAAAAGAATTGCAAAAGGCATTTTGTACTTTAAAATATTGTACTTTTAAAAACTTCAACAGCAATTAAAACCTAAAAGAATACGACCCCATAGCTGTAAAAGTTAATTTTCAATATCAGAGAGAAATGTTGGCAACATTTAACACTTGCAGCATTATTAAATCAGGGCTTAGACTGAATGGCGACATCATAACTATCTGTGGTGAGTTTAGTTCATATCCACTGCACATCCATTGCCTCATAGCGCCAAGGACCCGGATTCAGGTCTGGCCTTGGGTCACTGTCTGTGTGGAGTTTGCACGTTCTCCCATGTCTGCATGGATTTTCTCCGGGTGCCCCGGTTTCCTCCCACAGTCCAAAGATGTGAAGCTTAGGTGGATTGGCCATGCTATATTGCCCCTTAATGTCCAAAGATGTGCAGATTAGGTGACTCTGGTGGTACGGTTGGGATTGCTGCCTCACGGCGCCGAGGTCCCAGGTTCAATCCTGGCCCCGGGTCACTGTCTGTGTGGAGTTTGCACATTCTCCCCGTGTGTGCGTGGGTCTCACCCCCACAACCCCAAGATGTGCAGGGTAGGTGAATTGGCCAGGCTAAATTGCCCTTTCATTGGAAAAAAAAATTTAAAGAGAAAGAAACAAAAAACAAATCTAAAGAAAAATGAATTTAAAACCAGGTGGTTACTGTGTTTTGTCTGGTATGCAATTAATTTTTAATATAACAGATTTTTGTGAGGACCATTCAAAGTTGGAAAAGCAACTTTGATTCTTTGAATTGTGCTTTGCTGCTAAAATGATTCAAAACTATTGACATAATTTAAGTGCCTCATCATTGTTTCTTCCTAAGTTTTGTCTCCTTTAACTTACACCTCTACAGTTTCTCATACTTTGAAGAGCATTTCGTCTCTCTTGCCCTGTTGCCTGCCCTGCCGGCCCTGCCTGCCCTGCCCATGCTAGCTAACCTGCTCATTCACTCTAATTCCCATCTATTCTAAATCCAGTCTATGGAGGATTAAAATTGCAAGACATTCACACAAATGACCCATTTTAAAAAAAACCTATGTGCAAAATCATCTTCACTCTGGCAATATTGCTACCCATGTGTTAAACTCTTGTTGCTATCCCTATTTGTACATAGAACATAGAACAGTACAGCACAGAACAGGCCCTTCGGCCCTCGATGTTGTGCTGAGCATTGTCCGAAACCAAGATCAAGCTATCCCACTCCCTGTCATTCTGGTGAGCTCCATGTGCCTATCCAATAACTGCTTGAAAGTTCCTAAAGTGTCTGACTCCACTATCACAGCAGGCAGTCCATTCCACATCCTAACCACTCTCTGAGTAAAGAACCTACCTCAGACATCCCTCCTATATCTCCCACCCTGAAACTTATAGTTATGCCCCTTTGTAACAGCTACAATAGTCTCTGAACATCCACTCTATCTATCCCCCTCATTATCTTATAAACCTCTATTAAGTCGCCTCTCATCCTCCTCCTCTCCAAAGAGAAAAGCCCTTGCTCCCTCAACCTTTCCTCATAAGACCTATCCTGCAAACCAGGAAGCATCCTGGTAAATCTCCTTTGCACTCTTTCCAATGCTTCCACATCCTTCCTATAATGAGGTGACCAGAACTGCACACAATACTCCAAATGTGGTCGCACCAGGGTCATGTATAGTTGCAGCATAACCCCGCGGCTCTTAAACTCAAGCCCTCTGTTAATAAACGCTAACACACTATAAGCCTTCTTCACGGCTCTATCCACTTGAGTGGCAACCTTCAGAGATCTGTGGACATGAACCCCAAGATCTCTCTGTTCCTCCACATGCCTCAGAACCCTGCCGTTGACCCTGTAAGCCACATTCAAATTTTTTCTACCAAAATGAATCACCTCGCACTTATCAGGGTTAAACTCCATCTGCCATTTTTCGGCCCAGCTCTGCATCCTACCAATGTCTCTTTGCAGCCTACAACAGCCCTCCACCTCATCCACTGCTCCACCAATCTTGGTGTCATCAGCAAATTTACTGACCCACCCTTCAGCCCCCTCCTCCAAGTCATTGATAAAAATCACAAATAGCAGAGGACCCAGCACTGATCCCTGTGGTACACCGCTGGTAACTGGTCTCCAGTCTGAAAATTTTCCATCCACCACCACCCTCTGTCTTCTATGTGATAGCCAGTTACTTATCCAATTGGCCAAATTTCCCTCTATCCCACACCTTCTTACTTTCTTTATGAGCCAACCGTGGGGAACCTTATCAAACGCCTTACTAAAATCCATGTATACGACATCAACTGCTCTACCTTCATGTACACACTTAGTTACCGCCTCAAAGAATTCAATCAAATTTGTGAGGCAAGACCTACCCTTCACAAATCCGTGTTGACTATCCCGGATCAAGCTGCATCTTTCCAAATGGTCATAAATCCTATCCTTCAGGACCTTTTCCATTATCTTCCCGACCACCGAAGTAAGACTAACTGGCCTATAATTACCAGGGTCATTCCTATTCCCTTTTTTGAACAGAGGAACAACATTCGCCACTCTCCAGTCCTCTGGCACTATCCCCGTGGACAGCGAGAACCCAAAGATCAAAGCCAAAGGCTCTGCAATCTCATCCCTTGCCTCCCAAAGAATCCTTGGATATATCCCATCTGGCCCAGGGGACTTGTCGACCCTCAGGTTTTTCAAAATTGCTAATACATCCTTCCTCAGAACATCTATCTCCTCCAGCCTACCCACCTGAATCATACTCTCATCCTCAAAAACATGGCCCCTCTCCTTTGTGAACACTGAAGGAAAGTATTCATTCAACCCCTCTCCTATTTCTTCTGACTCCATGCACAAGTTCCCACTACTGTCCTTGACCGGCCCTACCCTCACCCTGGTCATTCTTTTATTTCTCACATAAGAGTAAACAGCCTTGGGGTTTTCCTTGATCCGACCCGCCAAGGACTTGTCATGCCCCATCCTAGCTCTCCTAAGCACTTTTTTCAGCTCATTCCTTGCTACCTTGTAACCCTCAAGCGACTCTACTGAACCTTGTTTTCTCATCCTTACATACTCTTCCTTTTTTCTCTTGACAAGGCATTCAGCCTCTTTTGTGAACCATGGTTCCCTCACACGGCCATTTCCTCCCTGCCTGATAGAGACATGCCTATCAAGGATGCGCAGTATTTGTTCCTTGAACAAGCTCCACCTTTCCCTGACAGTTTCTGTTCCCATCTTATGCTCCCTAATTCTTGCCTAATCGCATCATAATTACCCCTCCCAATTATAAACCTTGCCCTGCCGTATGGCCCTATCTCTCTCCATTGCAATAGTGAAAGACACCGAATTGTGGTCACTATCTCCAAAGTGCTCTCCCACAAACAAATCTAACACTTGGCCCGGTTCATTACCCAGTACCAAATCCAATGTGGCCCCCTCTTGTCGGCCTATCCACATATTGTGTCAGGAAACCCTCCTGCACAAAAATTGCCCCATCCGAACTGTTCGACCTATAGAGGTTCCTATCAATATTTGGAAAGTTAAAGTCACCCATGACAATTACCCTGAGACCTCCACACCTATCCATAATCTGTTTTGCAATTTCTTCCTCCACATCTCTATTACTATTTGGGGGCCTATAGAAAACTCCTAACAATGTGACCGCTCCTTTCCTATTTCTAACTTCGGCCCATATTACCTCAGTAGGCAGATCCCCTTCAAACTGCCTTTCTGCAGCCGTTAAACTATCCTTGATTAACAATGCTACTCCTCCACCTCTTTTACCAGCTTCCCTACTCTTACTGAAACATCTATACCCTGGAACTTCCAACAACCATTCCTGTCCCTGTTCTAACCATGTCTCCATAATGGCCACAACATCGTAGTACCAAGTACCAATCCAAGCTCCAAGTTCACCTACCTTATTCCGGATGCTCCTTGCATTGAAGTAGACACACTTCAACTCACCTTTCTGTCTGCGGTACACTACTGTGACCTTGATACCCTCCTCAGTACCTCACTACTCCCAACACTGGCTTCTGGACTACAGCTCGTTTTCCCAGCCCCCTGGCAAATTAGTTTAAACCCCCCCCCCCCCGAAGAGCCATAGCAAATTTCCCTCCCAGGATATTGGTGCCCCTCTGGTTCAGGTGCAAATCGTCCTGTGTGTACAGGTCCCACCTTCCCCAGAATGTGCTCCAATTATCCACGTACCTGAAACCCTCCCTCACACCATCCCTGCAACAGTAGTATGATTCTGATTGCACCAAGATTAAAATATCAATGAAACCAGTCAGGCCTGTTGGGGTACGCTACCAGCCACTCCATGGGATTCAACTGACAAACTGCAAAAGCCAAGTTTAAGAATCTTTTCATCTGTAGTTCTTGAAGTGTGACTGCTTTCCAATGTACCACTCACTACGTTGTTACCACTTGTAAACGTGATTATTCACAGGTTGCAAAAAGACTTGTATTTGCCTCAGGGTGTCTCAAAAGTGCTTTATAGCCAATGAGATACTTTTAATGAAATACAGTCAGTCCTGTCATGCAAGAAACAGGGTAGCCAACCTGACACAGCAAACGTCAACAAATGACAATGTGACAATGACCAGATAGTTTGTTTTAATAATGTTGTTTAACTGACTACAACATTTTTTTTTCATGTTTCCAATTAAGGGGCAACTTAACGTGGCCAATCCACCTATCTGCAGGCCTTTGGGTTGTGGCGGTGAGACCCACGCAGACACGGGGAGAATGTGCAAACTCCACACGGACAGTGACCTGGGGCTGGGATCAAACCCGCGTCCTCGCCGCCATGAGGCAACAGGAGCTAGCCCCCACCCCCCCATGAATACTTGCTTGGACACTCGGGATTTCTCCCCTGCTCTTCTTTGAAGATTCTGGCATGGGAACCTTTACGTCCACTTTAGAGAGGCCAATTAAGACCTCATTTTAATGCCTCATTAACAAGGCAGCGTCTCAGACAATGCAGCACTCCCTCATTATACATCTCCTTATTTAACAAAGGATATACATCTAATAGAAGCCATTCAGAGAAGATTGACTTGACTGATACCTGGGATGGGGGGGTAGGGGATTTTTATGAGGAAATGTTGCACAGGTTGGGTCTGTAGCCTTTGGAGTTTCGAAAAATGAGAGATGATCTCATTGAAACATAAAAGAACCTGAGGGAGTTTGACAAGGGGATGATGAAAGGATGTTTCCTCTTGTGGGAGAGACTGGAACTAGGGGACACAGTTTACATAATAAGGCAATTCCCGTTTAAGACCGAGATTAGGAGAATGCTTTCCCCCAGAGCGTAGTCTGTCTTTGGAACTCTGTCCCTCAAAGAGTGGTGGGACAAGGGTTGTTTAATATTTTTAAGGCAGATATAGACAGGTTCTTGACTAACAATGGAGTCAAAGGTTATCAGGGGTAGGTATAATGTGGAGTTGAGGTCACAGTTAGATCAGCCACAATGTTATTGAATGCTGGACCAGGCTCGAGGTGGCCAACAGGCTACTTTCTCCTCATTCATTTGTCCCTATTGTGATGAATGTAAGAAAGTGTCGTATTTTATATTTTTTGAAGTAATGTTATTAAAACCTTGGTTAAGATGCATACCGGCAGTATGACTGCTCGAGCTGTGATTAAGGTATCCTAAAAGTGAAGTCATCATTGATTTACAGGTGAAGTGTTCTGCTGATGGATCTTGAGAACCATTTCCCTTTTTTCTTTTTTCTTTTTTTTTCCTCTATTTTTTTAAAATTTAGAGTACCCAATTCATTTTTTCCAATTAAGGGACAATTTAGACTACCCTACACATTGGGCGCGATTCTCCGAGCCCCGCGCCGGGCCGGAGAATCGCCGCAGCCGCGCCATGACGCCGCGACGCCGGCGCGTGATTCTCCGAGGTGCGGGGAATCGGCGCCGTTTGCGCCGGCGCGTTTGGCGCGGCCCTGGCCGTGGGCCGCTGGAATCAGCGGGGCTGCCAATTCTCCGGCCCGGATGGGCCGAGCGGCCGCTCCGACACGACAGAGTCCCGCCGACGCCATTCACTCCTGGTCGCTGCCGGCGGGAACTCTGCGGGAACGCTCGGGGAGCGGCCTGTGGGGGGGGGGAGGCTCCTTCACTGGGGGGTGTGCCTCCGATGGGGTCTGGCCCGCGATCGGGGCCCACAGATCGGCGGGCTGGCCTCTCCCCCCCCCGGGCCTACTTACCGGCCGGGTCGGCCCCCGGGTCGGGGCCGACGCACGTAAGACGTTCCCCTCGCATGCACAGGATGGCGCGGCCCAACTGCGCATGCGCAGGATTGAACTGCCCCAACTGCGCATGCGCAGGATTG
The DNA here is from genome assembly GCF_047496885.1 of Scyliorhinus torazame. NCBI lineage: Eukaryota > Metazoa > Chordata > Chondrichthyes > Carcharhiniformes > Scyliorhinidae > Scyliorhinus > Scyliorhinus torazame. Next base: position 120,689,554 of record NC_092727.1, read on the forward strand.
AACTGTCCCAACTGCGCATGCGCGGGTTGGCGCGGCACCCATTTGGCGCCGCGCAAGGAGGCTGGAGTCGTGAACCGCTCGAGTGCCATGCTGGCCCCCTATGGGGGCCGGAATGGGTTGTGACCGGGCCCTGTTCACGCCGTCGTGAAACGCAACGGCGTTCACGACGGCGCGAACACTTGGCCTCAATATCGGAGAATCGCGCCCATATTTTTTGGGTTGTGGGGGCGAAACCCACGCAAACGCGGGGAGAATGTGCAAACTCCACACGGACAGTAACCCAGAGCCGGGATCGAACCTGAGACCTCGGCGCCGTGAGGCAGCAGGGCTAACCCACTGTGCCATCGTGCTGCCCTTCCATTTACCTGTTTACGGATAGATAGCTAATGGAATATTGTTTATGTTTGAAGGACCCCTGGGGTGTAACTAATTTCTGAGGGGTACTGTGTTTGGATCTGGCTAAACAAGTCAAAGAACATCTTGTAAGGAGAGACAAAAGAATGCCTTATGCTTTGTGTAAAGGTGAAGCAGTTAATGGAAGGAGCCAGGCCTGTCTGAAAAGTTAGTTGGCCCTAGAACTCTCACCTGAACAAAGTTTGGTCCTGAAAGGTTCTCTCACAAAGATTCTGCACAGAGAAAAGCAAGTAGAAACCCTGGTTGTTAACTTTTATTCATGAGTGGTATTTGAACTATATTGGTTTGCTTAATTGGAATATAGTGACACGTTCAGGAAGTAAGTTAAGGTTTTTTTCTCTTTACTTGAGAACTGTTGTAACTGTTAACTGTAAAGCTATTTCTTTGTTGCTAATGTGGTTAATTCTGTGCTTAAATTAAAGTTTGTTTTAACATAAAAGATACCTGTGGGTCAGTGTTATCACTCTTGTGGTGCAGTGAGATTTACTCACAGTTCTACAAATTGTAAATAGTTGGATTCTCCTCCGGGATCCTAACAAAATATATGTTTGTACGGTGCAATGAGGCACTGAAACAACGGGAATAACCCAGGCAGTTCTTTTGGGGCAAATGAGTGCACTCGAGGGCTGGCTAGCTGAGTTGATGAGATCGCTAGCCTATAGTTCATAATAACGCCAACAGTGCCCGTTCAATTGCTGTTTCAGTTGAGGCAGACCTGAGGCCTACCTCCTTGCGCTGCCGCTGAAAGTAGAAGACAAACCACCCCTGAGAAAGGAAACATTCGTAAGGAAGCAGTTCAGGATGAAGCATCAGCTGACAACGAGCCAAGGACCTGCTTTCAGGAAGAGTGTGAATGGATATCCCATAAACAATGTCTCGGATATGAACGCAATAAGTTGGAAATAATGTTATGGAATTCTAGCAAGCACACATTTAACTTGTCAGTCTGAAATTTCTCTCATTAACATTTTTATCAGTTAGACCTCATCGGAGAGCTAACACTTTCAGTAAAATAGCTCTAAGTTTGTGTATGCTACTGTCACAGAATTACAGAATTGTTACAGAGCAGAAACATAGAAAAAAGGTGCAGGAATTGGCTCTTCGAGCCTGCGCCACCATTCAATATGATCATGGCTGATCAGACAAATTCAGTATCCCACTCCCGCTTTCTCTCCATACCCCTTGATCCCCTTAGCCGCAAGGGCCACGTCCAGCTCCCTCTTGAATATATCCAACGAACCGGCCCCAGAAGCTTTCTGTGGGAGAGGATTCCACAAGTTCACCACTCTCTGAGAGAAGAGGATCTTCCTCCTCTCAGCTAGGCTAGGCAGCCATTCGGCCCATTGTTTGCACCAGCTCTCCAAACGAGAGCATGACTTAGTGCCATTCCCCTGGCTTTGCCCCGTACCCCTGCACATTGATTGTTTCGATTCAAGTAAGCTTAAATGCCCCGATTGGACCTGCCCCCAGCAGACAGTGCATTCCAGACTCTGAAATATTTATTGTGTGAAAATCTTTTTCTGACATCACATTTGCTTCTCTTGCAAATCACTATAAATCTGTGCCCTCTCACTCTTGATCCTTTTACGAATGGGTATAGTTTCTCCCTAACTACCCTGTCCAGCTTCCTCATGACTTTGAGCATCGCTGTCAAATCTCCTCCCTGCCTTCTTCCCTCCAAGGAGAGCCCCCACCCCTCCAATCTACCCTCATAATTGACATGTTTCATCTCTAGAACCATTCTTCTGCACTCTCTCTAATGCATTCACATCCTTCCTGTAGTGTGGCACCAAGAACTGTACACGCGGAGCGGGATTCTCTGATCCTGAGGCTAAGTGTTGACGCCGTCGGAAACGCCGTCGTGTTTCTCGATGGCGTCAACATGGCCTCAGGATCAGCAATTCTGACCCCTACAGGGGGCCAGCACGGCACTGGAGTGACCCACGCTGCTCCAGCAGCTGATCCCTGGCGTCAGATGGGTGACGCTGGCCTGCGCATGCGCAGTGGTGCCGGTGTCAACGCGTGCATGCGCAGTGGGACCGGCACGATTGCCACGCATACGCAGTGGCTCCCTTCTCCGCGCCAGCCCCGATGCAACATGGCGTAGGGCTACAGGGGCCGGCGTGGAACAAAGGAGGCCCCCAGCCCGAGAGGCTGGCCCGCCGATTGGTAGGCCCCGATCGCGGGCCAGGCCACAGCGGAGGCCTCCCCCGGGGTCGGACCCCCCTCCTTCCCCCCCAACCAGGCCGCCCCCAGATGCACCAACGCCGAAAGTCCCGCCGGATAAGAGCAGGTGTGGACGGCACCGGCGGGACTCGGCTATTTTAGTGCGGCCCATCCCGGACCGAGAATCGCTGGGGGGCGGGGGGGCCCGTAGCGCGGCCCCCGACCGGCGCTGCACCGACCGCTCTCCGGAGAATCGGTGGACCGGCGTCGGGGCGGCGGGGCGCGATTGGCACCTGTCCCGGAGATTCTCCGGCCCGGCCCCGGGGTGAGAGAATCCTGCCCAGTATTCCAGCAGAGGTCCAGCGAGTGTCTTGCATGGGTTCAGCCTAACCACCTTGCTCTTCTACTTTGGCCCCATAAATAATGCCCAGAATTCTATACATTTTATTAACTGTTCCCTCCACCTGTCCTGCCACCTTCAATGATCTATGCACATGTACGCCCAGGTCACTTTTATTTACAGGGCCTTTTAAGTTGGGTTTCTGGTTTGTCTTGACTGTGTGGAAATTCAAATTGAGTCTTTCCACTCACTGTTTTGAATCCAGTGAGCAGCAGGTCCCAGGTTCAATTCCCGGTTTGGTGCTGAGGTTATTGACCAGATATGGAAGAATTAGTGCCCCTGGATTAGAATCATAGAAACCTACAGTGTAGAAGGAGGCCATTCAACCCATCGAGTCTGTACCGGCCCTCCGAAAGAGCACCCCACTCAGGCCCACTCCCCCACCCTATCTCCATAACCCCACCTAACCTTTGGGCACCAAGGGGCAATTTAGCATGGCCAATCCACCTAATCTTTGGGTTTAGCTTAGTGAGCTAGACAGCTGGCTTGTAATGCAGAACAAGGCCAGCAGCGCAGGTTCAATTCCCGTACCGGCTGAGTTATTCATGAAGGCCCCGCCTCCTCAACCTTGCCCCTCGCCTGATCCTCAGGTTAAACCCATCACCAATCAGCTTTCCCTCAAGGTCATCTGGGACGTTGGCGACCTAAAGAAGACCATTTTTGGACTGTGGGAGGAAACCGGAGTATCGGTAGGAAACGCATGCAGAGACGGGAAGAAAGTGTAAACTCCACGCAGACAGTCACCAGGGGCTGGTTTAGCACTGGGCAAAATCGCTGTCTTTTAAAGCAGACCAAGGCAGGCCAGCAGCACGGTTCAATTCCCGTACCAGCCTCCCCGAACAGGCGCTGGAATGTGGCGACTAGGAGCTTTTCACAGTAACTTCATTTGAAGGCTACTTGTGACAATAAGCGATTTTCATTTAATTTCATTTCATTTCATTTTTTCACCCGAGGTCAGAATCGAACCTGTGTCTCTGGTGCTGTGAGGCGGCAGTGCTTACCACTGTGCCACCGTGCCAGACAGTGAAAATTAGTCAGCCCTCTAAAATGTGTGTGGGTTAAAGAAAGGATGAGGTGCAGCTGGGATGCCTTTGCAGTTGGTTGGCCTGCTAAGCTCTTGCCAAAGTGAATAATGAAATGAAAAAATGAAATGAAAATCACTCAGTGTCACAAGTAGGCTTCAAATGAAGTTACTGTGAAAAGCCCCTAGTCACCACATTCCGGCGCCTGTTCGGGGAGGCTGGTACGGGAATTGAACCGTGCTGCTGGCCTGCCTTGGGGCCCCAAGGGTTTAGTGGCTGACTGACTGAGGCACTCAGGGGTACCCAGTGTCAGTGGAAGCAGAACCCATCTAGGGGTAATTCCTTGAGGAGAGAGAAGTGGAGGGGTGCGGGAATAACATTACAATCCTCACTATGAGGGTCCATAGATTCATGACTGTGATTTCCTTGTACTTTGAGCAACTGGATTTCAGCCATGCCATTATGAGTAGGCATCCGCATCCATGTAACAACCAGCATCACTGACATAGAGAAGAAGAAAAATATACCCGGGGACATGCCACCTCTGCGGTGCTCCCCAGGTATTAGACTGTGGAAGGTTTGCAGCATTAGTAACAAGCGAATTGAGAAGCAAAATAACCAAAAGAAAATGAAATAAATTTACAGAATCAAACCATTTGATTGAATATGAAATGTTAGAAAATTCAACCATCAAAATGCATCCCACGAGGTTGAATGATCTCAGCCTTGCATCCAACTGCATTTCAAATACCCTTGAGCCCTGAATCTCAATCTCTCAGCTTATTGGATTGCTCCCAACATTCATCACCTTTGAGTATTAATAAATTCCCTCCAATATGTACTTTGAAGTTGCTTGTTGGTTTATTTTTATGACCTCTGCTCCTGCTATACATCTTTATTTCAAAGTCATATTCAGGATTCACCGCTTCTAAGCCACTTAGTATTTTATTTTCTTCAGCAGTACTGTCCTTAACTGTCTCCTCAACAGCCTGTAGAGAATGAACATTCTTTCTGAGCTTTGCTAACAGTTCACCCGACCTCCACACTTCGGAATCATTCTTTATGTGAGAAATATGAGAATGACTCGAGCGAGGGTAGGTCCGATCAAGGACAGTAGCGGGAGATTGTGTATTGAGTCTGAAGAGATAGGAGAGGTCTTGAACGAGTACTTTTCTTCAGTATTTACAAATGAGAGGGACCATATTGTTGGAGAGGACAGTGTGAAACAGACTGGGAAGCTCGAGGAAATACTTGTTAGGAAGGAAGATGTGTTGGGCATTTTGAAAAACTTGAGGATAGACAAGTCCCCCGGGCCTGACGGGATATATCCAAGGATTCTATGGGAAGCAAGAGATGAAATTGCAGAGCCGTTGGCAATGATCTTTTCATCTTCACTGTCAACAGGAATGGTACCAGGGGATTGGAGAGTGGCGAATGTCGTGCCCCTGTTCAAAAAAGAGAATAGGGATAACCCTGGGAATTACAGGCCAGTTAGTCTTACTTCGGTAGTCGGCAAAGTAATGGAAAGGGTACTGAGGGATAGGATTTCTGAGCATCTGGAAAGACACTGCTTGATTAGGGATAGTCAGCACGGATTTGTGAGGGGTAGGTCTTGCCTTACAAGTCTTATTGAATTCTTTGAGGAGGTGACCAAGATTGTGGATGAAGGTAAAGCAGTGGATGTAGTGTACCTGGATTTTAGTAAGGCATTTGATAAGGTTTCCCATGGTAGGCTTATGCAGAAAGTACGGAGGCATGGGATAGTGGGAAATTTGGACAGTTGGATAACAAACTGGCAAATCGATAGAAGTCAGAGAGTGGTGGTGGATGGCAAATATTCAGCCTGGATCCCAGTTACCAGTGGCGTACCGCAGGGATCAGTTCTGGGTCCTCTGCTGTTTGTGATTTTCATTAATGACTTGGATGAGGGAATTGAAGGGTGGGTCAGTAAATTTGCAGATGATACAAAGATTGGTGGAGTTGTGGATAGTAAGGAGGGCTGTTGTCGGCTGCAAAGAGACATAGATAGGATGCAGAGCTGGGCTGAGAAGTGGCAGATGGAGTTTAACCCTGAAAAGTGTGAGGTTGTCCATTTTGGAAGGACAAATATGAATGCGGAATATAGGGTTAACAGTAGGGTTCTTGGCAATGTGGAAGAGCAGAGAGATCTTGGGGTTTATGTTCATGCATCTTTGAAAGTTACCACTCAAGTGGATAGAGCTGTGAAGAAGGCCTATGGTGTGCTAGCGTTCATTAACAGAGGGATTGAATTTAAGAGCTGTGAGGTGATGATGCAGCTGTACAAAACCTTGGTAAGGCCACATTTGGAGTACTGTGTACAGTCTGGTCGCCTCATTTTAGGAAGGATGTGGAAGCTTTGGAAAAGGTGCAAAGGAGATTTACCAGGATATTGCCTGGAATGGAGAGTAGGTCTTAAGAGGAAAGGTTGCGGGTGCTAAGCCTTTTCTCATTAGAACGGAGAAGGATGAGGGGCGACTTGATAGAGGTTTATAAGATGATATGGGGAATAGATAGAGTAGACAGTCAGAGACTTTTTCCCCGGGTGCGACAAACCATTATAAGGGGACATAAATTTAAGGTGAATGGTGGAAGATATAGGGGGGAATATCAGAGGTAGGTTCTTTACCCAGAGAGTAGTGGGGGCATGGAATGCACTGCCTGTGGAAGTAGTTGAGTCGGAAACATTAGGGACCTACAAGCGGCTATTGGATAGGTACATGGATTACGGTAGAATGATATAGTGTAGATTAATTTGTTCTTAAGGGCAGCACGGTAGCATTGTGGATAGCACAATTGCTTCACAGCTCCAGGGTCCCAGGTTCGATTCCGGCTTGGGTCGCTGTCTGTGCGGAGTCTGCACATCCTCCCCGTGTGTGTGTGGGTTTCCTCCGGGTGCTCCGGTTTCCTCCCACAGTCCAAAGATGTGCAGTTGGGTGGATTGGCCGTTCTAAATTGCCCTTAGTGTCCAAAATTGCCCTTTGTGTTGGGTGGGATTACTGGGTTATGGGGATAGGGTGGAGGTGTTGACCTTGGGTAGGGTGCTCTTTCCAAGAGCCGGTGCAGACTCGATGGGCCGAATGGCCTCCTTCTGCACTGTAAATTCTATGATAATCTATGATTAATCTAGGACAAAGGTTCGGCACAACATCGTGGGCCGAAGGGCCTGTTCTGTGCTGTATTATTCTATGTTCTTCACACTTGAAACATCATGGGCGGGATTCTGCGATCCCGTGCCGGGTCGGAGAATTGTTGGGGGTGGGCGCGAATCTCGCCACTCCGCTCCGACACCGGGCCGCCAATTCTCCAGCGACCGGAGAATCGCCGGCAATCGCGCCGGCACGGTCACCGCGGTGCTGGTCGGGGGCCGTTAAAAAAAAACCCTCCCCTGCGACTCTCCGCACTCGATGGGCTGAGTGCCCGCCGAGTTCTGCCGGCATCATTTGCGTATGGTCCTACGCGGCAGGACATCGGCGTTCTGGCTGCGGGGGTCGTCCTGGTGCGGGGGGGGGCAGAGGGAGCCGACTCTAGGGGGGGCCTCCACGGTAGCCAGGCCCGCAATCGGAGGCTACCGATCGGCAGGCGGGCTCATTCTGGGGGGGGGGGGCAATGTTCGTCTGCGCCGGGCCCGTGTCGGGCTCCGCCATGTTGCCCGGGGGCCGGCGCGGAGATGGCTGTGGCACGCATGCGCGGACCGGTGACGGCTGTGGCCGGCCGGAGCAGTGCACAGCACTCAGGCGCTGTTCTAGCCCCCCCCTAGGAAGGTGTGAATGCCTGGGCCTGGAGGCCTGTTGACGCCGGCGTCAACACTTGGCCGGGATTTCAGAGAGCCCCGGCCCACAGGTTTCTCTGGCAGATGGTGACTAACATATTATAACAGGAGAGTTCCAGGCAAAACAACTTCAGTCCATTTACCTTGCCATTCACAGGATTCCCTTGGTAATCAGTGTCAGGCATTCTGGCCACATGACCAGCCCAACTTAGTTGTGGCGATCTCAGTGTGGTGCGGCCGCTTACTTTGCAGCTTGGGTGGGTACCTCAGTGTCTGGCATTTTGTTCCCTCATCTGATCTTCAGAAGCTTCCAAAGGCAGAGTGGAAGCGGTTAGCATGAGGCCGGTACGCAACCCAACCTTCGGATGCTTGGAGCCGAGTGAGAAACAACGCAGAGAGAGGTGGACCCGGAGAGTTAAAACAGCGGGATAAAGGGAGAAACAGCACGGCGAGAGGCAGACCAGGGAGCCATTCAAGTGGGGGGAGAGAGAAGAAATGAAGTTGTAATCAGGGATAGTATCGTTAGGGGCATAGACGTCGGTGCGATCAAGTGGCCACGTTGCACCCGAAAAGCCCTGCGCCGCGGCGCCACGTGACCGATAGAAGGGAGACACCGCTCCTGGGATCTTCCCGGCTCGCAACGCCTGCCGAAATCTAACGCAATCTCACGAGACCTTGCGATGTGAATCCCACCAATTGTGGGCAGGATCATCTTTGGCAAATCAAATCTGCATATTAGAGTGAGACAACTAGGTCTCACTCTTAAAAATGGCGTCCCGATCTCCCGGAGCTCCTCAGTGCAGTAAACGGGGTTATGTGCGGCCTCGGCCGTGCTTTTCCCGCTGAAGCCCCCTATCTAACCAGGGACACATTAAGTAGTGGGGTGTTTCTTGCCGCTGTAAGTGCTGGGAAATACGCATCTAAAAGCACTCGCTATGGGACTTGTTCCCATTTAGTTAAATCACGCCCACTGTTCTCTGTGACCAGGATCGAGAGTTCCGAAGTTTGTGTGGCCTACCTATTGCTTATGTTTGGGATATCTCATTTGGGCTGCAAAGGAATTTGTAGTGTGGGAGGGTAAAGATCTAATTGTTGTGATCCATGTTGGTACCAACAATGTAGGTAGAACAAGGATAGAGGCAAATTAAAAAGTAGAACCGAAAAGGTAATAATATCCGGACCTTTCTGAGCCATGAGCTAATTGGCACAGGGTCAATAAGGTTAAAGAGGTAAAGCGTGGCTCAAAGGTTGGTGTGGGAGAAATGGGTTTGAATTCATGGGACATTGGCATCAGTACTGGGGAAAGAGGGAGCTCTTCCGATGGGATGGTCTTCACCTGAATCATGCTGGGACCAGAGTCCTGGTAAATCACATAACTAGGCCCGTAGATAGAGCTTTAAACTAAATAGTGGGTGTGAGGGTCTATTTGTATGGAAAATTAGAAAATCAAAGTTAAAGGAGAAGGTAGAAGTGCAGGTTAAAGATGAAGGCTTTAAACTAGTTGAAGGGAGTGGGGGGGGGGGGGGGCGGAGATTAGTAAAGTTTCCAGAACAACAAATAGAACAGGGAGTATGGAAAGCGGCAGGAATCTAACGTAAGGCACAGCAAAATAGGAGGCAATTGTGAGAAGGGGGGTAGTTAACCCAGGACTGAGGGTGTTATACCTAAATGCGCGCAGTGTAAGAGACAGGGTAAATTGGCTTGTAGCACACATTGAAATTGGCCGGTACGTTGTTGTGGTCATCACAGAGACGTGGCTGCAAGGGGATCAGGACTGGGATTTAAATATTCAAGGATATGTGTCCTATCAAACGGACAGGCAGATGGGCAGAGGGGGTGGGGTTGCATTGTTCGTAAGAAATGAAATTGAATCGATAGCAAGAAGCAATATAGGGTCAGAAGGTGTAGAATCTGAGTGCGTAGAGTTAAGGAATCGCAAAGGAAAAAAGACCTTGATGGGAGTTATGTACAGGCCCCCTAGCAGTAGTCAGGATGTGGGGCAGAAAATAAATCAGGAGATAGAAAAGGCATAGAAAAAAGGCAATATTACAATAACTATGGGGGACTTCAATATGCAGTGGACTGGGAAAATCAGATTGGTATGTAATTTGTGGAATGTCTACGAGAATACTTTTTGTAGCAGCTTGTGGTAGATCCCACTGGGGGCAGACAATTCTGGATTAGATTTTTTAAAATTTAAAGTACCCAATTAAGGAGCAATTTAGCGTGGCCAATCCACCTACACTGCACATGTTTGAGTTGTGGGGGTGAGACCCACACAGAAACGGGGAGAATATGCAAACTCCACACGGACAATGACTTGGGGCCGGTATCGAACCCGGGTCCTTGGCGCCGTGAGGCAGCAGTGCTAACCACTGCGCCACCGTGTCGCCCCAATTCTGGATTTGGGGATGTGTAATGAGGCAGACTTGATTAGGGACCTTAAGGTGAAGGAACCCTTCGGGGGCAGTGACCACAATATGAAAGAATTCACCCTGCAGTTTGAGAGGGAGAAGCTGGAATCAAATACAACGGTTTTACAATTGAGTAAAGGTAACTACAAAGGCATGAGGGAGGAGCTGGCCAGAGAGGATTGGAAGGGGAGCGTAGCAGGGAAGACAGTGGAACAGCAATGGCCAGGAGTTTTTTTTTTTGTGAGACATAACAGAAATTCATCCCAAGGTAGAGAAAATATGCGAAGATGAGGACGGGGCAACCATGGCTAACAAGGAAAGCCAGGGACAGCATAACAGGAAGAGGAAAAGTATAAAATGTGGCTTGGATTAGTCGGAAACCAGAGGATTAGGACTCCTTTAAATGCAAGCAGGGGACAACTAAAAAAGCAATAAGTGTGGGGGGGGGGGGGGAGAAGATCAAATGTAACCAATAATAAAAAATAAAGATTGCAAGGGGAAGAGAGAGGCAAGAATGGGCATTGGACCATTGGAAAATGAGGCTGGAGAAGTAATAATGAGGAACAAAGATATGGCAGGAGAACTGAAGAGGTACCTTGCATCATTCTTCACAGTGGAAGACATCAGTGGCAGACCAGAACTTCAAGAGAGTCAGAGGGCAGAGTTGAGTGTAGTGGCCACCACTAAGAACAAAGAACAAAGAAAAATACAGCACAGGAACAGGTCATTCGGCCCTCCAAGCCTGCGCCGACCATGCTGCCCGTCTATACTAAAATCTTAAAGAACAAAGAAAAGTAAGGAGAACGTGCTCAGGAAACTGAAAGGTCTGAAGGTGGTTAAATCGCCCGGACTGGATGGACTACACCCCAGGGTTCTGAAGGAGAAAGATGAGGAGATTGGGGAGACATTGGTGGTGATCTTTCAGATATCACTGGAGTCAGGGAGGGTCCCAGAGGACTGGAAAATGGCTAATCTAACACCCCATTTTAAGAAGGGGAAGACGGGAAATTATAGGCCAGTTAGCCTGACTTTGGTAAGATTTTAGAGTCCATTATTAAGGATGAGATTGCGGAGTACTTGGAAGTGCATGATAAAATAAGACTGAGTCAGCACAGCTTTGTCAAGGGGAGGTCATCCCTGACAAATCTGTTAGAATTCTTTGAGGAGGTAACACGAAAGTTAGACAAAGAGGAGCCAAGGCCTTTGACAAGGTGCCGTACAGGAGGCTGCTAATTAAGATAAGAGTCCATGGTGTTAGGGGCAAGGTACTGGCATGGATACAGATCGGCTGACTGGCAGAAGGCAGAGAGTGGTGATAAAGGGGTCTTTTTCAGGATGGCAGCTGGTGACTAGTGGTGTTACGCAGGAGTCACAACTATTCACAATATACATCAACGATCTTGAAGAGGGCATTGTTACTAAGTTTGCAGATGATACAAAGGTATGTAGAGTGAAAGGAGTGTTGAGAAAGCGGGCAGGCTGCAGAACGACTTGGACAGGCTAGGAGAGTGGGCAAAGAAGTGGCAGATGGAATACAAGTGGAAAAGTGTGAGGTTATATACTTTGATGGGAAGAATAGAGGCATAGACAATTTTCTAATGGGAAAGGGCTTCGGAAATGTGAAGCACAAAGGGTCTTAGGAATCCTAGTTCAGAATTCTCTTAAGGTAAACACACAGGTTCAGTGGGCAGTTCGGAAGGCAAATGCAATGTTAGCATTCAAGTTGAGAGGGTTAGAATACGAGACCAGGGATGTACTTCTGAGGTTGTATAAGGCTCTGCTCAGACCCCATTTAGAATATTGTGAGCAGGCCTTGGAGAGGGACCAGAGGAGGTTCACAAGAATGATCCCCAGAACTAAGAACTTGTCATATGAGGAGCGCTTGAACAGTCTGGGTCGGTACTCGATGGAGTTTAGAAGGATTGTTGGGGGGGGATCTCATTTAAACTTACAGAATACTGAGAGGCCTAGACAGAGTGGACATGGAGAAGGAGTTTCCACTTGTAGGAGAAACTAGAACCCGAGGGCACAGCCTCAGACTGAAGGGACTATCCATTAAAACTGAGATGAGGAGGAGTTTCTCCAGCCAGAGGGTGGTGAATCTGTGGAACTCTTGGCGTCCACAGCCTTCTGCGGCAAAGTCACTGAGTGTTTTTAAAACAGAGATAGTTAGGTTCTTGATTAATAAGGGGATCAGGGGTTACGGAGAGAAGGCAGGAAAATGGGGATGAGAAACATATCAGCCATGATCAAATGGCGAAGCAGGCTCGATGAGCTAAATGGCCTATTTCTGCTCCTATATCTTACGGAGTTCTGGCCGTACAATTGTACTATGGGCTTTTAGTTTGGTGGACAGACTTACTCCTTTTTGTTCCCAGTCTGATGTTAGGAGTCTGTTGTAGGCTAGATTTGCATTGCAAATTCTTGCATGTGCCTTGTCGTCAATATAGACAGCTCAAGTGGATTTGCCGCTGACTGACAGAAGGCAGAGAGTGAACTTGTCCGACATGTTCTGGTCATGGAATGCAACCTTGGGCTCAAGATAGGGCTTTTCTGCAACAGGCATTACATCATAATGCCTGACACTTGCCTCCCAAAATAAATTTTCGATGGAGAGCTTGAGTCTAATCATAATAATAATCTTTATTGTCACAAGTAGGCTTACATCAACACTGCAATGAAGCTACTGTGAAAAGCCCCTAGTCGCCACATTCCGCCACCTGTTCTGGTACACGGAAGGAGAATTCAGAATGTCCAAATGACCTAAAAGCATGTCTTTTGGGACTTATGGGAGGAAACCGGAGAACCCAGAGAACGCGAAGAACCACAAGGCGAACATGCAGACTCCGCACAGACAGTGACCTAAGGCGGGAATCGAACCTGGGATCCTGCCGCTGCGAAGTAACAGTGCTACCCAGTATGTTATCGTGAGTCTAGGATGCACTCTCATGGCAGTCAAAGGAAACTCTACTCTGAAGGCTTCGCTTAGAAGTTTTGATATCGACTCTGAGTCCCTGGGAGAAGTTCAGCCAGGTTCCATGCGTCTGGCTCAACTAAATAAAAACGGTGTGGCCCCTCTTCAAATCAAGCTGATGTCAGAGATGGAGAGGTAACGCAAGGAGAGGAAATCTCAAGGTAATAACTCAACCAAAGTTCACTCATTGGCGGTATCCTGCCCTATCGCAGCAGAACCTTCCATGTGTCGATTGGTCTTGTCCACCCACTGGAATCCTGCCAGACCCCCCAGATAATGAATAGGGCCACCAACGCCTTGAAGGAAGTATTCCCTTGGTGCATTCCATAATGATTTAGAAGCCTATAACCCGCTGTGTATCTATTTAGATAGTTTATTTGGAATCATAGAATGGGTACCACAAAGAAGGGGGTCATTTGGCCTGTGAAATGCAGGCCTGCTCACTACAAGAGCAAATTAATTTGTTCCACTACCCAGCCTTTTTAGGTTAGCCTCATAATATCATTTTCCCCTGAGGAACTCAGCCAATTGAAAGCCTTTGAAAGCCACCTTGGACATAGTCTGTATGTCAGATAAAATCTGGGGATAACTCCATGTGATACTTCTGCAATTGGTAGGAAGAATTGTTTAATTTTGCTAAGCATCTATTTATTGAATATGGGACAGAAGGCATTGCTCTAGTTTAATGACAGGTGTGTGAAGTTTAAGAAAAAAAATCCTGAATCAAATTCATTCTGGAGTGGGTGAAGCGAGCAAACCTTTACAGGCATGGCTCAGTTGTTGCCTTCTTGTGTCTGAGTTGGAAGTTTGTACGTTAAGTCCTATTCCAAGAACTTGAGCAGAAAAATCAAAGCACAGTGGTTCACACTGTTGCTTTACAGCGGCAGGGTCCCAGGTTCGATTCCCGGCTTGGGTGACTGTCTGTGCGGAGTATGCATGTTCTCCCCGTGTCTGCGTGGGTTTCCTCCGGGTGCTCCGCTTTCCTCCCACAAGTCCCGAAAGACGTGCTGTTAGGTGAATTGGACATTCTGAATTCTCCCTCTGTGTACCCGAACAGGCGCCGGAGTTGGCAGCTAGGGGATTTTCACAGTAACTTCATTGCAGCGTTAATGTAAGCCTACTTGTGACAATCATAAAGATTATTTTATTGTTATTATTAATACTCCACATAGCTCCACATACTACTCCATAGTACTGCAAGGTTCCATTATTTTGGATATATTAAAATGAGACCCCATCTAACTCTTGGATATCAAAGATCCTGTGTACTATTTCAAAGAAAACCATTAGAATTAGTTATCCCTGGTGTCTTGGCCAATATTTATCTCTCAACCAACATCACAAGCAAAACTGATTATCTAACTAATTTAGCTCTTTACCTCTGCTATGAACTCAACAGAACTCATCATCGCTCTAATGTACCACTGAACTGAATGTAAGATGGTTACCTGCAGGGCATCCCGCATGTCAGAGATCACATGACAAAGGCAAGCCAGGTAGGGCTCTTATTAATGATTGCATTTCAAAGTGCAAATATCCACCTTTCCATAATTTACAAAAGATACAAACATCCTCTTTCCATAACAGGCAACATTTCACGCACTGTCATGTGTAACTGAGTTATCTAAGTTGCCCACAATTCATCAATTGTTCCCATGCATTAACAAACTGTTCGCTGTTCTCATCAGTCTCTACATTTTCTGTAAAATTGATTTAACGTGTGACTCTTCACATTCTGGTGCTAATTGCTCGGTAATGACAGCATTTCCAAACTCGAACAACCCCTTCCCATAGGAAGGTGCCTGGATGCTTCCCAAAGATGGTCGGGAGAGTTGAAGAAATAGATTTTGATTTGAAATGAAGTCGGTGCAGATGTGGCAGAAACAAAAGTCACCCAGGAGGAACAAAAGACTCTTACAAAATCCAATGAAGTATTCAATTTTTCACATATTTTTAAAAAATGAAATGAAAATCACTTATTGTCACAAGTAGGCTTCAAATGAAGTTACTGTGAAAAGCCCCTAGTCGCCACATTCCAGCGCCTGTTCGGTGAGGCTGGTACGGGAATTGAACCCGCGCTGCTGGCCTGCCATGGTCTGCGTTAAAAGCCAGCAATTTAGCCCTGTGCTAAAGCAGCCCCTAATTAATTGGATTTGTGCATCACTGACTGGGCTAGCATTTATTGCCCATCCCTAATTGTCCTTGAACTGAGTGGTTTGCTGGGTCATTTCAGAGGGCGTTGATGTGTTGGGTGCTCTGGATCCGTGGAACACATACAGGCCACCAACACTTAAAATAGTGCAACACTATTTTATTAAGTTAGAAACTGTTGAACATACTTTCACAGTGGTTAACACGATGTTAGATTAAACTAAAGACCTATGCCTGTCCTAACCAGTCTATGCACTCAGCACATGGTGAAGATCTGTGCTGTAAGCTGTAAGCTCTGTCCTTCTGAGAGGCTGCATCCCGAATGAGCGGAAACTCTGATGCCCTCTGTCTATATAGTGAGTGTGCTGTAACTGGTGATTGGCTGCGGTGTTGTGTGTGTCGATTGGTCTTGCTATGTGTCCATCAGTGTGTGGGTCTGCACCATGATATACTGGTGTATATTATGACATCCCCCTTTTATAAAAAAATGAATGTATGTGGCAATAAATAATGTGTGGTGAGAATGTTCCTAACTACGTGTGGGGTGCGAAGACATATTTACAGGACGATGTACATGAGAACTAAGCTATTTACATGGGAAGGTGCCTGGTGCAGAGAAGCAGTATGCAACAAGAGTAACAAGATCAACACTGTATACAAACCTGGGAAACGATCAAACAAAGCAACGAAACAATTCAGAGAGTCCATAAATTCGAAAAGTTCATAAATTTAGTCTCTGAGGTGGGCGACGAATTCTGGTTGACCGCCTCAAGGGTGGGTCGAGAGCCGCTGGTTCAGGAGCGGGCTGGACTGCGTCAAAGTCAGCGGGAGGCAGAGTGACAGGGAGCTCTGCATAGTCCGTGGCACGGTTAGCAGGAGAGCGAGGCAACACTGGAGGATCACGTGGCGAGCGTGGAACGAGACAAAGGGTGCGTCGATTGCGACGCAGAATAGAGCCATCCGGTAAACGAACCAGGAACGAGCGGGAGGCCACCTGCCGAAGGACAACAGCGGTTACAGACGAGCCACCATCCGGAAGATGGATGCGGATGTTGTCATCTGGAGCCAGAGCAGGGAGATCAGCTGCACGGGAGTCATGAGCCGTCTTGTGCTGTGCACGAGACAGCTGCATCTGGCGAAGGACCGGAACGTGGTCGAGGTCTTGGACATGGATGGACGGCACCGTCGTCCTCAGGGTACGACTCATGAGTAATTGGGCTGGCCACAGGCCAGTGGACAGCGGGGCGGAGCGATAGGCCAGCAAGGCAAGGTAGAAATCAGACCCAGCATCGGCAGCCTTGCATAGGAGCCGTTTGACGATATGTACTCCCTTCTCTGCTTTGCCGTTGGATTGGGGGTACAGGGGACTGGACGTCACATGGGCACAATTGTACCGCCTGGCAAAGTTGGACCATTCCTGGCTGGCGAAGCAGGGGCCATTGTCCGACATAACCGTGAGCAGGATGCCGTGTTGAGCAAAGGTTTCTTTACATGCACGAATGACTGCACACGAGGTGAGGTTGTGCAACCGTATCACTTCCGGGTAATTCGAAAAGTAGTCCACGATCAGGACAGAGTCTCTACCCAGCGCGTGGAACAGGTCGATGCCCACCTTGGTCCATGGTGATGTGACCAACTCATGGGGCTGCAGGGTCTCACGTGGTTGGGCCGGCTGGAAGCGCTGACAAGTGGAGCAGTTGAGTACTGTGTTGGCTATGTCCTCATTAATGCCGGGCCAGTACACTGCCTCTCGGGCCCGTCGGCGGCACTTTTCCACGCCAAGGTGGCCCTTGTATAGTTGTTTCAGGACAAGCTGGCGCATGCTATGCGGGATGACAATGCGGTCAAGTTTTAGAAGAACCCCGTCTGCTATCGCTAGATCATCTCTGACATTGTAGAATTGAGGGCATTGGCCCTTGAGCCACCCGTCCATTAGGTGGCGCATGACATGCTCTAGCAAGGGGTCAGCCGCCGTCTCGCGGCGAATTTGGACCGAGGCGTTCATCCGAGGCAGGTAGATTGGAGGCCGCGAATGCTACATGGGCGTCAACCTGGCAGACAAATCCCGCTGGGTCACATGGAGTGTTGACTGCCCTGGAGAGAGCATCAGCAGTGATGAGGTCTTTGCCTGGGGTGTATACCAACTGGAAGTCGTATCGCCGGAGCTTGAGAAGAATACGCAGGAGGCGAGGCGTCACGTAGTTCAAGTCTTTCTGTATTATATTGACAGCGGGCAATGGTCGGTCTCAACGGTGAATTGAGGAAGTCCGTAGATATAATCGTGAAACTTAACAACACCGGTCAGATTGCCCAGGCACTACTTTTCTATCTGCGCATAGCGCTGCTCCATGAGGGTCATCGCTGTCGTGTTGAGTGTTCTGATGCACAAATGATCCAACACGGCTGTAGATGGTACAACTCTGTTTTATTGTCTAATCAACGGTAACACTAACAACTGGCTTGGGTACGTGCTTCACCAGCTAACCTGAGGACCCAGCCCTATCACTATCTTAGTGAGGCACTCAGCACATGGTCTATGTCTGAGTGGCGCGCTGTGAGCTCTGTGCTCTGAGCTATCTCCTGGTAGAATGAGCGAGAACTGTGGTGTTCCCTGTTTTATAGTGCGTGTGCTCGCACTGGTGATTGGCTGCGATGTTGTGTGTGTGTTGGTTGGTCCAACTACCTGTCCATCAGTGTGTGTATGATTGGACCATGATATGCTGATGTGGATATCATGACTTTGCGCCTACTACTGGTAACATGTCGTGTTGGGTGTTCTGATGCACAAATGATCCAACACGGCTGTAGATGGTACAACTCTGTTTTATTGTCTAATCAACGGTAACAACTAACTACTAGCTTGGGTACGTGCTTCACCAGCTAACCTGTGGACCCAGCCCTATCACTATCTTAGTGAGGCACTCAGCACATGGTCTATGTCTGAGTGGCGCGCTGTGAGCTCGATGCTCTGAGCTATCTCCTGGTAGAATGAGCGGGAACTGTGGTGTTCCCTGTTTTATAGTGCATGTGCTCTCACTGGTGATTGGCTGCGATGTTATGTGTGTGCTGATTGGTCCAACTGCCTGTCCATCAGTGTGTGTGTGATTGCACTCAGTACATGGTGAAGATCTGTGCTGTAAGCTGTAAGCTCTGTCCTTCTGAGAGGCTGCATCCCGAATGAGCGGGAACTCTGATGCCTCCTGTCTATATAGTGAGTGTGCTCTAACTGGTGATTGGCTGCGGTGTTGTGTGTGTTGATTGGTCTTGCTGTGTGTCATCAGTGTGTGTGTCTGCACTATGATATACTGGTGTATATTATGACAGGCATATCTTCAGTAAAGGCAAAGGCAACAATGTTATTGACGAGGAAACTACAAGCAGATGGGTGAGAATTAATCAGCCTGCACAAAAAGAAGGAAAGGTCTACCTGAAAATGAAATCAATAGGTGCGATTTTCCAGTTGTTCCTGCTGGTGGGATCTTCTGGTCCTGCCGATGACCCGCCTCCCCCCCCCACCCCCCCACCTGAAAGGGTGTAAACACAGGAAAATCCCAATGACAGGGGCGCGACTGGAAGACCCCATCACAGCCAATGGGAAGCCATCTCCCCTTCTGACGGATTGCGGGGGGGAGGCGGGGAGAGGGGGGGGGGGAGCAAAAAATCCCACCCCACATGTCAGACACAAACAACCTCATCTTCCTCCTTTAAAACACTCCTTAAAACAGACCTCTTGGAGCAAGTTTTTGTTCATCTGGTGCAAGTCTATGTGGCTCGGTATCATACTTTGTTTTACAACGTTCGTATGAAGTGCTTTAGGAGGTTCCATTACATTGAAAACAGCGTGGGAGGTGAGTGAGCCGGGACAGTGAAAACAGCGCGAGAGGTGAGTGAGCCGGGACAGTGAAAACAGCGCGAGAGGTGAGTGAGCCGGGAGAGTGAAAACAGCGCGGGAGGAGAGAGAGCCGGGGCAGTGAAAACAGCGCGGGAGCTGAGTGAGCCGGGACAGTGAAAACAGCGCGGGAGGAGAGAGAGCCGGGAAATTGAAAAAAGCGCGGGAGGAGAGAGAGCCGGGAGATTTAAAAAGCGCGGGAGATTTAAAAAGCGCAGGAGATTTAAAAATCGCGTGAGCTGCGAGTCAGAGCGGAGATTTTAAAAGATCGCGGCCTAGTTTCGGGAGCCGTTCGGAGGTGGAGGAGCAGTCTCTGTCAGGGAGAGAACCTGAGAACATCTAAGACACTCAGAAGGTAAGAAGGTAAGTAAGTGATTTTTACTCATTTTTACTTTTATACCTTTTTCAAATTGTGTGTGTCGGGGGAAACTGAAGCGACATCACAGAAAAGCTGTGACCTGAGTGGCTGGTTGGGAATCTACACTAAATTAAAAAATTAAGCATTGGTAACTAATTAAACATAATTACTTAATTATAATTTAGAGGGGTATCTAAGCCAGAGATCGGAGAGTACTATATTTAGCTTTCGCATTTCTATTAGAAATCTAGTGCTAGGAAACAGATAGTTAACAGTAACTTCGAAATTTAAAAAAAAATATATATTTTTTAAAATTTGTAATTTTAATTAATTGACAGCAATGTCAGTTAGAGGGGTGCAGTGCTCTGACTGTGATATGTGGCAGGTCCGGGAGGCTTCCAGCATCCCGGATGGCTTCATCTGCAGAAAGTGCACCCAACTGGAGCTCCTCACAGACCGCATGGTTCGGTTGGAGCAGCAATTGGATGCACTTAGGAGCATGCAGGTGGCGGAAAGCGTCATAGATCGCAGTTATGTAAATGTGGTCACACCCAAGGTGCAGGCAGAGAAATGGGTGACCACCAGACAGGGCAGGCAGTCAGTGCAGGAATCCCCTGTGGTTGTCCCCCTCTCGAACAGGTATACCCCTTTGAATACTGTCAGGGGGGATAGCCTATCAGGGGAAAACAGCAGCAGCCAGAGCAGTGGCACCACGGCTGGCTCTGATGTTCAGAAGGGAGGGTCAAAGCGCAGAAGAGTAATAGTAATAGGGGACTCTACAGTCAGGGGCACAGATAGGCGCTTCTATGGATGTGAAAGAAACTCCAGGATGGTATGTTGCCTCCCTGGTGCCAGGGTCCAGGATGTCTCCGAACGGGTAGAGGGCATCCTGAAGGGAGAGGGCAAACAGGCAGAGGTCGTTGTACATATTGGTACTAACGGCATAGGCAGGAAGGGGCATGAGGTCCTGCAGCAGGAGTTCAGGGAGCTAGGCAGGAAGTTAAAAGACAGGACCTCGAGGGTTGTAATCTCGGGATTACTCCCTGTGCCACGTGCCAGTGAGGCTAGAAATAGGAAGATAGAGCAGCTAAACACGTGGCTAAACAGCTGGTGTAGGAGGGAGGGTTTCCGTTATCTGGATCACTGGGAGCTCTTCCGGGGCAGGTGTGACCTGTATAAGAAGGACGGGTTGCTTCTAAACCGGCGAGGCATAAATATCCTGGCCACGAGGTTTGCTAGTGTCACACGGGAGGGTTTAAACTAGTATGGCAGGGGGGTGGGCATGGGAGCAATAGGTCAGAAGGTGAGAGCATTGAGGGAGAACTAGGGACTAGGGACAGTGTGGCTCTGAGGCAGAGCAGACAGGGAGAAGTTGCTGAACACAGCGGGTCTGGTGGCCTGAAGTGCATATGTTTTAATGCAAGAAGTATTACGGGTAAGGCAGATGAACTTAGAGCTTGGATTAGTACTTGGAACTATGATGTTGTTGCCATTACAGAGACCTGGTTGAGGGAAGGGCAGGATTGGCAGCTAAACGTTCCAGGATTTAGATGTTTCAGGCAGGATAGAGGGGGATGTAAAAGGGGAGGCGGAGTTGCGCTACTGGTTCGGGAGAATATCACAGCTGTACTGTGGGAGGACACCTCAGAGGGCAGTGAGGCTATATGGGTAGAGATCAGGAATAAGAAGGGTGCAGTTACAATGTTGGGGGTTTACTACAGGCCTCCCAACAGCCAGCAGGAGATAGAGGAGCAGATAGGTAGACAGATTTTGGAAAAGAGTAAAAACAACAGGGTTGTGGTGATGGGAGACTTCAACTTCTCCAATATTGACTGGGACTCACTTAGTGCCAGGGGCTTAGACGGGGCGGAGTTTGTAAGGAGCATCCAGGAGGGCTTCTTAAAACAATATGTAGACAGTCCAACTAGGGAAGGGGCGGTACTGGACCTGGTATTGGGGAATGAGCCCGGCCAGGTGGTAGATGTTTCAGTAGGGGAGCATTTCGGTAACAGTGACCACAATTCAGTAAGTTTTAAAGTACTGGTGGACAAGGATAAGAGTGCTCCTAGGATGAATGTGCTAAATTGGGGGAAGGCTAATTATAACAATATTAGGCGGGAACTGAAGAACATAGATTGGGGGCGGATGTTTGAGGGCAAATCAACATCTGACATGTGGGAGGCTTTCAAGTGTCAGTTGAAAGGAATTCAGGACCGGCATGTTCCTGTGAGGAAGAAGGATAAATACGGCAATTTTCGGGAACCTTGGATAACGAGAGATATTGTAGGCCTCGTCAAAACGAAAAAGGAGGCATTTGTCAGGGCTAAAATGGTGGGAACAGACGAAGCCTGCGTGGAATATAAGGAAAGTAGGAAGGAACTTAAGCAAGGAGTCAGGAGGGCTAGAAGGGGTCACGAAAAGTCATTGGCAAATAGGGTTAAGGAAAATCCCAAGGCTTTTTACACGTACATAAAAAGCAAGAAGGTAGCCAGGGAAAGGGTTGGCCCACTGAAGGATAGGCAAGGGAATCTATGTGTGGAGCCAGAGGAAATGGGCGAGGTACTAAATGAATACTTTGCATCAGTATTCACCAAAGAGAAGAAATTGGTAGATGATGAGTCTGGAGAAGGGTGTGTAGATAGCCTGGGTCACATTGAGATCCAAAAAGACGAGGTGTTGGGTGCCTTAAAAAATATTAAGGTAGATAAGTCCCCAGGGCCTGATGGGATCTACCCCAGAATACTGAAGGAGGCTGGAGAGGAAATTGCTGAGGCCTTGACAGAAATCTTTGGATCCTCACTGTCTTCAGGGGATGTCCCGGAGGACTGGAGAATAGCCAATGTTGTTCCTCTGTTTAAGAAGGGTAGCAAGGAAAATCCAGGGAACTACAGGCCGGTGAGCCTTACTTCAGTGGTAGGGAAATTACTGGAGAGAATTCTTCGAGACAGGATCTACTCCCATTTGGAAGGAAATGGACGTATTAGTGAGAGGCAGCATGGTTTTGTGAAGGGGAGGTTGTGTCTCACTAACTTGATAGAGTTTTTCGAGGAGGTCACTAAGATTATTGATGCAGGTAGGGCAGTGGATGTTGTCTATATGGACTTCAGTAAGGCCTTTGACAAGGTCCCTCATGGTAGACTAGTACAAAAGGTGAAGTCACACGGGATCAGGGATGAGCTGGCAAGGTGGATACAGAACTGGCTAGGTCATAGAAGGCAGAGAGTAGCAATGGAAGGATGCTTTTCTAATTGGAGGGCTGTGACCAGTGGTGTTCCATAGGGATCAGTGCTGGGACCTTTGCTCTTTGTAGTATATATAAATGATTTGGAGGAAAATGTAACTGGTCTGATTAGTAAGTTTGCAGACGACACAAAGGTTGGTGTAACTGCGGATAGCGATGAGGACTGTCAGAGGATTCAGCAGGATTTAGATTGTTTGGAGACTTGGGCGGAGAGATGGCAGATGGAGTTTAATCCGGACAAATGTGAGGTAATGCATTTTGGAAGGTCTAATGCAGGTAGGGAATATACAGTGAATGGTAGAACCCTCAAGAGTATTGAAAGTCAAAGAGATCTAGGAGTACAGGTCCACAGGTCATTGAAAGGGGCAACACAGGTGGAGAAGGTAGTCAAGAAGGCATACGGCATGCTTGCCTTCATTGGCCGGGGCATTGAGTATAAGAATTGGCAAGTCATGTTGCAGCTGTATAGAACCTTAGTTAGGCCACACTTGGAGTATAGTGTTCAATTCTGGTCGCCACACTACCAGAAGGATGTGGAGGCTTTGGAGAGGGTGCAGAAGAGATTTACCAGAATGTTGCCTGGTATGGAGGGCTTTAGCTATGAGGAGCGGTTGAGTAAACTCGGTTTGTTCTCACTGGAACGAAGGAGGTTGAGGGGAGACCTGATAGAGGTCTACAAAATTATGAGGGGCATAGACAGAGTGGATAGTCAGAGGCTTTTCCCCAGGGTAGAGGGGTCAATTACTAGGGGGCATAGGTTTAAGGTGAGAGGGGCAAGGTTTAGAGTAGATGTACGAGGCAAGTTTTTTACGCAGAGGGTAGTGGGTGCCTGGAACTCGCTGCCGGAGGAGGTGGTGGAAGCAGGAACGATAGTGACATTTAAGGGGCATCTTGACAAATACATGAATAGGATGGGGATAGAGGGATACGGACCCAGGAAGTGTAGAAGGTTGTAGTTTAGTCGGGCAGCATGGTCGGCACGGGCTTGGAGGGCCGAAGGGCCTGTTCCTGTGCTGTACATTTATTTGTTCTTTTGTTCTTTGTAAAGGCTTTATATAAATATAAATGCAGGTAGAGTGTCCTTAAAACCGGCAAACCTGAGACTGAGTCCCTGCTAGACTTGAGATCTTGTTAGCTTTCGGAAAACAAATCTGCATTGTAATTCAGCGAGTTGGGGACACACAGAATCAAGAGAATATGTTTGTATGGAATACATATTGAAGCGTTTTCTATCCACCTGAGTTTCTCGTCTTTCTAGAACACCTTCCTGCAAATGAGCTTCATCTGCTTTTCCTATTGATACTAACAAAGCTGGATCCAAGTTATTGGTTTTCTCATTGGATTTTGAAAGATTCTTTTGATTCGATTTTGATTTTTTGGATTTGATTTATTGTCACGTACCGAAGTACCCAATTCATTTTTTCCAATTAAGAGGCAATTTAGCGTGGCCAATCCACTTAGCCTGCACATCTTTGGGTTGTGGGGGCGAAACCCACGGAGAATGTGCAAACTCCACACGGACAGTGACCCAGAGCCGGGATCGAACCTGGGACCTCAGCGCCGTGAGGCTGCAGGGCTAACCCACTGCGCCACCGTGCTGCCCTTCTAAATTTATTTTTAAAAACAGTTATTACCCATCCCTAACTGCCCTCCATTGTCAAGCACATCAAGGTAGGTTTAATAAGGATAAAGGGAGTCCACACTCAGTAAAACAAGAAACAAAGTTTTAGTTACACAAATGACATGTGCACTGTCCGGTAGATCCCTACTGGGTTCTTTCCTGTGGGTGCCTTACTGGCCGACCTGCGATATATGGGTTAATTAAGACACCCCACCCTTAGCAGGGGAGCTCGTACTATGCCAGGAGCATGGAGAAGACAAGCATTCCCACCCCGTAGGTTCCAATGAGGGATATTACAGTAAGGATGGCAGATTTCCTTCCCCTTCCCTAAAGGGCATTCCAGATTTTATGGCCCGGGTGGGATTTGAACCCAGATCCCCAGGGGAGAAAACAGGATTAAGCTATTTAGTTGGATGATCAGCCGTGGTCGTGATGAATGGCGGAGCAGGCTCGAAGGGCCAAAAGGACTCCTCCAGCTCCTATCTTCTATGTATGTATCTACGTATCGTAGAATCTCTACAGTGCAGAAGGAGGCATTTGAGCAATCGAGCCTGAACCAGCCCTCCGAAAGAGCACCCTACCCAGTTCCACTCCCCCGCCCAGTTCGCCCTGTCCCCGTCACCTAGCACGCAAGGGGCAATTTAGCGTGGCCAGTGCACCCAACTTGACCTAGGTCCCGGGATGGCGAGTCCAGTGAGGGTACATCACCGTCTCCCCACACGGTGAGAGCTCCAGGAATACACAATCCCAGTTTGCCAACCCTATTTGGAATTGGGGGGGGGGGGGGGGGCGTGGAGGGAGTGGATGAAAGGCGCTGTCCAGATTTGTGCAAAAGAAAAAGCTTCGTTTTCCCATTGACTCCTCCCGGACGCTAGGGGGCGGTGATGGTGCGGCGGACTCCGCGCGTGCCCGCCCGTATGCCAGCCGGCGCCCACGAGCACGCATGCACGCCGACGCCCGCTGGGTGCGCCCGCCCGCCCACCTCGCGCGCACGCACGCACGCCGACGCCCGCCCGCTGCGTGCGCGCCTTGGCTGACGCCCCCGGCCGCCATTTTGTGGGACGCTGGTGTGTGTGAGAGAGAGAGAGAGAGAGAAAATTTCCGGGTTTGTTGATGAGGAAAAAGTTGGCAGCGGCGGCCTCAGCAATCGAAGAGTTCGGAGGGAAGGCGGGCCGGGAAGTGGCGGGCATCGATCGGAAAGCAAGTTAACCCCCCCTCCTCCTGCAGCCCCATCTCTCCTCCTCCCCCCCCCCCCCCCCCCCCAACCATTACAATATCAATAACAAACCCGAGCCGGCGCCAGGGTATGTGACCGAGGGGCAGAGAAAGGTAAGCCAAGCGGGAGAGGGCATGCAACTCAGCCCCTGGACTCGGGGCCTAGTGCTGGCGCCAGGAGGTGAATCCAGAGCCTTCCTGTTGCAGAGGGGGGGGGGGGGGGGGTGCATTTCAGTATTGACATTCCTGAAAGGACAAACCTCTGTAATGTGCATCTGTCGATAAATCGCCTTGGATCCAGGTGGATGGTGCGTCGGAATTCAGAGGGCAACGGATTTTAGTCATCTGGGGATGGGGGCTGAGTGCTGAGGAAGGTATTCCCCTCAGCAACAGGGTCCCATTCCCAGGCTCTGGCGCACACACTGTTTGGGGAGAAGAACCTCCCCAAGAACCTCTCAAATGGGGGTGCAGGTGTATAATGTGTGTTTCAGACCACCTCTGGAGCGAGGGGGTGTCAACTCAGTATAGCACTCCTATAACCTATAATCGGTGAGATGGATTGTTTAAATTTCCTGAAGCATCTGTTTCCTGATCTTTGCTCTTTGCAGTGTGGGCAAAGGGGATGAAAGGGCAGTTGCAGGAAGGAGAGAGAGGTGGAAGTCTAAATCGTGAGGCCTCCGATTTAACAAACGTATCACTCATTTTAGGGGCGAGACCTGCTGTTTTCTGACCCACTTGTGTATCCGGCGCAATTGGTTTGACACATGTTGATTATTTTTACATTTCTGCATTCTAATTTAGCTGAATTGAATGAAGGATTCCTCCTAAAATCAGTTGGAATTTCTGAACATTTTTTTATTATAGGCTCAATGGTGATCTTGACTTTGAAAGTGTCATTTGTTCATTCACCTGTGCCATTTAGACCTTGCAATTAAAAAAAAATGAATTTAGAGTACCCAATTTTTTTCCCAATAAGGGGCAATTTAGCATGGTCAATCTACCTACCTTACACATCTTTAGGTTGTGGGGGTGAGACCCACTCAGACACAGGGTGAATGTGCAAACTCCACACATTGAACCCAGGTCCTGAGCACCGTGAGGCAGCAGTGCTTACCACTGCACCACCGTGCCAGGCCTTGCAATTCTAATGCAATCAGCACCACATTTCTTCTTTGGGCGATATATGCAACTTAAAGTATGTGTGTATGTGTGACACTTATATACACTTATGTGGTCCGTTTTGAAATCTGAGAGTGAATAGAGAACTGTCTTCACATTTTTTCTTTTTGAGGTATTAAAAATATCCTCGATGCTAACTTCAGAAGGTTGAACTGTTGATTTAACTCGCTTGCATCTTATGTTAATGGAGTTAAATTTAGCTTAAAAACTAACAGATTAACAGTGAATGGAGAGTGGGAATACATATTTAGGTAGGTGTAATAACAATCCAGGAAACGGTATTGGTATGATAATTGCATGCTAAATTGGGGAAAGGGAAAAGAAGAATCCAGCTAAATACTCTCATATTTAGATGTTCAACAGTTACCCAACTTGTAAACTAAAAACTCAGATACATCTGAGAATTTGTGTATTATCGCAATTAAACCAGTTGTCTCTTAAAGAGTGAAATCCTAGGGAGTATATTACAGTCGGGGGTATACTGCGACATTAGTCTAAGGCACCAATTGATTAATGAATTGCAGTACATAAAAGTTGGTATATAATTATCTGTATCCTGCTTAAGTTTCAATTGCTATTGGACTGAATTAATAACCATACATAGTTATGACAGGAAGTAAACAGTTGAAATCTTCAAAGTATTGAAAATTAGCAAAAGCAGTCCAGTACCAACGGTAAAATTGGGAAGCGTAACTATCCGAACCAAGAGAAATTAATCCAAGTCACATTTCTGTTCCTATAGTGTTAAATTCAGTGGCCTGTGTATAGAGAGTTGTGACCAGGTTGAAATTATTAAATGTTTAGAGATTCCCAAGTGTACAAAGGTTGTGCTGTATTTTAACTAACTAAAACTGTGCAGTACTGGTAAGCGTTTGACCGCTTACCCACTGAACGTGTGAGATCATTGGGTTGCAGCTTTATCTGGGGCTGAAAGGACAATTCTCAGACCTTCCCCTCTAAGTTCCATTAATGAGTCAATTGTTAGCAGTGCCCTGGATTATTGTGGATCTGCCAGGCTCAAGTGTCCGATTAAGATCATAGACTACAGTTTGCCAATTGAAAGTGACTTGGTTCCAGCCTTCCATTAAGTGTTGTGTCATCTTGGGACCAAAGAGATCTGATTTGCACTGTGTGTATATCCCTAACTCTCAGCTAGGTAGAAGCAATGCAGTCATTGGATAACTGTGAAGCGTAAACTTTAACACTTGGAGGCAGACAACAGATAATAAGAGTAGCTCATGGCACATCGAGCACAAATTGCCATAAAATATGAGTGCATTGTTCTTCCTGCCTGCAGCAGGACCATACATAATACTGCAGCATAGCTCCACCAGTTGGAGGTATACATCTTTGGGAGTAAATGCTGGTCTCTCTGTAACCAAATCTCAATAGGCACTGAATTGTGGATAACTGCCCATAATCAGTTTCCAGGCAATGCCTCCTGGCAATTGTCATGTCAAGCCTAAGAGGTTCCTCAGCATTTCCCTGGCATCACATATAGTTTGAATGTCTGCCTTCAGTATGATGAAAAGGAACAGGAATGACAGTTTGCTATGCATCAAACTACTTTGATCTCAACATTCAAGCCCAGTGTTGCACACCAGGTTTATCATCAACTTCTTCATCCAAGCTGTCATGTGATGGACTTTGATAAAGACACATGCCTGATATGAGAAACAGATTGCATCTCTTGCTTTCTGCCATAATCAAAGCTCGACCACAGCCGTTGTCAGTTAAGAACTTAAGCCTCCTTTCTGATTGCCCTCTTGTTAAGATGCAGACAACTGAAATATATAAACTAATATACTGGGCTTGTTAGACTGTATTTGGTCTACTCATGACTGGGAAATCAATAAGGATATTATAATTAGGTTAGGGATAGGAAATTCAGCTAGGGTTCCTGCTCCTGTTGTCTCACCAGTACTCTCTGTTGGAAAGTACGGTATGTACGGTAGTTGGATGAAAATAGCCCAAAATTGGACATGAAAAATGGTTGGTACGGTGAAGTATCCAGTGGACACGCAGCATCTTTCAGAAGAAGAGCAGAGAAACTAAGGTTATGGCAATAAGTAATATAGTACAGTAATTATGACTGAACCAGAGGCACCGTGTAAAATAATGCCTGAAGGAAGTTAACGAATAAAATCAAATCAATGTTGTAGATTCAGAAAGAATAGGAAGTAATTTCACATCACAATCCTATGGAGAGAGGAACAGGGAGCAACAGCATGATTATGCAACATCCCTACCAAACTCCAACCTGTCAGTACAGTGCAAAATAATAGATTCACTCCAGTTGTTCTATGTTCTATGTACATAATGTGGGGGAGGACTGAATTTTGATGCATACTATTTGACTTCTGGGAGCAACCTGGGAATGCACTGTTAATTCACTCCCTTGTTTATACAGTGTGTGTTCTCTGCGGTGACTTTACAGTACGAATACACCCACTTCACAATACTTAAAGTCTGGGAACTCATGCTGGTATGCGTTCGGTATAAAAACTAGCAGACTTGAGTGAGCAGTACTACTAATACATGCATTGTATAATTACCATCAGCACTAGCACCAAGAAGCCCGAAAACAACACTAAAACATTACTAATACTTCTATATGGATGATATTGGAACATTTTATTCAGCTTTCTCATATGAAGATACTGCCTTGTTCATAGAAGATCATCATAGAA
Source organism: Scyliorhinus torazame (assembly GCF_047496885.1). Classification (NCBI taxonomy): domain Eukaryota; kingdom Metazoa; phylum Chordata; class Chondrichthyes; order Carcharhiniformes; family Scyliorhinidae; genus Scyliorhinus; species Scyliorhinus torazame. The sequence continues at coordinate 120,719,078 of NC_092727.1, forward strand.
TTTACAGTGCAGAAGGAGGCTATTCGGCCCCTTGAGTCTGCACCAGCTCTTGGAAAGAGCATCCTACTTAAGCCCACGCCTCCACCCTATCCCTGTAACCCCACCTAACCTTTTTGGACACTTCAGGGTAATTTATCATTGCCAATCCACCTAACCTGCACATCTTTGGACTGTGGGAGGAAACTCACGCAGACACGGGGAGAACGTGCAGACTCTGCACAGAGAGTGACCCAAGCCGGGAATCGAACCTGGGACCCAGGAAGTGTGAAGCAATTGCTAATCACTATGCTACCATGCTGCCCTTTTTTATAGAACAATGTCAGAGACATTGATATTCAATTTCCCCCATAATTGCACATGGCTTGTTATGGAGAATGATCATACAGGCCAACCCTTATCCAAATGGTTGTGCTTCGTTAAACTCAAAAGTGTGAATGTTGCAAAACCATTTGAACATTGGGATCAGCTGAACCTGATCTTGCTCTTCCTCAATATTCATATGTGCAAATTCAACATGAGTTCCTGACTAGTGATCTTTGGCGATTTCATTTTCACCTCCCTTGCTTGGGTGGGGTTGAGTGCAGTTGCCTCACCTGTCAGTACATTCCAACCAAGATTAATTAATTCAGACTGGAAATAGCAACTGAAATTTGTTACTCTCTGCACTGCCTTTCACTTCAGAAAATCCATCACTTTATGTTTGATCAACATTTCTCGAGTTTAATTGACCTGCTGAGGAGCTGATTAAAAACAGACAGTAGCCTCGAGTGAGAAAATTTGGTAAAATCCTTCTCCAATCCCAGAGGCTGTCAAGCTCAATATTTAGGTTCATTAACCCGACTAGGAGGCCATTCGGCCTGTCGAGTCTGCGCCAACCCTCTGAAAGAGCACTCTACCGTTGCATGGTGACATTTGCATGGTGAAAATATTGTATTCCAAACAAGGTCATGGAACGGTAGAGTATTTGCCTATAGTAATACTGATCCCAGTGAAAATGGGGAAAAGCATAACGTTAGGATGCTGATGTCTGAGAAAACGCTATACACTGAGACAGAAAGTGTTCATTCTTGCATTAATATCTAAACCCACCCCTAAGTGAAAGTTGGCTGAGGCCAAATTGTATACCAGTCACAGCGGGTTATTTTAAGGATGGACTGGGCTTAGTGTACCTGCCGAATACAGTTTATTTAACATGCTTAACAAACATAACAGCCACAGTTGGTAAACACAGCAGCTTTAGCCAGCTATCAACTGAATGAATGTGAACAGTGAAAACCAGTTGCTACTGGACCACAGAGTGCCATGTTGTGCATTCCATGATTCCCTTAATATCATTGGAGATAGTCATATTGTCCATGCAATATTTTAGTGCCATAACCACTGGTGCCAAGGGCAATCTGTCATTTGTTAGGCTTCATCTTACTCAACTGAATGGAGTAATGAGATCGCAATATTTCATAACAAAGCGTTACAAGTACTCATTCAAGTGTAAGAGTCCCAGTGCTGCAGTAAGCACAAGGAGATAGAGCGGAGCTGTCCTGTATATTCTGTGTACTCACTGGGAGGCAGCTATACATTATTTGAAGTTCTGCAGATAAATGTGTTGAACTGAAATACATTCATTCCCCACATACCCTTACATCTGACAACAGGGGTATTTGTAGCCTCTGAGAAATCCTGTCTCCCCTTGTGGCTGCAAAGAATACAGGACAGGTGAATGAAGAGGAAAACAATCGCAAGAAAAGGAAAGGGGTAAATTAAAAATATAACATGGTGGGTTAGGTGTGGGATTCTCCCTCCGTGTACCAGAACAGGTGCCGGAATGTGGCCTCCAGAGTAAATATTTAAACACCCAGACCCAGCCTCTCATGGGACACTGCACACAAATGTGGCTCCATGACAATTCTTGGGGGGGGGGGGGGGGGCAGCTTTGCTGCTCCTGTCTCACCCAGCCTGAGTATGAAAGGTTGGGCGAGATGGGGACTTCGGAATCCCAGCCAAGGTAGGTCTGGCAAGACTGGCAACCTGCCAGAGGTCGCCACTCTGCGAAAGTTATGGGCCATTATGCCACAAGAGACTATTAATGGAGTATTTTAGTCTTGTTTCCTGCTCTTGAGGATAATTTTTATACTGGCTGGAATCAGAATTCTGTGAAACACCTGTACAAATGATTCAATTTGAGATACTTAAAATCTTGAGTGCGGATTGATTGTAAGACTGCAAAGTTTTGATAGTTGCATAAGGCATTTTATAATACCCACTTGAACAATGGAGCAAGAAACTTGTATTGTTCCAGTGTAGTTAGTTTATTCCAGCCTGCCAAAGAAATGTGATAGAAATTCAGAAAACTTTCTAAAATAACTTTTATGTAATAGCACATTCATGATGACTCAATGAGAAAAGGCACCACCCACTATACTAAGCCCACAGTAAAAATCCCAAATTTGATTCCCAATCTTTACTGAGTTGACTAACAGAAAATCAGTATATGCATACAATTCAATAGTTGCAATACTGTAAGAACAAATAAACCCCTCATTATAACAGGCACTTCATTGTGCTTTGTAATGTTCACCAAGGATACTTTATAATAAGAAGTGATAATTATTTGTCACTAAGCCACTCTGAGGTTTTGTTGCAAAATGTTGTGGCCATATGCAATGACAGCCACTTAACCTATTTTAAGTATGTGGGAGAAACTGATACTCAGACGCTGTGGTTTCCTGGCATTTGCCTTGATGGTGTTGTGCAACTTTGCGACCCCATAGTGCATAATATTTTTACAGTATTAATCTAAAAGAAAAATGCCAACTTGCGGTGGTTTGCTATGTTTGTTGCCAATTGACTGCAGATCTTTAGAGAGCAACACTAGACCTGATCATTTGCCCAGTAACTCAAAAGTACTTTTTAGTATTACGCGCAATTGGGTGTGCTATCCCTTGGAGCTTCTAAACAATGTGTTTTGGTGTGCTGAGATAGCTTCAAGCTCCCCATCTGTTAAATTATGAATTTCAGTCATGTTGTTGTTAGGATGCGCAGAATGTTACAGTTATTTTCAGGCACGTTCTAGTGATTGGCAATGGAATGACATGAGCGCATTCCTCTGAGCTTGGATTGAGTGCATGGTGACTATATATTAAAAAAAAGATTGTGAAATGCTGATGTGCAATACAGATGATCCAAAGCAATTCTAGCAAAAGTGATAAAACATGGCAGACAGCCAGGGATGTAATTGCTGTGTTGTGACCTCCTCTATATTAGCTCCTTGAATCAAATACTCAAAATTGGATGTAGAAGCCCAAAAGTAGACATTTAGTTTTGAGACCCTGATTCTAACAACTGCATGATATCTTGCTAACCGATCTTGTATACAGGTTTTCACTGAAGACTTATTTGTTTCACTTGCTGATCAAATTTCTATCAAAAAAGGCCCAGCTGGCAGCACGGTGGTGCAGTGGCTAGCATTGCTGCCTCACGGCGCCGAGGTCCCAGGTTCGAATCCCGGCCCTGGGTCACTGTCCGTGTGGAGTTTGCACGTTCTCCCCATGTCTGCGTGGGTTCACCTCCACGACCCAAAGATGTGGTGGATTGGTGACACTAAATTGCCCCTTAATTGGAAAAAAAAAGTAATTGGGTACTCTAAATTTTAAAAACAATGTAGCATAAATAGTGCGCAGAACTCCCTCCCGAACAGCACAGTGGGTGTACCGACACCTGAAGGACTGCATCTGTTCAAGAAGGCAACTCACCACCTCCTTCTGAAGGGCAACTAGGGATGGGCAATAAATGCTGGCCGAACCAGCGACGCCCAAATCCCGTAAGTGAATTTAAAAAAAAAGTGAAATCAGAGGTGAACACTAAACTGCAGTCAGATTTTGAAGTTATTATGAAAGAGCTGTCAACTTGATAATCCTGTAATTGATTAAAACACGATAAATAATAAAAATCCAACTGTTTGGAAAAATATTCGGTGTTGAGAAATAATGTGGGACTGATGTGTAGGGTCCCTAAGAATGAAATTGAGACTGACCAAGCTCATTTTACATCGGATCTTTCATCCACCAACTATTGGATGAATGTTTGCATGGATTTCAGTTCTATACAGGCAGACTGAGTGCATTTATTTTGGATGTTTATTATCAGTGCTTTCACGCTGTTCTAAACCGAGCTTATAATAGAAGAGTCAGGGCCAACCTGCAAGGAATAATCTTGCATCCATTTATACTGCACTCCATGGATTGTAATCTGGTAGAGTGTCCAATTTTGCTTTGTGTCAAAGAATTGCATTTGGAGAAGGATAAGTTTGCTTTGGGTGGGCGATTGAGGGGTTCCACAAGAGATGGGGTCTGTTTATTCTACACTTTAAAGAGTTGGTTACTATCAGCTGCTAAGGGGAGCGGGGTGGTTGGAGGGGGGGGGGGGGGCGATTTCTTAGCATTATTGGGGCGTTTATGTTGTTCTTGTTGTTTTTGCATGGTTTTGTTTTATGTATAAAATGTTAAAATCCAAATTAAAAATATATATTTTTAAAATTCTCCGCATGGTGGCACAGTGGTTAGCACTGCTGCCTCACAGCACCAGGGACCAGGGTTTGATTCCAGCCTCGGGTCACCGTCTGTGTGAAGTTTGCACTTTCTCCCTGTGTCTGCGTGGGTTTTGTCCGGATGCTCCGGTTTCCTCCCACATGAAAGGTGGGTGGATTGGCCATGCTGAATTGCCCCTTAATGTCCAGGAATATGCAGGTTAGTTTATGGGAGTACGGGGATAGGGCGGGGTGGACACTCATAAATGGACAGAGTGTTCATTTGAAGGGTCGGTGCAGACTCAATGGGCCAAATGGCCTCCTTCTGTATTGTAGGGATTCTATGATTCGCCTTCAAATCCTCCAAACTCGCAAAACACCCTTCCAAAAATGCCCTTCCTTTCCGTAACACTCTGCTCCTCCCAACCCCGAAACCTAGCATCCAGCCTAGCTGGCTCAAACACTTGATTCTCTCGGACTGGCATCAGCTTTGACCCGGCCTCCAACTTAAAATGCTGCCAAAGCTGCCTCCATATTTTCATTGTGGCCAGCCACCACCACTGGACTACCCGAGTATTTCCCTGGGGCAAATGGGAGCAGTGCCAGAGTCCGCAAACCCGACCCCCTACACGAGCCTGCCTCATCCTCACCCACATTCCCTCTGGCTGACTACCCCAGCCCCGCACCTTCTTGGCATTTGCCTCCCAATAATAATACATTAGATTTGGCAGAGCCAAACCCCCGAATGTCGCTCTCTCTGAAGCACCGTCTTCTGAATCCTCGCTACCGTACCCGCCCAAACAAATGGCAAAGTCAACCGTTCCACCCCTCATAAAAAATGCCTTCGGCAAAAAGACCGATAAACCCTGGAATACAAATAAAAACCACGGCAAGATATTCCTCTTTAGAGTCTGCACCCGGCCCGCCAGTGATAAGGGAAGGCTATCCCACCTCGACAAATCCGCCTTATACTACCCACCAGGCTCGTAAAATTCAACTTGCGGAGTGGGGCCCAGTCCCGAGCCACCTGTGATCCCAAATACCTGAAGTGAGTAGTTGCCACTTGAAACTGCAATCCTCCCCAAGTCGGCCCCGGCCCCTGGAGAAGAAACTAAAAACCACTGGCCCTTTTCCAAATTAGTTTTTTTATATTGAAAATGCCCCTAACATCTTGAGCAGCCCCATTATATCCCCCACCGTGGAACCCGGGTTAGAAATGTACAATAAAAGGCCATCGTATACAAAGACCTATGCAGCACAGTGGTTAGCACTATTGCTTCACAGTGCCAGGGACCCAGGTTCGATTCTTGGCTTGGGTCACTGTGCGGAGTCTGCACGCTCCCCCATGTCTGCGTGCGTTTCCTTCGGATTCTCCGGTTTCCTCCCACAAAAGTCCCACAAGACGTGCTTGTTAGGTGAATTGGGTATTCTGAATTCTCCCCCTGTACCCGAACAGGTGCCCTAGCGTAGCGACTTGGGAATTTTCACAGTAACTTCATTGCAGTGTTACTGTTAGCCTACTTGTGACACTAATAAAGATTATCATTATCCACACCAGCCCCCCACCTCACTATCTCCTTCCACTTATCCGAACACCTCAGTGCAAAGGCCAAGGGCTCTATCGTCAGCGCAAAGAAGAGGGGGGATATGAGACACCCCTGTCTTGTTCCCCTCTGCAACTGAAAATGTCCCAAATTCACCTCATTCATATGCATATACGCCCTCAGCTTATATAAAAACTTTAAAAATAATTTTTTAGAATACCCAATTCATTTTTTCCAATTAAGGTGTAAGTAATTTAGCGTGGCCAATCCAACTAGCCTGCCCTGCACATCTTTGGGTTGTGGGGGAGAATGTGCAAACTCCACACGGACTACTTATATAGAAACTTAACCCACGCCACAAACCTAGGTCCAACTCCAAACCACTCCAAAACTGCAAACAAGTTGTATGAGGAACGTTTGAGGTCTGTACTCGTTGGAGTTTAGAAGGATGAGAGGGGATCTTATTGAAACTTACAAGATACTGTGAGGCCTGGATAGAGTGGACGTGGAGAGGATGTTTCCACTTGTAAAAAAAACTAGAACCAGAGGACACCATCTCAGACTGAAGGGACGATCCTTTAAAACAGAGATGAAGAGGAATTTCTTCAGCCAGACGGTGGTGAATCTGTGGAACTCTTTGCCGCAGAAGGCTGTGGAGGCCAATTCACTGAGTGTCTTTAAGACAGAGATAGATAGGTTCTTGATTAATAAGGGGATCAGGGGTTATGGGGAAAAGGCAGGAGAATGGGGATGAGAAAATATCAGCCATGATTGAATGGCGGAGCAGACTCGATGGGCCAAGTGGCCTAATTCTGCTCCTATGTCTTATGGTCTAACAAGTAACTCCACTTTTCTCGAACAAACGCCTTCTCCGTAGCCAGCGCCACCCCCGGTACTCTTCCCCCCCCCCCCCCCCCCCCCCACCACCTCAGATGGGGAAAGCACCACGTTTAACGAACGCCGCACATCCGAGGACAACTGCCTACCTTTTACAAATCCTCCCCAATCACCTGTGAAAGACACTCTTGCAATCAAAGCGCCAATATATTGGCAAGAATCTTGGCATCCACATTGCGCAGAGATTTGGCCGATACAACCCACACTCCACCAGGTCTGTATCCTTTTTTAGGAACAGCGAAATAGATGCCTGTCCCATCGTCTCCAGGAGCACCCCCTTAGCCACCGCATCCTCAAACATCACCACCAGCAATGGCGCCAACCTATCCAGAAACTTTTTAAGAACTCCACCGGCAACCCATCCGGCCCCGTGCTTTACCCGTTTGCTGTCCAAACTTCCCTATTGTCGTCCGAAGCTCCTCAATCCCCACTGGCTCTTCCAACCCTGCTCGCTCCAACTCTAAGATACTCCTGACCCCAACCCCCCCCCCCCTCCCCAAAAGTCCCTCATATCCAACTCATCCTCCAGTGAGGGGGCTCCTACCTATAAAACCTATTTATAAAACTCCTCAAATGTCCTGTTCACCTGCTCCGGCGCCACCACCAGCCCCTTCACCCCATCCCAGACCAGAACAATCTGCCGGCGGAGCTGTCCTGCCAACAAGCGACTGGCCTTCTCCCCGTATTCATATACTATCCCTTTGCCCGCCTCAATTGACACACTGCTTTCACTGTAGACAAAAGGGAAAACCGTGCCTGCAGTTTCTTTCTGCTGACCAAAAATTCCAGAGTGGGATCTTCCGCATACTTCCCATTAACTTCAAAGATTTTATCCACCAGCCGCTGCTGCTTCTCTCTTGCCTCCCTATCCACCTGCGCCTTAAACAAGACGATCTCGACCCACACCACCGCCTTCAGCACCTCCCAACCAGCGACGATGAGACTTCTCCATTCTTATTGAACCCCACAAAATCACCAATCACCTTCCGCATTCTTGCACAAAAAGTTGGATCTGCGAGCAGCCCCACATCCAAACTCCATGCCTGCCTCTGTGCAGGCCCCTTTTCAAGGACCATATGCACCAAATGCAGAGCATGATCCAAAATGACATTCGCCGAGTATTCCACTTTCCTCGCGCCTGACAACAACAGCCTCCCCATAATAAAGAAATCAATCCTCGAATATATATTGTGCACTGGTGAGAAAAATGAATACTCTCTACCCCCTGGTTGTAAGAAGCGCCATAGGCCCGCTCCTCCCCCCCCCCCCCCCCCTCCTCCTTGATAAAACCTGCCAACACCTTCCCCCACCCCCCGAAGGAGTCAATGAGCGCGACCTAGACTGATCCATCTTTGGGTGCAACACAACTGCTGAAGTCTCCACCTAAAATTAACTGATGCGTGTCTGGACTTGGTATGGCAGCCAACATCCGCATCATAAACCCTACATCATCCCAATTTGAGGCATACACGCTAACCAACCTCCCCTCCAAAGCACCTGTCACTATAATGTATCTACCCCCCTGATCTGCCACCACCTTCTCCATCCAAGGAATCTATGGAATTCCTTGCCCAGTGAAGCAGTTGAGGATCCTTCATTAAATGTTTTTAAGATGAAGATGGATAGTTTTTTGACGAATAAAGGGTTATGGTGTTCGGGCTGGAAAGTGGAGCTGAGCCCACAAAAGATCAGCCATGATCTCATTGAATGGCGGAGCAGGCTCGAGGGGCCAGGTGGCCTACTCCTGTTCCTAGTTCTTATGTTCAATCTGAAACCAAACTCTCACCCACCAGCACTACTTACCCCCCTGGGCCCTGCTATCAAAGCCCGAATGGAACACCTGACTCACCCAAACCTTCAGAAGTCTAACCTGGTCCTCATATGGGTCTCCTGCAACAGCACCACGCTGCTCTCAAGCTCTTCAAATGCGAGAAAACTCTTGCTCGCTTCACCGGTGCACCAAACCCTCTTCCACGCTACCATTCGGCCTGGGGGTCTTTCAGCCCCCCTCTCCCTCCCTCCTTCCTATCAGTCATGACCACGACCCCAGGCCATGCCCCATGAGCGGGACCAGGCCTTGCCCCTTGTCACCGTCAACCAGCTACCCCCATTCCCAGAAACCATCCAACCACTTCCTCTCGAAACCACCTCTCTGCATATTCCCAATCCCCCTCCTTTGCATCTCTCGGGCCCATCGAAACCTTTCCTCATTGGCTCGGCTGATTGTGGCCCCTCCACCACCTCGCTCCTCCAACTTAAGTTTGCTACCCCACAAGAGCCCCTTCCCCCACATGACTAAAACCAAGAGGAAGCCACCCCCCACACCCAACCCTTCTAAGGAACCCCTCATAAAAAACCCGAAACAAAGGGGAAAAGAAACCTAGCACATTACTCCAACGTCCCCAAACCATCCCCTCCCAACCACAGCCGAAGAAAACAAAGTCCAAACTCAATTCAGTCCCAATCCTTCAGTCCTCATGAATGGCTCCGCCTCCTCCGCCATCTCAAAGTAATAGTCCTTGGAGTTATGCATAACTCTCAACTTCGCCGGGTAGACCACCCCAAACCACACATTACTCTTGTAATGTGCTGACTTCGCCCTGTTAAAGGCCTCCTACCGTCTTGCCAGCTCCACCTTGATGTCTTGGTATGTACGAATACTACTGCCTTCCCACCTCACCTCTAGATTCAGCTTGGCCCATCTCAGCACCTTCTCCTTCATCTGATAGCTGTGAAAACAGAATATCACAGCTCTAAGTGGATCATTTGCCTTCGGCTTTGGCCGGAGCGACCGATGAGCCTATCCAGCTCAAAGAGGGAGGTGTTCTCCTCCTCCTTCAATAACTTAGCGAACATCTCTGAGAAGTACACCATCAGCCTCCGGTCCTGTAGCCGCTCATGTAGTCCCACGATCCATGGTGGGCGGCACGGTAGCACAGTTGTTAGCACTGTTTCTTGACAGTGCCAGCGTCCCAGGTTCGATTCCCGGCTTGGGTCACTATTTGTGTAGAGTCTGCACGTTCTCCCCGTGTCAGTGGGTTTGCTCTGGGTGCTTCGGTTTCCTCCCACAAGTCACAAAAGACGTGCTGTTAGGTGAATTGGACATTCTGAATTCTCCCTCGGTGTACCCGAACAGGAGCCGTAGTGTGGCGACTAGGGGATTTTCACAGTAACTTCATTGCAGTGTTAATGCAAGCCGACTGGTGACAGTAATACAGATTACAGATTCTGCCGCCACCGGTCCCTCCACCTTGACTCTTGGCCCTTTATTGTTCTCCTCCACCTTCCACAGCTCCTCTTCCATCGCGGTGAGCTGATCGCTGTGCTGTGATAATGCCTCCTCCACGCCCTTCAACACGTCTCCTTGCTCCCGCACTGCCATCAATGTCTTTCCAAGAGTCTCCCATACCAGGGTCTCCATATATCGTCCACAAACTGAGCGTTCCCACCATCTCCTTCCCATGCCGCTCAAAATGCTTAGCAAACTGCCGCTCAAACTCCACCACCATCACCTCGGCCAGCATGTCGATTATAATGGGTGCAGCCCCACCCAGCAAGTTTGCTTCCGCCATCTTCCTCCACAGCACTCTGCACTGAACTCGAGCTCAGGTGGACTAGCGCTCGTTCCTTTTCGTCCCGTATTCTTCTGTTGGGCTTTCGACATTCTCTAATTACCCCCCAAAACTGAGTGAAAAGGGCCAAAAAATGAAATCTCTAGCGGGAGCCAACGTGTGACCTCCACCTACATGTCACCACTGGAAGTCCCCGTGCTGAGAAATTAATGGATTCATAAAATGACACGCGATCTTTGCCATTCACAAAAGTGATGGATCTCTTTTATTGCTTCTAAAATTTCACAAAGAGTTTATAATTTTTCATCCTCTTTGTTCTTATGTTAATTACTATAAAACTGAAAAAATACCAAGGTTTCCAGGGGAATTTTAATTCACTAATTTGAGCCTTAAAGCAATGTTTTTTTAATACCCGTTTGAACCTGTTCCAAATTTCTGTCCTGTACTGAAGGCACTGACTCATATAGGTGTATAGACCCACTACTGACAGGTGCCTTCTGGTATCTTGCACATGGGTGAGTTAACGCACTGAATGTCAGCAGACTATTTCCCCTTGGAAGCAGAAGAGGCGAATGAAGTGCAATCGTAGCCCAACTTTACCTTACTCTTATTCAGCATTCATACCCATACAAGAGTAACAGGATAGCAGTCAAGAGTGGCAACCGTAGCCGATCTTTCCATTCCACGAGCTGAAAGGATACAGGAGCCTAATGTAGTGCAACAGTTGACGTGAGCCAACTAGCACACATTGCCTTACTAAACCTGGGATCTCCTGGCTCTGTGCTTCGTTTTACACAACAGAATCATTACCAAGTGAGCCATGAAGGGAGTAAAGTGCTGATTTGTTTTTCATAAGAATGGCAGAGGAGTAGGCTACTTAACAAATTTAACATGTACTGCTCTTTCAAAGAGCAATTCAGTTCATCTCACTCCCCCTTTCCCCCCCACCTATATCCCTGTAATTTATTTCTCAAGAGTTTATTTAGTTCCCTTTGGAAGGGTACTGTTACATTGGTATCCACTGTCCGATTACGCACTGCGTTCCAAATCCTAACAACTTGTATTTACATTTTTCTTTAACCTCAAGTCACTTCTGATTCTTTTGCCAATCACGTTAAATCTGTGCTGTCTGGTATTGACCTTTAAAACATTGGAAACTATTTCTCTTTATTTAGTCTATTTAAATCTTCATTATTTTAAACACACTATCACATCTCCTCTTAACCTTGGCTGCTTTAAGAAAAACAATCCAGCTTCTCTCCAGTTAAGTCACGTGGCTGTAATCCTTTCATCTCTAGAACCTTACTAGTGATCTCTTCTAAATCTTCTCCAAAACCTCATGCCCTTCCTAAAGTGTAGAATTCTTTACTTGACTAATCAAGCCTTTAGAATTGTACATCTGAACGCCACACATACATCCAGTGAATCATTTTCCATTCTAGTGGACTAATGTCCCACAAGGATTTGTGTTGGGGTCTCAACTATTCACCCTATTAATGACTTAAATGGGGGAATAGAAAGCCACATATCTCCAGCATAAAGGTAAGTGGTACTGTAATCCATGTAGGTAGAAACATAAAATTACAAATAGATACTGACAGATTAAGTGAATGGGCAAAATTGTGGCAAATGAATTTCAACTAGAGGAAATGTGAGGCTCTCTACTTTGGACATAAAAAAGATAAAACAGGGTATTTTCTAAATTGGGGAAAAACTAGAAACAGTTAAGGTCCAAAGATATTCAGGAGTCCAGGTACATAGATCATTAAAATGTTACGGTGCAGAAAATAATCCAAATGGCTAATGGAATGCTGGCATTTATTTCTAGAGGAGAATAAAAGACGTTAGAAGTCACGCTTCACAGCTGTACAATGCCCTGTTTAGACCTCTCATGGAGTACGAGAGCAATTTTGGGCGCAACCTCTTACGATGATACATTGGCCTTGGTGGAGGGTAGCGTAGATTTACTAGAATTATACCTGACCCGTCAAATTTAAAATGAGAGAAGACACAAACTAGGGTCCTATTCCCTGGAATTTAGAAGGATAAGGAATGGTTGGATCCATGATTTCGAGCGGAATAGAGGAACTATTTCTCCTGCTGGGAGGATCTAGGACTATGGATCATAGTCCAAAAACTACAGCCAGACCTTTTAAAGAATGAAATTAGGAAACACAAAGAGTGGTAGAAATTTGGACCTCTGGCAATTGATGCCAGATTCATTGTTAATTTTAAGTGACCTTTTTTGTTATCCAAAAGTATCAAGAAATATAGGGCAAAAACTAGTATATGGAATTAATTCACAGATCAGCCTTGATCTCATGACTGATGGACAAGCTTGAGGGGTTAAATAGCCTCCTGTCCCTATGCTGTCTGAGGAAACAAATTCAAAATAAAGCACACAGCAACTGCCAGGAGGAAAAAAAAAGTAATTAAATGTTTTTCTGGAAAGAATCAGTTTTAAGATATTTTGAGAAAAAGATCCCTGCTCGGATGTTAATATTTGGGATGAATATTAAAACAAAAGCTGCAGATATCTGGACAGCTGAAGCTGAATCTTGGACATATTAAGCCCTGGACGTACCTCGACTGTGATCGGGGTCTTGGGAGAACTGCCCCTCTTGATCACACCATTCTTTACAATTTGTACAATGTTAGCCCGTAAGAAGTCAAACTTACTCAGGATGGGTAAGTTCTTATTTATAAGTGCTAGGCTGGAGGTTCTGTGTGATTGTATTGTGCATCAGCACAGTGAATCCGTATGTCTACATGAGCTATTGATATCCAGGCACAAAGAATTGGCCCCGCGCTGGCATGTGAATGGTGTAATGGCAACACAATTGATTGCCAATGATTTATAAGAACTGTCGTAGAGAAATTGGCCATTTATCAGTCTTTGGCTTCTAATGAAACAGAGGCGGAGGAAAAAGTTGGTGTGCTCAGCCACTATGTTAAAGGCTGCAGATCAATCGTGCAGGGCTGGTCACCATGGCCAAAGTTACATGATATGACATGCGGCACATTCTATGTGTGCGATTGGTGACATGCTTGCCCCTCTGCAGCTTTGATGAGATTGATCCTTTTCATTCCTAACATTTTGATTTGTGCCAATCCAATACAGGCCACTTCATAGTGATTGAAGGCACTCTACCCTGTTTGAGGTTGAATTGTAAGGCCTAACCAGATCAACTAATTCACAAAACCATGATAACGAGCTTGGGACCTTCTAGTTTGGCCAATTGAATGCTCTCCTGATTTTCTAACCACTTCACTAGGAGAGTTGTGAAGAACAATTTTATAAGATTGACAGTATAACGGTTCATGAGTAATTACAATTTCTTCCCCTTATCCCAGAACTATTAGCCTATTATTCCAGTCCCTGAAGAGGCTTTGCTGATGCTTTGTTGAGGAGTTTTTCATTTTGTTACATTCATATTGTATCCTTTTCATTCATTTGCCACTTTTAAACTGAAAATTATGCATATTGTTTCAGTCCCATCTCTAAATAAAGCTGCCTACCATTTTGGAGATGTAAAATTCAGTCAGATCTCACCTTTTTTGCCTCTTTTCCCTGTCCCAACTGGGCACTTGTTTTACATCAGGTTATGTGTATTCTTGCCACCCCATCAGATTTCAAACCCGTCTAAATATATACAGACAAATTCATACCATCTTGAATGCTTACAGTTCCTCTATTTAGTAGTTATTTTTGCACTTGAGAATCCTACACTTAGTAAGGTACCCATAAAAGAAACCGATTTTGAGGTCAAAGTTAAAGTAAACAATGTTACTAAATGCCCATTAATAAAGTCAGCATTTATAAAGACACCTGGGTTTGCATTCCAGGCGCACCACTACATCAGATTCTAAACATCGTCAGTGCAATTAAGCTTTACTGATGGCGCTTGATGGCCTTGATTTATGGTTTGTAATGAAGCAGTTGGCAATCTGTAGTTGTTTCTGATTATTTCATTGGATCTCAGGAAGCATTGTAAATGGCCAATAAAAACAATGTTGCCATATAGGTGCTTGAAATGCAGTATACAAATCAAATGCTGTTCCTGCGGTGATAGAACAGAGTAAGTGATAGATGGTCTGCCCCTTGGGTTCAGCAAACTGCTGCACTGAGGACTGCCTTTCATTCCAGCTATTTCCTGTGCTGTCTGCAGACAAATTTGCTCACTTGCAGACAAACTCCGTCGAGGATTCCAGCATTCCAGTCCCAGCTTCAAACTTGCATTTTTAGGTTAGAAAATTCTGTGTCTACCGTAACCCTATATTTACATGTAATTAACCTCCTCCACCACCCTTGCCTTCCCCTACCATATAGCCTTGATGTTGGTATTTTCTAACATTGGTGAGGTTGAATCATTGGCCAGGACACTATATATGGTAAGCGGCATTCTATAACTCCACATCTGACAAGGCTGCACTTCCAGTTCAACAGAATGAGGAAATCAGTAAGGCGTATAAACATAAGTTTCAACCCGTTTCAGCTCGGAGAGTGTGATGTTTGCTGAAGACAAGATTTAACATGTTGGCAGGGGAGGGATGTACAGGAAAAAACTTGTTGCAGAACAACACAAAGTGCTGAAAGAGCAGCTTTTCATTGCAGATGTCTTGCTGAAAAAAAATGCAAATTTAAAAGATAATATGGAAAGAAGGATATTTACAAGTCTGTTCATTGAATCACCTAAGATACCAAACACTTAATATTTTACTGTATTCAGCCCAATGGCTCTTAGCGCTCTTTCCATTCCCCCGCTTCTCCATACACTTTTAATTGTTTTCCGTTTCAAATATTTATCCATATGCCTTTTAAAATATATTATGGATTGTGCTTCCACCACCATTTCTTATCAAGCATTCCACATCTTAATGCTTGCGTAAATATCTCCTCTTCCATTCTTTCAATCAATGTTTACAATATTTTGCCCTCTCGTTACAAATTCACTAAGCAGCAAAAATGTTTTTTCCAATTTACTGTCAAACTCTCATATTTAATGCTTCTATAAAACTCCTTTAAATAGATTGTTTTGACTATTAGTTCCTTCCCTTTGCTCAGTGCAAGCATTGTAGAACACAGATATAGTACCAAATGAGCAACAGTGCATTCTTTCAGAAGACAAATAGTTGCGTATGCTGCTCGATCCTAGCACTCTGTTGTGTTATGGTCGCAACTGCTGGACCAGGGGAAAAGTCTGCCAAAAATTAGAAAAGATTGGGCAGCACGGTAGCACAAGTGGATAGCACTGTGGCTTCACAGCGCCAGGGTCCCAGGTTCAATCCCCTGCTGGGTCACTGTCTGTGCGGAGTCTGTACGTTCTCCCTGTGTCTGTGTGGGTTTCCTCCGGGTGCTCCGGTTTCCTCCCACAGTCCAAAGATGTGCAGGTTAGGTGGATTGGCCATGATAAATTGCCCTTAATGACAAAAAAGGTTAGGAGGGGTTATTGGGTTACGGGGATAGGGTGGAAGTGAGGGCTTAAGTGGGTGCAGGCTCGATGGGCCGAATGGCCTCCTGTACTGTATGTGTAAAATAAAATTTGAGGTGAGACTATTTTGAAAGTTTAAAAAAAGAAGTAAGAGCAGTGGCCCAATAACTTTAGCAATGAAGGCAGTAAGGAGGAGATTAGGTTCTGCTCAGATAAGGTTCTGTTCAGATATTAGGGTAAAGGTTGTGCAATGGTGTGTACTTGTTGAGGATTTACTGAGTGACTTGCTGATTCGCAGCAGGATCAGGAATCCTGATTCTAGTGCCTTCCTAGCTGTTGGGTGTTTGTTTAACATCCCAATTTGAATGACTGTCTCAGTGGGATTTCTTTTGACCATAGCTGATCTATAAACTGTCCTAGGCTTCTGATCTCTGTGGATTAAGTACTTAATTTTTTTGGACAATTTATCTCTGCTGTCTCCACATCATATGCATCAGCAGAGAATGATATTTGTATTTAGATTATTACTAATTTAATCTCTGTTTTAGCAGTAACATTGCAAATTAATTGTAACGATCTAGCTAAGTTGCTCGAGTGCAGTTGAGCTAAAATCAGCTTTGGATTTCTGGCTCTGATTGTAATCTGGAGAAATCCATAATTATTATAATTGACATTGCATTAAATCCATTTGACAGATTTTTAGATTTTAAAATGATGTTCTTTGTGATATTGCTCGTCTTATTCATGCCATCTTGTAAGTAATTCAAGTTTTGTAATTTCTCTTAATGGTGCTGTTGTTGCTGGCAAGGCTAGAATTTATACTTGACTCTCGCTGCTCAGAGAAGGTGATGGGTGCAGTTTGAGTGTTGAAGCTATTCCCACAAGTCTAAGTATGGAGTTGCCCTGGGACGATGAAGAAACGGTGGGCTATGTCCGAGTCAGAGTGGTTTTGAGACTTGGGGAGAACATGGTGAACTTCATCCTATTCGGTGGGTGGGCATACTGGAATTTCAAGGTAATTCCAAAGTAGCCTTGACATTGCTGCAGTGCATTCTGGAGGTGGTACACACTTTAGTCAGCTTTTGCCAGTGCTGGAGAGGTGGATTTTGAGATTGGTGAATTAATTGTTAGTTGAACAGATTGCTCCCTCTTGAATTTTTGTCAGTTGGCTGTGTGCATTTTATCTCCATTTTGTTCATGATTTTATCTGTTTTCCTTTTGTTCTCTCCCATGACTACCTATCTTTCCTTTAATGGAGCATTTAAATGCACTGCACCATGTTGTTGGCACAGCTCAGTCAACTTCAAACTTTCCTTTTATTTAAACAAATCCTGTTAGTTCAAATTTCAGTTTGTAAGAAATGAGCACTGCGTGTATACTATAATTTGAGGTTGTGGTTTGGATAGTTTGAGTTAGGTGCTTAATTTGACTGTACAAAATCGTGTATGAAGCAGGGGCAGCTTACACAAAGGAATATGTTTGTGGTAACAGGCCTGTGCCTCAGAATTAACTGGGAGAGTTTTTTTTTCATGAGAGTATACAGATAATCCAGTGTAATTATTCTAGTATTTCCCAGGATTAAATGTTAGTAATTTAAAAAATATATTTGAGCACGGGTTTTAGGCTGCATGTTACCATGTGCTTTTCCTGTTTTGCTTTTGCTTCTACTGTTCTGCAGCCTATTATATTTTTGGCCTTGTTCAGTAATCAAGGTCTGCTTGGAATTTCACCTGTAGTATTTAATGCTATAACTTTTTAATTGGCACAAATTTGTGCCAAATGAGTTAAACATTCTACTTTTAGACACCTCTGAACTTCTAATACTAAGCTTCAGCAGCTTTGGACAGGAGGGGAGGGGGTTTAATTTAAACACCACTGATTTCTACTCCGCACCCAACCGTAAAAAGAAAGATGTTTTAATTTGCTCCCTCTTTATAAGTGATGTATATTTCCCAAAGCCTTGGTTTTGGTGTGATCCAATTTCTATTAATAACAAGGTAGGATGAGGGTTAGTTAATTTGCACACACTCAAACGTGGGAAAAGGGGTCACAGTGTTGCACCTTTTCCATTCATAGTGTAAAAGAGTGATAGAGCAAACAAAGATTTCTGGACAAAGACCACAGGGAAAATAAATTAATGCTTCATGTGGGTTCCAGCCCGATGAGGTATTCCTTCACAGGAGTCAGTGAGCTAAAAACTGATGCTGGTTAATTCACTTTTGTGGTGGTGTTAACGTCACACAATGAGGTAGACGTGTAGAGATAATCAGTCTTGCAGAAGATGGTACAGAAGTCACAGTAGAAACAGTGTAGTTGTGGCCAGGTATTCAATCTTCTCGGGGCTCTTCTTCTGTGATGCTGCTAGTTAGATGGTAAATCAGCAGACTGAGATTTTGCTGTACAGCAAGGCACTGTTACTGTTGCACAAGCTAGAGGTCCATGTCACAGGACACTCATCTCTTTAACAAGGGATGTATATCCTTTGCTCTGGGTCCCCAAGATGGTTAAATGTCTCAACCATTAAGAATCGGAAGGGAGGTTGTGGGGCTCTTTATCCTAGCAGACTAGTAGACCAGCCTGGGTTATGGAATGCAGATTCCTTTCTATAGTTCTCTTGAAGCTGGTCTGTGCAGCCCACAGGTGTGTCATTAATACCTTCAGGTTAATTACCTCTTCAGGTAACAACGGTGAGACTTTCCCTCATATTTTCTATGTAGCTCCTTTCGTTCGAGGGTTACAGACAGCCTTCAGTCATTTTGGGGCAGCACGGTAGCATTGTGGATAGCACAATTGCTTCACAGCTCCAGGGTCCCAGGTTCGATTCCGGCTTGGGTCACTGTCTGTGCGGAGTCTGCACATCCTCCCCGTGTGTGCGTGGGTTTCCTCCGGGTGCTCCGGTTTCCTCCCACAGTCCAAAGATGTGCAGGTTAGGTGGATTGGCCATGATAAATTGCCCTTAGTGTCCAAAATTGCCCTTAGTGTTGGGTGGGTTACTGGGTTATGGGGATAGGGTGTAGGTGTTGACCTTGGGTGTAGGGTGCTCTTTCCAAGAGCCGGTGCAGACTCGATGGGCCGAATGGCCTCCTGTACTGTAAATTCTATGATGATTTTAAAAGGTCTTTGTCCAGGTTTTAAAATTTTAAAAATAACCATGAGGATACCTATAGATATCTTATAAAACATAGTGACGTCTTAGTTCCCTCACTAAGAAATATCAGACTGTCTTTATGTGAACGCCTTTGGCTATTTGACAAGCATGATGGGCAAGATTAAGTTGTCAGTAATGTGAAATTGGTTAGGTGGGTTGGCTGTGCTAAATTGCCCCTGGGTGGAGTTACAGGGATAGGGAGAGTGCTCTTTCAGAGGGTCGATGAAAATGAAATGAAAATCGCTTATTGTCACAAGTAGGCTTCAAATGAAGTTACTGTGAAAGGCCCCTAGTCGCCACATTCCGGCGCCTGTTCGGGGATGCTGGTACGGGAATTGAACCGTGCTGCTGGCCTGCCTTGGTCTGCTTTAAAAGCCAGCGATTTAGCCCTTTGCTAAACCAGCTCCAGCAGACTTTTTTTTTAATATAAAATATTTTATTGAAAATTTTTGGTCAACCAACACAGTACATTGTGCATCCTTTACACATTATTATAACAACACAAATAATAATGACCTATTTTATAAACAGAAAATGAATAAATAATAAATAACCAAAATGAAAACTAACCCTAATTGGCAACTGCCTTATCACAAGTAACACTCTCCAAAAATATAATTTAACAGCCCAATATATAATTATCTGTAGCAACGACCTATACATATTATACAGTATATATTAACAACACTGAGAGTCCTTCTGGTTCCCCCCCCCCCCCCAAATCCTGGGCTGCTGCGGCTGCCTTCTTTTTTCCATTCCATCTATCTTTCTGCGAGGTATTCGACGAACGGTTGCCACCGCCTGGTGAACCCTTGAGCCGACCCCCTTAGAACGAACTTCATCCGCTCTAGCTTTATAAACCCTGCCATGTCATTTATCCAGGTCTCCACCCCCGGGGGCTTGGCTTCTTTCCACATTAGCAATATCCTGCGCCGGGCTACTAGGGACGCAAAGGCCAAAACATCGGCCTCTCTCGCCTCCTGCACTCCCGGCTCTTGTGCAACCCCAAATATAGCCAACCCCCAGCTTGGTTCGACCCGGACCCCCACTACTTTTGAAAGCACCTTTGTCACCCCCATCCAAAACCCCTGTAGTGCCGGGCATGACCAAAACATATGGGTATGATTCGCTGGGCTTCTCGAGCACCTCGCACACCTATCCTCCACCCCAAAAAATTTACTGAGCCGTGCTCCAGTCATATGTGCCCTGTGTAATACCTTAAACTGAATCAGGCTTAGCCTGGCACACGAGGACGACGAGTTAACCCTGCTTAGGGCATCTGCCCACAGCCCCTCCTCGATCTCCTCCCCCAGCTCCTCTTCCCATTTCCCTTTTAGTTCATCTACCATAGTCTCCCCTTCGTCCCTCATTTCCCTATATATATCTGACACCTTACCATCCCCCACCCATGTCTTTGAGATCACTCTGTCCTGCACCTCTTGTGTCGGGAGCTGCGGGAATTCCCTCACCTGTTGCCTCGCAAAAGCCCTCAGTTGCATATACCTGAATGCATTCAGCTCCAGCAGACTTGACAGGCGGATTCTATGATGATACCACAATAATGCCAGCCC
Organism: Scyliorhinus torazame; assembly: GCF_047496885.1. Classification (NCBI taxonomy): domain Eukaryota; kingdom Metazoa; phylum Chordata; class Chondrichthyes; order Carcharhiniformes; family Scyliorhinidae; genus Scyliorhinus; species Scyliorhinus torazame. The sequence continues at coordinate 120,739,764 of NC_092727.1, forward strand.
TATCCTTGCCGACCATCCTGGCAGTCAATTTAGAGAAAAAAGAAATAAGAATCATGACCATTCTCTTTTTCCTAAACTGGACATTGAGCCTAGTTGCACGACTCTCCTGCCCCAGATCAAGATCACCTAATTCTTGCCTGTGAGATTTAACAACTGACTTGATCTGTTTGAGGCATTGGGAAGCACAAATCTTCAGTTTTGTTTTCTTTTATATAGTATTTCAGAAGGCCTCATTGTTTGTTTGTACTACCGAATGGGTTGCAAACATGGCAAATGAGACGGTGCACATGTCATCAAAGGCATGTGGAATGGTTTAATTACATTCTCCACAGGCAAAACGCTACTAGCAACTAACATAAATGGTCATCCGTTCAATCAAGTTTCACATGACTAACAACTTGATCTTGTCCCAATATCATAGATGATCCCCACTCAGTATTAAATATGACTTTTGACCACCAATGCTTGCACGTATTTGTAGCAGTCTTGTGATCGAAGGTTTGCAGCAAGTGCTTAAATCCCCTCTTTCATTTCTCATTCTGGATGTGCAATACTTATCATGGCACAAATATTTTTAACAATTACTGTAGCAGTTAAAACTTTTTCAATTGTTTGAAGCATTCTAAAAGTAGTAATTTAACGGTCACAAATACTGCAGTGGTTAGCACTGCTACCTCACAGCGCCGAGGACCCAGGATTGATCCCGGCTCTGGGTCACTGTCCATGTGGCGTTTGTACATTCTCCCCGTGTCTGCGTGGGTCTCATCTGCACAACCCAAAGATGTGCAGGGCAGATGGATTGGCCACGCTAAATTGGAAAAAATGAATTGGGTACTCTAAATTTATTAATAAATCAAAATGCTGCCAGTAATGTAGCCATTTTGTACAATGTAGACTTTGTTGTTCAGATGCTAAATTTGTTAAAGTTTTAAAATATCTAGTTATTCAGTGGGAGTGGATGTTCTTTCATTGCCCAGACAAGTGATAATTCATCATTTTAAAAACAATAATGCGCACCAGTGAATTTGTGATTTGTTATGTTTGTCCTACTGAAAAGTTTTCAAGCAGCATGTTAACCCTGCATGACTAAAACAATTGAAAAGCCCAAGAATAACTGCATCAGTAATGATTGTACATGACTGCAATACCTATACTAGTTCCCCCCAAAAAATGCCTTTTCCAGGACTCCGTAAGGACGTGTTCAGATGGCTGAAGTAGAGCACTGTAGTTTCATGATTGTTGATCTTGATCCTGTTTTAGCTAAGCTCGAAATTCTATTGGAACAGCAGCTGTCAACAGATTGGCCAGATTCCAGACAAACTCATGAAAAGGCTGTTCCACGGCATCTTGTTTAAATTCCTGCTGTACAAATAGCTGTGGAGATGATGATTTTATGGGTGTTTCACACTTGTGAAAGAACACTGGTTAAGGTCATTGTCACCCAAAAGCAACTAATCCCACACACTGGGTTCATGAAACTAGCAGCTTGTGAGGAGATAAAGGCTGGTTGAAATCATGAGAGATGGGGGGATGCAGTTTAAAGCTGATGCAGTTTTCTGGCTGATCCCTATTCAGCTTAAAAGGTTGCATATTCTTTAATCTGCTGTTGCTTGAGGTATTAAAATATTAGATAGTGGATCCAGTAATTGGGGAAATGGCCTTCATGCAAATAATTTAAAAAACTTTACACATATACTAAATATTCGGGTCGTAGGTTCATGTCCCACTCCAGACATTTAACACATTATCTTGGCTGACAGTTGCGTGCAGTACTAGTGAGTGTTGTAGATGTGCCGTTGCTTCTGCAACGACTGGTTGGAGATAATTCTTCCTCTGAATCGTGAACACATTGATTTTTAAAAATCTTTTTACTAGATTAAGAGATGGACAAAATTTAGGAAGGATTTCTAAACTGCTACCTGAAATAGGATTGCTCCTGTCTGACAATACTCAAATGTAGTTCTCACTTCAGACATAGTTGCTTCTGCCTCTGTTCAAATGGTTTGGCCATAAACGGTTCCCTCATTATATTAAAATTTCTTGTGAACTGGTGGTAAAGGTGGCGCAGTGTTAGCACTGCTGCCTCATGGCAACCAGGACCCTGGTTCAATTTCTGTTCTGGGTCACTGTCCGTATGGAGTTTGCACATTCCTCCTGCATTTGCATGGGTTTCACCCCCACAACCCAAAAATATACAGGTGGATTGGCCACGTTAAATTGCTCCGTAATTGGAAAAATGGAAAAAACAGTCTTAGGTGCGTGACTGCCTGAAACTGGTACCCAGGTTGTCTACTGATCCGTGTGAAATCGAAATTGATAGGTTTAACATTGCAAGAAGTAACTGACTCTTAATTTACTTGTGAACAGTTTCTGTCGATCTTTTCACAGCTTGGACATTAAGGTCTTCTTGATTGATTTTCTAGTTTGCTAGGTGACTATGAGCCAGTCCGAGTGCAACATTCTGACAATCCAAATTGAAATAATAAATTTTGTTTCACAGACATTGGTACAAACCAAAACTCTTGCCTCTTAAGTATATGAAAGCTTTGAGATGATAAAACTTTTATAAGTTCAGTGTGCCTTTCGGATTTATATCTCTTTTTTTTGTTTGTCTTTTGCTTCCAATTAATTTTACTTAATGACACAATAGAGTGTCAGCCTTGATTGTGTGTTCACCTTCACTCACTGGGAACGCTTTCATCTCTTGATCCAGACATCTTTCATTTGTTCATGGGATGTGGGTGTCACTGGCAAGACAACATTTATTGGCCATCCCTAATTGCCTTTGAGAAGGCGGTGGTGAGCTGCCTTCTTGAACCACTACAGTCTACAGGTCCACCCATAATGCAGTTAGGGAGGAAGATCAATATTTTGACCTCGCAACAGTAAAGAAACAGTAATATATTTCCAAGTCAGGAATACATGTTACTTGGAGGGAAACCTGAAGGTGGTGGTATTTCTGAGAGCCTGTTTTGAGGTGGGCTTGGGAGGTACTGTCAAAGAAATCTTGGAAAGTTACTGCAGCACATCTTGTAGATGGCACAGAATGTAGCCATGGTGTGCTGGTGTTTTCAAGCTTCATTATGGGATTTGAGCACTCCATTGCAATGTTATTGGAATGCTGCATTGTTGCGAGTCTTTGAGGCATAAAAGCTTCCATGAGCATATTGAGGAAGAGCAGAAAATTCTGCTGGAGTCCTGGCCAACACTCCCCCCTCCACAAACTGGGGCAAAACAAATTTAGTTATTATTTTTCTCATTTCTTGTTTGGGTCTCTTAAGAGCAAGTTAGCTGCTATATTTGTGTACAAAACAGCAATGCCACGGTTGGAAAAATATTCAATTGGTTGTGAACCACATCTGATATCCTGAGGAAATTGCATGCATTCTAATTCTTTATTTAATGAAGTTGTTTCATGCATGTAGCTGGAGACGATCTCGCACAGTGTTAATTATCTATTCATTAAAGTAATTCAGAGTCATTGCTTTGTGGAGGTACCGACATTGGAACTCCAACATCGTGTCTTATCTGCATTATTTGATAGGTGCTCTGGGAGGTTATAGAGCTAGAGATTTAGGGGAGGGGCCGGCACAGTGATATTTACACTTGGACCAGAGACCCAAGGTAATGTTCTGCGGACCTGGGTTCGAATCCCACCTCGACAAATGGTGGAATTTTAACTCTATTGAAATGATGCTCCTGTGCTCCACCTGTCTGAAATGTTCAATTTATTATGCAAGCCATCCTGTGCCCTATGTGACGGAATGTCCCAGTTAATTTCATGTGGGTGAGTTCTGTGTGAGGAACCCATCTAATGTAGGGACAATAGACATTTCATCCAACAACCCAAATCCCACAACGAAGATGTGATGAATTATGTTTATGTTGAGGCTATTCTGAGAAAAAAATGTTGAGGTTTTTATGGATAGGTTTGTGAGTTGTCCCAGGCCCAGATGAATTTTCAATGGTGATGGTGTAAGAACTAGAACCTCGAGGGACAACGGCTGCTTCCAGGCAGAGGAGGACCCTTCAGGGAGTGGACTTATGTTTCCCTCAAGCGCACAAGAAGAAGACAACAACGAACCACCCCATTCTCGTCCCTGGTCATTTTGCTCATTATAATTGAAATGGGAGCGTGCTGCGAGCAAAGTGCAATACTGCGAGGTGTGGAGAAATGAGAAGAAGGACCTGCCTTTAGGTAGATCACATAGAAATCTTGGCCAGTGCATAGCTGCGCACCTTAAATTATTCAAACTCCCCCAGAAGTATTCTGTGCAAACTGCATCATTGGAAAATGGTACATCCCTCATGGGGGTAACATCAGGATGACTCTAACACCGGAATCTTATATTGGGAAAAGACTGAGGAAACTGGATTTGCCCGAATTGGAAAAAGGAGGATACTCTAGGATAATCTAATTATGATGGTGATTGATCATTCAAACAATTGTTTGTATTCAGAAAGGGATCAAAAATAGGGGGATAATTCAGAAACGAAAAGCATACACACTGCGTGAAACAGTTCTATCTATGGCTAACCCTCTGCTTCCGGGATTGAATACTGCAATTCTGTCCATTTTTCTGAGTGAACCGCTGAGTTCCTACTCCTGGTTTCTATCCTATGATACTGCTAGGAAGTGCATCATGTGAATGTTGAGTGAGGATAAGGAAAGTGTATACTCTCTCTGGATCAGCACTCCATTATAAATCGGTACTTTCTGGAAAGGGGTGGAGAAATTTTGAGGGGAAGGGAATTTTGAAATACCAATTTATGATCGTGAATAAATCTGTACCCTGATTGATTATGCAGTATTTGCATATTTTTTAGGTTTATGAATGACTCAGAACACACTGTGAAATACAATAGAGACTGAGCCAGCAGGCAGTGGGAAAATATGCCAATACCTCCGCCGCCCCCACCCCCACCTGCTGCACCCCCTCCACCCCTGGCCTTTAGTCAGGTAAGAAGAAAGGCATGCGAACATGCCTTAGTTTGTGCAATTATCATTTTGGTTAAAAATTAGCGCACGGGATTTTGGTCTTTCACATATTGCCTATTGTTGTGTCAGTTGGATGAAGATGAAATGTGTGTGTTGCATATCAATAGAGGACTGCATAACAAATGTGTGCCAGGAAACACTGCACCTGAACATTTAAGACAATCTTCAGTTATAATTTGCCAAGAGCTTTGAAGCAGATTGTTTTTAAAATGCATCTTTTTGATTCATATTAATCTTTTTAAACAGTCAAATGCAGTTACACCCAAAATGACCAGAGATGATCAGCGTAATCGAGGAGCACTCTTAAACGATATCACAAAGGGAGCCAAACTTCGAAAAGTGACCAATGCAAATGATAGAAGTGCCCCAATTATTGAAAGTAAGTAGCAAAAGTAAAGAGCAGTGATGTTGCCAGGATTTCAGTAAACTATGATGGTGGGTTTATGATATTGGTGTCCAATGTTCACTTAAATTGTGAAAAAGCCAACAGTACAATTACAAATATTGTCTTATCATACTTGGAAACAGTTTAAAAGGACCACTTTGAAATGATGAATAAAAGCATCATACAAGAAGTGTAATGCACAACACTAAAGTTTATTGGCTTTGTTCAATTTTTTTCAAATGCATTTTGGTTAAATAAGCTTGCTAACAGTGGGTTGGCTAAGTATGTTGCTTTAAATTGCTTGCTGATTTACATCTGGAGTGAACTTTTGCCGCTTGTGCTACATCAAATGCTTTGGAATCACTGAAGTCTACCAGAAGGCTAATTACCAATGTGTAACTTTAATATTTTTCTTTATTTGCAGATGCTAAAGGAGGAGGGGGTGGTGGAGGTGGAGGATTTGGTGCAGGACCTCTTTCCGGAGGACGAGTCACATCAATGGGTAGTTTGTTTCAGGGTGGAGTTCCTAAGCTTCGTCCAGTAGGGCACAGAGACAATTCAGGTACTCGAATAAGCCCCCTGAGTTGGTTCAACTGTGTAATTGTTGGAATGTGCACCGTGGTACTTTTTGAGATTATTTATTTAATTTTATTTAGTGTTTGCATCATCACAGAGCCAGTAATAGCCTTGTAAGTAGCTAGATGGATTTCTTTAAGCCTACCTTCAAGTTTAGTCAGTGGACACTCCTCAGCAATGTGAGTCATTGTTGAGACTGCACCATAGTTGCAGCCTGGATGGTGTTGGCAACCCCACTAACGTTGGGGGCGGCACAAAGGCTGTGGCTAGTCTGGAATCAGATCTAAAGGGCCCACTGTCACTGTGGGAGTGTAAAGCTGAATGGACGAGCAGTGGGGTCTACATTGAGTGGTCTCTGGTTGATGTTTTCTCTTGCCAATTCTCCTGCCATAGGTCCTCCGAGTTACTCCTCCGCATGGTGGGTTTAGCCATATTGTGTGATGTGAGGGAAGGCATATTGTCGGTGGGCTGAGGAGGTCCTTGAATAAGGGCAGGCTTGGATTGGAGTAACTTCTTAATTATAGCTTTAGCAGACATACTGCCTGTATGTATTTTAAACCAGGTTTTTAAATAATATTACTGCAGCAGAATATAATGTATAATAATTTTTACATTCATCACACAAGATGGGTATTTTGCTTTAGACTCTGGCCATTCAGGGTGATGTTCAGTTTCAATTTAGCACAGGCACTGTGAAGGTGGAATATGCCAGAGACTGTTTTATTGGTGCTCGGTTTTAGGCACCATGTCTTGCAGTAGTCAGCCAGCGTTGCGATATTGTCTTTTAATGTGCCTTCCAGCTCTGGGAAAGTCTGAGCCAGTTTGCTATAGCTGATAGCCTTGTGGATTGCACAATTGCTTCACAGCTCCAGGGTCCCAGGTTCGATTCCGGCTTGGGTCACTGTCTGTGCGGAGTCTGCACGTCCTCCCCGTGTGTGCGTGGGTTTCCTCCGGGTGCTCCGGTTTCCTCCCACAGTCCAAAGATGTGCAGGTTAGGTGGATTGGCCATGATAAATTGCCCTTAGTGTCCAAAATTGCCCTTAGTGTTGGGTGGGGTTACTGGGTTATGGGGATAGGGTGGAGGTGTTGACTTTGGGTAGGGTGCTCTTTCCAAGAGCCGGTGCAGACTTGATGGGCCGAATGGCCTCCTTCTGCACTGTAAATTCTATGATAATCTATGATCTCATCTGCGTAGATAAATTTGAGGGACAGGATTTAGGAAAGGCTGTTGGCATACGAGTGAACAGTTGGGGCTCAGACAGACTTTGTTGTAGCCCTTTTGTCTGTTTCCCCAGGTGCTAGTCATGTCACCCATATATACCCTGAACTGTCTGGCCTGGAGCAGCAGTTCAGTGGTGTCAGTAGCCCAGGAAAGGAGCAATCTTGATTTTTTTTACAGAAAAGCCAATGTGCCACGCTATCATATGCTGCATTGAGGTCAAGGAAAATTACCACTGTTTTAAGATTCCTTTGAAAGCCATTTAAAAAAAATTTAATTTTGAGTACCCAATTAATTTTTTCCAATTAAGGGGCAATTTAGCATGGCCAATCCACCTAACCTGCACATCTTTGGGTTGTGGGGACAAATCCCACGCAAACACGGGGAGAATGTGCAAACTCCACACGGACAATGACCCAGAGCCGGGATCGAACCTGGGACCTCGGTGTCGTGAGGCAGCAGTGCTAACCACTGCACCGCGTGCTGCCTCTGAAAGCCATTTTTAATTAAAGCAATTAATTCAATGATCTGATCTCATTAATGCATCTGATCGCATGTCCTTCTTCCTTGTCAAAAGCCTACCTGGTCTGCAATCAGCATGAGAGGGAGGAACTTAAAATAATCACCATCATCAGGGAAAAAGATGCTGTGAAAACAATCAGACCTATAGGCTGACACGTCGTCTGGATCAGATGACCTGCCTCCTAGGGTCTTAAAAGAAGTGACTGTAGAGATTATAGAATCATTGATTGTAATCTTCCAAAATTCCTTCAGAAAGGAGGGAGACTGAAAGCAGGGAGCTATTGGCCAGTTAGCTTAACATCTGTCATGGGAAATTGCTAGAATCCATAATTAAGGTTATAGCAGGATACTTAGAAAATCACAACGTGACTTTCTGAAAGATAAATTGTGTTTAATCTATTAGAGTTCTTTGAGGAAGTAACAAACAAGTTGGATAAAGGGGAATCTGTAGATGTGATGTACTTGAATTTTCAAAAGGCATTTCTGCCACATCAAAAGTTACTACACAAAGTAAAAGCACATGGTATTTTTTAAAATTTAGAGTACCCAATTAATTTTTTCCAATTAAGGGGCAATTTAGTGTGTTCAATCCACCTACCTTGCACATCTTTGGGTTGTGGGGGCGAAACCCACACAAACAAGGGAGAATGTGCAAACTCCACACGGACAGCAACCCAGAATCGGGATCGAACCTGGGACCTCGGCGGCGTGAGACTGCAGGGCTACCACTGCGCCACCGTGCTGCCCTAAAAAATAAATTTAGAGTACCCAATTCATTTTTCCCAATTAAGGGGCAATTTAGCGTGGCCTATCCACCTAACATGCACATCTTTGAGTTGTGGGGGCGAAACCCATGCAGACACGGGGAGAATGTGCAAACTCCACACGGACAGTGACCCAGAGCCGAGATCGAACCTGGGACCTCGGCGCCATGGGGCAGCAAGGCTAACCCACTGTGCCACCGTGCTGCCCTTTCCACTTTCCCGTACCAGCCTCCCCGAACAGGCGCCGGAATGTGGCGACTAGGGGCTTTTCACAGTAACTTCATTTGAAGCCTACTTGTGACAATAAGCGATTTTCATTTTTCACTTTAGGTGCTCCACTACCGTGAAACACACTGATAGCCGGGATATTGGCCAGTAGTTTGATGGTAATTTTGAGCATTTGCCTTGATTTGGAAAACTTATAATTTTAGACATCTGGCAGCATTTTGACAGTCTTCCCTTATATATGACTCTTGTGAAGAATTCAGCCAACCAGAGTTAGGCCCGTGGGCCATGGTGATTTTAGGAAGTCGGGAGGCTGTTATCATAATCAGCAGTCGTACCCACCTTGATGAGTTTGTAGACCTTTGTCCAACTTCAGGGTGGTAAAGGGTTCAAACAAGATCTGGAATTGTGTTGCCTATGAAAGGATCTTCACTTGCTGTGAATTTGGTTTACCACTCTCCTCCAGCGATGCCTTTCCAATGTGAAGGAGATGGCTCACTACCTGATTGGCATTTGAGATAACTGGCTATCAGTAAAGATGTTCTGATGATCTGCAATATGAGATGTAAAAGGAAGTAACCATTTCAGCTCTCCAACAGCGTCATGGCACCGTGTAGCATACCACTGAGCCACAAACACCAGGAATGATCCAATTCCATTCTGGGTACTTAGGCTTGAACCTACTGGCACTTAGCACAGCCCCCCACTCAGTATTGTACTTGTCAGAAATTCCATCTTTTGGAAGAGACCAAAGAAGATGTAAAAGATCTCATGGCACTGTTCGATTGGAGTTCTTTCTGGTGCCCTGATCAATATTTATTCCTCAACCAACATTCCAAAAACAGATTATCTAGTCATTTGTCTCATTGCTATTTGTGGAACATTGCTTTGTGTGCAAATCGGCTACTGTATTTTTTTTACATTACAATATTGAATAGATTTTGGCTATATAGTGGTTTGGGAACTCCTTACATTGTGAACTTTGCTGTGCATATATAATTATTCTAGTTAAGCATTGTTTAGAAAACCTAGCATGACATTGCCAGTTTTCACCAGGTCTCACTATACTCTATAGCTAGTCCTTTTTTTTTTAATTTAAGAGTACCCAATTATTTTTTTCAATTAAGGGGCAATTTAGCGTGACCAATCCGCCTATCCTGCACATCTTTGGGTTGTGGGGGTGAAACCCACGCAGACTTGGGAGAATGTGCAAACTCTACACGGACAGTGACTCAGGGCCGGGATTTGAACCCAGGTCCTCAGCGCAGTAGGCAGCAATGCTAACCACTGTGCCACCGTGCTGCCCCCTCTATAGCTAGTCCTGATTACTACAAAAGCATAATACTGTGGATGCTGGAAATCTGAAATTAAAAGCAAAAATGCTGCAAATGGAAAGAGAAATAGCATTAACGTTTCAGCTTGATGAAAGGTATCAAAAACAGAAAATGCTGCATAAACTCAGGTTTGGCAGCATCTGTGGAGAGAGACACATAGTTAATATTTCAAGTCAGTATGACTCTTCAGAACTGAAGAGGGGTAGAAATGTAATGGATTCTATTGTTGGCGAGGGGAGTGGAGGAGGTGGGCAGAATAGAAGTCAGAAATAGGTCTGAGCTAAGGAGAGATTGACAAAGATGTCATGGACATGAGCCAAAAGTTCTGCTATTGATAGTATTAATGACTAAAGAAGGTGATGACTAAAGAAGGTGACATAAAGGTAAGATAGCAGAATGTGTTAATAGGGGAACAAAGTTCAGTGCTCGGTGAAAGCGAAACTGAAGAACAAGTGATAGGTGGCCCTGCGGGGGAAGGGGGTTGTTGTTTGCATTGGGACAAATTCTGCACTGTAAATTCTATGAAAGCAAGGAAACAAAAAGGAGTCAAGATGGAGGGGAAGTGCACAGCTAAAGTTGTTGAACTCCATGTTGAGTCCAGAAGGATGTAACTTGCCTAACCGGAAGATAAAGCATACCCCCAATTTGTGTGGGGCTTCACTTGAGCATTGCAGCATGCCAAGGATGGACATGTGGGCATGAGAGCAAGATGCTGAGTTGAAATAGCAAGCAACCAGAAGGTCGGGGTCATGCTTGCAGGCGGAGTGAGGGTGTTCCGCAAAGCAGTCACCCAGTCTGCATTCAGTCTCTCCAATGTAGAAGAGACTGCTTTGGGTGCAGCTAATACAGCATACCAAATTGAAGGAGGTGTAAGTGGAAAACTCCTTCACCTGAAAGGAATGTTTGGACCCTTGGACAGTGAGGAGGGGGAGGTAAAGTTGCAGAAATACTATGGCTGCTCAAGCAGGTCAGAGGCTGTGAATTTTGTGCAAAGTAATTCACTTTTGCCTGTCCAAAGCCTATTCACTATCTACAAGCCACAAGTCCAGCGATGGCTTACTGTCCACTTCCCTGGATGAGTGCAGCTCCAACAACATTTAAGAAGCTCAACACCATCAAGGACAAAGCAACCCGCTTGATTGGCATCGCATCCTCCACCTTTTTTTTTTAACCCCCCGCTGACGGTTAATTCTCCACGAAGAAGTCAATGAATGGCTGCCACCTCCAGGCGAACCCCGATAGTGAACCTTTCAAGGCGAACTTAACTTTCTCCAGATCGAGAAAGCTCGCCCTGTCCGATAGCCATACTTCGGACTTCGGGGGCCTTGAGTCCCTCCATGCCAACAGTATTCGTCGCCGGGCTACCAGGGAAGCAAAGGCCAAGACGTTGGCCTCCTTCTCCTCCTGGACTCCCGGGTCCTCTGACACCCCAAAAATTGCCACCTCCGGACTCATTACCACCCCAGTTTTCAAAATCCGGTACATGATGGCCGCGAATCCCTGCCAGTACCCCCTGAGTCTAGGGCACGACCAGAACATGTGCACGTGCTTAGCCGGCCCACCGGCGCACCTGGCACACTTGTCCTCCAGCCCGAAGAAATTACTCATCCAGGCCACCGTCATGTGGGCCCGGTGCACGACCTTAAAGTGGATCAGACTGAGCCTGGCATCCTCCATCTCCATTTCCCTCTCCCTCTCTCTCTCTCTCTCTCTCTCTCCTCTTCCCACTTAAGCTTCAGGTTCTCAGTCTGTGTATGCTCTGCTCCCATTAGTTCTTTGTAAATATCTGAGACTCTACCCTCACCTACCTCTCCCCTCGATACTACCCTGTCCTGCCTCCCCTTTGGCGGGAGGCGTGGGAAGGACGGCAACAGCCTGCGCACAAAATCCTGCACCTGTAAGTATCTAAAGTCATTCCCTACCGCCAGCCCAAACTTCTCCAACGCCCTCCTGCTCGGGAAGCTCCCTTCCGAGAACAGATCACCCACCCTCTCAATCCCTGCCCTCCGCCACAGTCGATACCCACCGTCCATGTTCCCCAGGTCAAATCAGTGATTGCCGCAGATTGGGGTCCACACCAATGCTCTCCCTTCCCCTATATGCCTCATCCACTGGCCCCAGATCCGAAGAGCCGCTACCACTATAGGGCTGGTGGAGTACCGTGCCAGCGGGAGCGGCAGAGGCTCCGTAACCAAGGCTGCCAAACTGGTGTCCCTGCACGATGCAGCCTCCATCCGCTCCCAAACCGACTTCATCCTCCACCTTAAACATTTGATTCCTCCACTACCAAACGCACAAAGGCAGCTGTGTGTACCATCCATAAGATGCACTGCAACAGCTCCTTAAGGTTCCTTCAACAGCACCTTCCAAACCCGTGACCTCTACCACCTAGAAAGACAGGGCAGCAGACACATGGGAACACCACCACCTGCAAGTTGCCTTCCAAGCCACGTATCATGGAACTATATCACTGTTCTTTAATGTTGTTGGGTTGACGTCCTAGAACTCCCTCTCAGCACTTTTGGTGTTCCTGTAACACATGGACTGCAGTGGTTAAAGAAGGTGGCTCACCATCACCTTGTCGAAGGCAGTTAGGGGTGGGGAATAAATGCTGGCCTAGCCAGCAATGCCAAATCCTGTGAATACATTTTTAAAAACATTGACCGCAAACTGAATTTGACCTGCCATATAAATAGTGCGGCTATAAGAGCTGGTCAGAGGCTGGGAATTCTGAGGTATTTAATTCACCACTTGACACCAAAGCTTGCTTACCATTTAAGCGACATAAGTCAGGCGTGTCATGCAATACCTCTCCACTTGCCTGAATGAATGCACTCTAACTAAGCTTATCCAGGGCAAAGCATGCGCTTGATCAGCACCCCATTCACTCCCACGGCCAACACACAGCAGCAACCATGTGTACCATCTACTAGATGCACTGCAGCAGCGGAGTAACCTGTGTTTGGCTGCAGTTTTCCTGCCAGCCACCAATCTAGAAGTAGGTGAAAGTCAGCAGCATATTATACAGCTGAAGTACTTTTGATTTTCTGCGATCACCGATACAAAAAAGTCAATTATGTTAAAACTGAAAGCAGACAGTTGTAAATATTTTACTGAATTGTTTCCTAATTCTTTCCCACGCCCAAAAGTTCATGATAATGGGGGAAAAAAATCAAGAATTTGCATTCCTAATTGTTGTGCAGTGACTCCAGTTGGAAAGTATGTGTTCAGGCATGGGATAGTTAATTACACTTGAATAGGATACCTATGTGTTTGAATAGGCAGCCAGGGCTAGCCATCCAGTCATGTTGGAAGAATGATTAGTCCTCCCTCTTCCGACAGTGTTAACCTTTTTGCTGTAGTCTTGTTTCATGGGCACTCTAGCACCTTTTCCAAGTAAGCCCTGACAGTGACTGTTGACAGGGTTTTTGATTACAAGTATATCTACAGTTGCCATTCTCATCCGTGCACTCCTAATCGGGGCCAACAGTGTGGAATCTGAAAGTTCTTCAAACTCAGGGATGCTCAGGCCAATGGAAGCTATCCTACTTCTGATCAGATAGCTGAATATACATCAGAGTATCATTCACCAGTCATGGGGAAAACTCACTAAACTATCAAGACGTCTAAGGTGAAGTTTTTAAACCATAGCACTTTTTATTTCAGCCGTATATTCTTTTTATTTCAGATTCTACATCTAGTAAAACAGCACTAAATCTACCCGGCACACGATCTGCTGCTCCCCGACCTCCGTCCAGCAGTAACCGTTACAGCGATGATTCTGATTCACAGAGTAAAACGTCTCCACCAGAGCTTCCAAGAGTTCATCGGCCTTCGTTACCAGATCTCTCCAGCACATCCCGCCCCAGTAGTGCCGGTGGTGTGAGGCACAGCGCGTCAGCACCGCCGCCGCCACCTCCAATTGGAAGACGTACAAATGCACCACCGCCACCTATGCATAGCAGCAGAACTCACTCCAGTGGACCATACAACAGAGAAAAGCCTTTGCCTCCTACTCCAGGACAAAGGACTCCTGGCAATCGAGATGTACCTCCTACCCCTCCTTCTGTCAAACCTCCCCCATCACCAATCAATGTTAGGCTTGGTAACATTCAGAGCCAACCTTTGCCACCCCCTCCCCCACCTTACAGGCAACCGCCCCATGTACATAATGGCCCTTCGAGTCCTGGGAACGAGGCTGCCCCAGAATTGCCGCAGAGACACAATTCATTATCACGCAAGTCAACAGGACTGATGCGGGGAGTTGCTCCTCCCCCTCCATCCCCTTCACCCTCCCAAAACCGACCACCACCACCTGCTAGAGATCCGCCAAACCGAGGTGCAGGTAAGAGCTTTTGTGTATTCGAGTGTAATAGAAATCAAAATATTGTGGATGACTGATGGAACTTTGAAGTTAAACACATTTTGTTAGAAATAGTAGAAATGTTATCTTGTGTGTGCAGGAAACCATTTGAAAATGGGTTAATCTTAAAAGCTTTATCCCGGGGTTTTAGGAGTGGAAGCTTCCAATGAGGTTCCTGCTGCTGGTCCATTGATCCCTGATATAAAATGGATATTGGATAGATGCAGCATCATGGTGGGCTGTGGAACTCAGGAATCAACCCCCCCCCCCCCCCCCCCCCCCCACCCTGGTCAAATAGTTTTCCAGCACTCATCAAGATTGATGACAGTTAATGGACTGTACACCAGCCTATGAGTGACTTGACTGAGGTGGGGGAAATTGAACTGAAGTACCTATTTATTTAATGACTTTAGAAAATGTTGTTGTCATATAATTAAATAAACATGGCAGTTAACAGCCGCAATGTGGTAATGTCTGCACCAACATTCTGAGTGAGCACCCCTCCCAGGCCCACTCCCCTGCCCCACCAGCGTAATCTCACCTAACCACACTAAGGGGAAATTTTAGCATGGCCAATCCACCTAACCTGCTCCTCTTTGGACTGTGGGAGGAAACCAGAGCACCCGGAGCAGACCCATGCAGACACGGGGAGAACGTGTAAACTCCACGCAGAATCCAAGGCCGCAATTGATCCCTGGCGCTGTGAGGCAGCGGTGTTAACCACTGTGCCACCGTGCCACCGAACGTTGGCTAAAGACCCTAAGGGTTCAAGACACTAAACTTGGACAAAGTATGATTAAGAAATAATGATTAGGTAACATCAAGCTTAAATTTAAAATAAAAACTTAATATGAAAGGAGATGGATAAACTGAGGCAGATGAGGAGTTTCCCAAAGTTCTGCAGTCTGAGAGGATGAGTTGGGATTGGAAACAATGCAGCCAGTTTTGATTTTTGGGTATATACATAAAGATGTCTTTGGTTGCAAATTCTAGTGTTATGACCAGAATTCAACTATTGCCACTGAACTTCAAATTAATAAATGTAATCTCGGGAGTGATGGGGAACATTTCTATTTTTAAGCCAAAGGTAATGAGAATGGCTGCAAGAAACAAACATTTAAATTTGTTGCCAACCACGTCAGAGAAATTGTTTAATTTTAGAGCTGGGCATATGGCAGCATGCTGTGGATCAGAATGTTGCTCCTGATGGCTGCTCGTGGGGAGCTGTTACAGCATCTTTGTTTTTTGTCCAAGCAGAATACATAGGATGGTAATAACATTTGAGTAACTACGTCACTGGAACTCCCATGCAAAAATCTGATAATTCTTAATTGCCCCAAATACAACTTAAGAGAATGTTTTTTTGTTTTGGTGAAATGATCCTTGTGAGGGCAGCAGCAGACCTCTGGTAAAATCGGTCATGGTGGGAGATTTGGACACCCCATTACACAAGAAGAAATGCAGTGCAGATTCCATAAGATGTTACCAGAATGAGTGGTTGCAGCTACGAGGAAAGACTGAAGAATTTGATAGCGTTTTTATTTTCATTTGAGAGATGAACCTAAGGGAAGTCTTCAAAGTAATGAAGAATTATAAGATAAATAATGTTAAATTAGTTTCTGCTGGTTGGTGAGGCTAACCAAGAGGACAGAAAATTAAAATCAAATAAATCATTAAAAGGGAAACTAGACAAAGGGAAATTTGACAAAGAATACCGGGGATGTATAGGGAGCAATTGAGAATAGATTTCACTAGAGGCTTCATGTGCAGAAAAACACCGACATGGGCTTAATGGGCCACACGAGCAGTTTCTGTGCTAAGGCATTCTGGGAATCCATGATATTTAGGACAAATATCAGCAGTTATTGTATGAAGAGTAAATGGAATGGCCTGTATGTCGATCACTGAATGCAGAAATTCTGGAATCATTTAAGAAACCACTGTATCCGGTGATACTAGGAGGATGGTAATGGTCATTCTGAAAGACTTGAGTTAAAATGAGGATAGGTTGTGTAAAATGATAAAGGAATTTGGTAGGTTAGGTACAGGGTGGGGAAGTCAGCTATGGGATAATTCAGATCATTTTAACATTTAAAGCTAGGACATTCAGCAGTGCAGTCACCAAGCACTTTTTCACACAAAAAGGTAGTGGAAAACTGCAGCTTTCTTCTACAAAAGGCTGTGCTTGCTGGGTCAAATGAAATTTTCAGGACTGAGATTGATAGTTTTATTTTAGTATTAAGCTACAAGGCGAAAAGACAGGAAGTTGAGTTCAGATACAGATCAGCCACGATCTATTTAAATAACGAGAAAGACTCAAGGGGCTGAATAGCCTAATCCTGTTTTAATAATTCTAAGATGGAATTTGTCTTCTGTATTTATCAAAAGACGTGCTTGTTAGGTGAAGTGGACATTCAGAATTCTCCCTCTGTGTACCCGGACAGGCGCCGGGGTGTGGCGACTGGGGATTTGCACAGTAACTTCATTGCAGTGTTAATGTAAGCCTACTTGTGATGCTAATAAAGATTATTATAAAGGTTATTATTTTAGATTACATTGTGTACCTGCGCACTAATTTCTAGTGAGAGCCTGGACAGCTGAATCGCTTATCCTCAGTTCTTAGTTTCTCACCATTAAGAAAATAGTCTATTGGTCTTTCTTGAATCCAGCTCTACCTCTGTTACAGCTTTGTTCACTCACTGAATCTACCCTATGCCACTCTTCTTGCTTCCATCCAAAAAATGTATGTGCTTACGAACTTAGTGTCACCTACAAATTTAGATGCATTATAAATCTCCGCTCCTTCATCCGGGTCATTGATACATATGGTGAAAAGCTGAAATCACAGTGCAAATCCCTGAGGAACATCACTAGCCACAGACGGTGGTAGTATCACTGAATGAATAATCCAGAGGCCCAGGCTAATGCTCTGGGAGCAGTGGTTCAAATCCCACCACCGCAGCTGGTCTAATTTGAATTAAAACTAAAATTGTTTTAAAAACCCATCTGCTCGCTAATGTCCTTGGGGAGGGAAATCTGGTCTGGCCTAAATGTGACCCCAGACCCACAGCAATGGGCCCTCTGCAATGACCCAACTAGCCACCGAGTTGTAGCAATTGGGGGTGGGCAACAAATGTTGGACTTGCTCGTGATGCTCACATCCCTAGAAAGAATGAAGAAAAAGAAAATCAGTGCATACTCAATTTATCTCTTCTCTATCACCTATCCCCCAATCCATGCCACAATGTTACGTGTAATTCTGTCCACTTTTGTTTTTTAGATAGAACTTTAGCTATAACTTTATCGAATACCTTCTGGAAGTCTGTGTAAACAACATTTATGACATTCACCTTATCTGCCATGTTAATGATCTCAAAAGATTCACCAGATCAGGCACACGTGGCTTATCTTTCAGAAATCCACGCTGACTTTCTCCGATCAACTTGTGTGTTTCCAGGCGGTACGGTGGCGCAATGTTTAACACTACCGTCTCACGGCGCCGAGGACCCGGGTTCGATCCCGGCCCTGGGTCACTGTCCATGTGGAATTTGCACATTCCCCCTGTGTCTGCTTGAGTCTCACCCCACAACCCAAAGATGTGCAGGGTAGGTGGATTGGCCACACTAAATTGCCCCTTAATTGGGAAAAAATAATTGGGTACTTTAAATTTATAAAAAACTTGCGTGTTTTCAAGTGTTCTTCACTGTCCCTGAGGATAGATTCTAGTCACTTCCTCACAGCTAACGTTAAACTTAGAGGTCTGTAACTACCTGGTTTCTTCCTCCCTTCTTAATTATTGGACTAAAATTTGGATTGGATTGTATTTGATTTATTATGACGTGTACCAAGGTACAGTGAAAAGCGTACAGTCCAGACAGATAGTTCTGTTCATGACAAAACATAGGACATCCATAAATACACAATGTAAATACATAGGCACAGGCACATTGGGTGAGCATACTGAATGTAGTACTACTCAGTAGAGAAGATATGTGAAGAGATCAGTTTATTCCATAAGCGGGCCATTCAAGAGTTTGGTAACAGTGGGGAAGAAACTGTTTTTGAACCTGTTAGTGCAAGTTCCCAGTCTTTTGTACCTCCTGCCCGATGGAAGAAGTTGGGAGAGAGAATAACCCGGGAGGGAGGGGTCTTGGATTATGCTGCCCCCTTTCCCAAGGCAGCGGGAGATGTAGACAAAGTCAATGGGAGGCGGTTTTGTGTGATGGACTGGGCTGTGTTCCTTATGATCTTGGGCCAAGTAGTTGCCATACCAGGCTGTGATGCAGCCAGATAGGATGCTTTCTATGGTGCATCTTTAAAAATTGGTAAGAGTCAATGTGGAAGTGCTAAATTTCCTTAGTTTCCTGCAGAAGCATAGGCCCTGTTGTGCTTTCTTGGTTGTAGCGTCGACATGGGTGGACCAGGACAGAATATTTGCAATCTTCCAATTCATTTTTAAAAAAAATTTTTATAAAATATTTTATAGAAAATTTTTGGTCAACCAACACAGTACATTGTGCATCCTTTACACAATATTATAACAACACAAATAACAATGACCTATTTTATAAACAGAAAATGAATAAATAATAAATAACAAAAATGAAAACTAACCCTAATTGGCAACTGCCTTATCACAAGTAACGCTCTCCAAAAATATAATTTAACAATCCAATATATAATTATCTGTAGCAACGACCTATACATATTATACAGTATATATTAACAACCCTGAGAGTCCTTCTGGTTCCTCCCCCCCCGATCCTGGGCCGCTGCTGCTGCCTTCTTTTTTCCATTCCATCTATCTTTCTGCGAGGTATTCGACGAACGGTTGCCACCGCCTGGTGAACCCTTGAGCCGACCCCCTTAGAACGAACTTAATCCGCTCTAGCTTTATAAACCCTGCCATGTCATTTATCCAGGTCTCCACCCCCGGGGCCTTGGCTTCTTTCCACATTAGCAATATCCTGCGCCGGGCTACTAGGGACGCAAAGGCCAAAACATCGGCCTCTCTCGGCCTCCTGCACTCCCGGCTCTTGTGCAACCCCAAATATAGCCAACCCCCAGCTTGGTTCGACCCGGACCCCCACTACTTTTGAAAGCACCTTTGTCACCCCCATCCAAAACCCCTGTAGTGCCGGGCATGACCAAAACATATGGGTATGATTCGCTGGGCTTCTCGAGCACCTCGCACACCTATCCTCCACCCCAAAAAATTTGCTGAGCCGTGCTCCAGTCACATGTGCCCTGTGTAATACCTTAAACTGAATCAGGGTTAGCCTGGCACACGAGGACGACGAGTTTACCCTGCTTAGGGCATCTGCCCACAGCCCCTCCTCGATCTCCTCCCCCAGCTCTTCTTCCCATTTCCCTTTTAGTTCATCTACCATAGTCTCCCCTTCGTCCCTCATTTCCCTATATATATCTGACACCTTACCATCCCCCACCCATGTCTTTGAGATCACTCTGTCCTGCACCTCTTGTGTCGGGAGCTGCGGGAATTCCCTCACCTGTTGCCTCGCAAAAGCCCTCAGTTGCATATACCTGAATGCATTCCCTTGGGGCAACCCATATTTCTCGGTCAGCGCTCCCAGACTCGCGAACTTCCCATCCACAAACAGATCTTTCAGTTGCGTTATTCCTGCTCTTTGCCACATTCCATATCCCCCATCCATTCCCCCCGGGGCAAACCTATGGTTGTTTCTTATCGGGGACCCCCCCAAGGCTCCAGTCTTTCCCCTATGCCGTCTCCACTGTCCCCAAATCTTCAGTGTAGCCACCACCACCGGGCTTGTGGTGTAGTTCCTCGGTGAGAATGGCAATGGGGCTGTCACCATAGCCTGTAGGCTAGTCCCCCTACAGGACGCCCTCTCTAATCTCTTCCACGCCGCTCCCTCCTCCTCTCCCATCCACTTACTTACCATTGAAATATTAGCGGCCCAATAATACTCACTTAGGCTCGGTAGTGCCAGCCCCCCCCCCATCCCTGCTACGCTGTAAGAATCCCTTCCTCACTCTCGGGGTCTTCCCAGCCCACACAAAACCCATGATGCTCTTTTCAATCCTTTTTAAAAAAAGCCTTTGTGATCACCACCGGGAGGCACTGAAACACAAAGAGGAATCTCGGGAGGACCACCATCTTAACCGCCTGCACCCTCCCTGCCAGTGACAGGGATACCATATCCCATCTCTTGAAATCCTCCTCCATTTGTTCCACCAACCGCGTTAAATTTAACCGATGCAATGTGCCCCAATTCTTGGCTATCTGGATCCCCAGGTAACGAAAGTCCCTTGTTACCTTCCTCAACGGTAGGTCCTCTATTTCTCTACTCTGCTCCCCTGGATGCACCACAAACAACTCACTTTTCCCCATGTTCAATTTATACCCTGAAAAATCCCCAAACTCCCCAAGTATCCGCATTATTTCTGGCATCCCCTCCGCCGGGTCTGCCACATATAGAAATAATCGTCCGCATACAAATATCTCCGGTGTTCTTCTCCTCCTCTAAGTACTCCCCTCCACTTCTTGGAACCCCTCAACGCTATCGCCAGGGGCTCAATCGCCAGCGCAAACAATAATGGGGACAGAGGGCATCCCTGCCTTGTCCCTCTATGGAGCCGAAAATATGCAGATCCCCGTCCATTCGTGACCACGCTCGCCATCGGGGCCCTATACAACAGCTGCACCCATCTAACATACCTCTCTCCAAAACCAAATCTCCTCAACACCTCCCACAAATAATCCCACTCCACTCTATCAAATGCTTTCTCGGCATCCATCGCCACTACTATCTCCGTTTCCCCCTCTGGTCGGGGCATCATCATTACCCCTAACAGCCTCTGTATATTCGTGTTCAGCTGTCTCCCCTTCACAAACCCAGTTTGGTCCTCGTGGACCACCCCCGGGACACATTCCTCTATTCTCATTGCCATTACCTTGGCCAGAATCTTGGCATCTACATTTAGGAGGGAAATAGGTCTATAGGACCCGCATTGTAGCGGGTCCTTTTCCTTCTTTAAGAGAAGCGATATCTTTGCTTCAGACATAGTCGGGGGCAGTTGTCCCCTTTCCTTTGCCTCATTAAAGGTCCTCGTCAATACCGGGGCGAGCAAGTCCACATATTTTCTATAGAATTCGACTGGGAATCCATCTGGTCCCGGGCCTTTCCCGCCTGCATGCTCCTAATTCCTTTCACCACTTCTTCTACCTTGATCTGTGCTCCCAGTCCCACCCTTTCCTGCTCTTCCACCTTGGGAAATTCCAGCCGATCCAAAAAGCCCATCATTCTCTCCCTCCCATCCGGGGGTTGAGCTTCATATAATTTTTTATAAAATGTCTTAAACACTCCATTCACTCTCTCCGCTCCCCGCTCCATCTCTCCTTCCTCATCCCTCACTCCCCCTATTTCCCTCGCTGCTCCCCTTTTCCTCAATTGGTGTGCCAGCAACCTGCTCGCCTTCTCCCCATATTCGTACTGTACACCCTGTGCCTTCCTCCATTGTGCCTCTGCAGTGCCCGTAGTCAGCAAGTCAAATTCTACATGTAGCCTTTGCCTTTCCCTGTACAGTCCCTCCTCCGGTGCTTCCGCATATTGTCTGTCCACCCTCAAAAGTTCTTGCAGCAACCGCTCCCGTTCCTTACTCTCCTGCTTCCCTTTATGTGCCCTTATTGATATCAGCTCCCCTCTAACCACCGCCTTCAGCACCTCCAGGACCACTCCCACCTGGAACTCCCCATTATCATTGAGTTCCAAGTACTTTTCAATGCACCCCCTCACCCTTAGACACACCCCCTCATCTGCCATTAGTGCCATGTCCATTCTCCAGGGTGGGCGCCCTCCTCTTTCCTCCCCTATCTCCAGGTCTACCCAGTGTGGAGCGTGATCCGAAATGGCTATAGCCGTAGACTCCGTTCCCCTCACCTTCGGGATCAACGCCCTTCCCAGCACATAAAAGTCTTTTCGCGAGTAGACTTTATGGACATAGGAGAAAAACAAGAACTCCTTACTCCTAGGTCTGCTAAATCTCCACGGGTCTACACCTCCCATCTGCTCCATAAAATCTTTAAGTACCTTGGCTGCTGCCGGCCTCCTTCCAGTCCTGGACTTCGACCTATCCAGCCCTGGTTCCAACACCGTATTAAAATCTCCCCCCATTATCAGCTTTCCCATCTCTAGATCCGGAATGCGTCCTAGCATCCGCCTCATAAAATTGGCATCATCCCAGTTCGGGGCATATACGTTTACCAAAACCACCGTCTCCCCCTGTAGTTTGCCACTCACGATCACGTATCTGCCCCCGTTATCCGCCACTATAGTCTTTGCCTCGAACATTACCCGCTTCCCCACTAATATAGCCACCCCCCTGTTTTTCGCATCTAGCCCCGAATGGAACACCTGCCCCACCCATCCTTTGCGTAGCCTAACCTGGTCTGTCAGTTTCAGGTGCGTTTCCTGTAACATAACCACATCTGCCTTAAGTTTCTTAAGGTGTGCGGGTACCCGTGCCCTCTTTATCGGCCCGTTCAGCCCTCTCACGTTCCACGTGATCAGCCGGGTTGGGGGGCTTCCTACCCCCCCCCCCCCCCCCCCCCCCCCTTGTCGATTAGCCATCCCCTTTTTCCAGCTCCTCACCCGGTTCCCACGCAGCTGTATCTCCCCCAGGCGGTGCCCCCCCGCCCATACCAGCTCCCCCCTCTCCCCAGCAGCAGCAATCCAGTAATTCCCCCCCCCGCCCCGCTAGATCACCCACTAGCGTAATTACTCCCCCCATGTTGCTCCCAGAAGTCAGCAAATTCTGGCCGACCTCGGCTTCCCCCCGTGACCTCGGCTCGCACCGTGCGACGCCCCCTCCTTCCTGCTTCTCTATTCCCGCCATGATTATCATAGCGCGGGAACCAAGCCCGCGCTTCTCCCTTGGCCCCGCCCCCAATGGCCAACGCCCCATCTCCTCCACCTCCCCTCCTCCCCCCATCACCACCTGTGGAAGAGAGAAAAGTTACCACATCGCAGGATTAGTACATAAAACTCCTCTTTCCCCCCTTTTTAACCCCCCACATTCGCCCCACCACTTTGTTCAAACGTTCTTTTTAATAACCCGCTCATTCCAGTTTTTCTTCCACAATAAAAGTCCACGCTTCATCCGCCGTCTCAAAGTAGTGGTGCCTCCCTCGATATGTGACCCACAGTCTTTCCGGTTGCAGCATTCCAAATTTTATCTTCTTTTTATGAAGCACCGCCTTGGCCCGATTAAAGCTCGCCCTCCTTCTCGCCACCTCCGCACTCCAGTCTTGATAAACGTGGATCACTGCGTTCTCCCATTTACTGCTCCGAGTTTTCTTTGCCCATCTAAGGACCATTTCTCTATCCTTAAAACGGAGGAATCTCACCACTATGGCTCTGGGAATTTCTCCTGCTCTCGGTCCTCGCGCCATCACTCGGTATGCTCCCTCCACCTCCAACGGACCCGCCGGGGCCTCCGCTCCCATTAACGAGTGCAGCATCATGCTCACATATGCCCTGACGTCCGCTTCCTCCGCACCTTCAGGAAGACCAAGAATCCTCAAGTTGTTCCTCCTTGCGTTGTTCTCCAGTGCCTCCAACCTTTCCACACATCGTTTCTGATGTGCCTCATGCATCTCCGTCTTCACCACCAGGCCCTGTATGTCGTCCTCATTCTCGGCTGCCTTTGCCTTCACGACCCGAAGCTCCCGCTCCTGGGTCTTTTGTTCCTCCTTTAGCCCTTCGATCGCCTGTAGTATCGGGGCCAACAGCTCTTTCTTCATTTCCTTTTTGAGCTCTTCCACACAGCATTTCAAGAACTCTTGTTGTTCAGGGCCCCATGTTAAACTGCCACCTTCTGACGCCATCTTGGTTTTTGCTTGCCTTCCTTGCCGCTGTTCTAAAGGATCCACTGCAATCCGGCCACTTTCTCCTCCTTTTTTCATCCGTATCCGGGGGGGTTCCCTTCTGGTTTACCGCACAGTGTTTTTAACCGTCAAAATTGCCGTTGGGACTCCTATCAAGAGCATAAAAGTCCGTTTCACCGGGAGCTGCCGAAACGTGCGACTCAGCTGGTCATCGCCGCACCCGGAAGTCCAATCTTCCAATTCAAATGGACAATTCTCAAACCTGCAATTTATTCACGTACTTCTTTTAATACCCTGGGGTGCAAGTTCTGTGTGAAAATGGATACAATATGGCCATTTAATCCATCTGTCATTTCATGATAATCACATCTGCATCTGGCTTTAATGGGCCCACATTCTCGATTACAACTCATTTACTCTGACTTCTGCAGTAGATGAACAAACATTACAACAAAAAAATAATGAAGACATATGTCCAAAATATGAACATATTCCATAATCTATTGAAGAATGCTGAATTAACTGTCATGTTGAATTATAAAGTCACTGAAAGCTTTGGAAAAATATCACGGTTCAAAAAAATGAGACTAACATGCTCTGAAATTTAGAAATAGCTTTCTATTAAGGTTACAATTTTTGCAAGTTACTAAAAATTGAGTAACTAAAAATTGGTCTGCCACACTTGAATTACATTCTCTCGAGTGTCACAAAAGATTTTCAAGAATCAAAGACAATGATTACATGTCTCAAAGACAAAATAGAAGGACCTTTACAGATCTGGATGAATCTCTGGTACCATGACTCGGTTGATCAGTCAAAGATCTGTGTGGCAAGATTTAGCTCCAACTCAATCTATAAGTTTACGGATGATACGACTGGTGGACCATATCTCAAACAACGACAAATCAGACTATAGAAGGGAGATAAATCACTTGGTTGCATGGTGTACCGAAAACAATCTCTCTCTAAATGTCGGAAATTCCAAGGAACTGATCATCGACTTCAGGAAGCGTAGCACGCACACACTCCCATCTGCATCAATGGCTCCGAAGTGGAGATGGTCAATTGCTTTAAGTTCTTGGGGGTCACCATCACCAACAGTCTGTCCTGGTCCACTCATGTTGATGTAACAGTCAAGAAAGCCCAACAACGTTTCTACTTCCTACGGAAGCTAAAGAAATTCAGCATGTCTGCATCGACTCTCTCAAACTTCTACAGATGTGCCATAGAGAGCATCCTATCCGGCTGCATCACCTCTTGGTATGGCAACTCCTTGGTCCAAGATCGCAAGAAACTGCATGCAGAGTGTGGTGAACTCAGCCCAACGCATCACACAAGCTTGCCACCCCCACATTGATTCTGTCTACACTTCCCGCTGCCTCAGGAAGGCAGACAGCATTATCAGAGACCCCTCCCACCCAGGCATTGCCTTCTTCCAGACCCTTCCATCAGGCGGAAGGTACAGAAGTCTGAAGAACCGCACATCCAGACATAGGAACAGCTTCTCTCTCTCCCCCCCCCCCCCCCCCCCCCCCCCCGGACTGATCTGTTCCCTGTAAGAACACTATTCATGACGCCCTATGCTGCTCTTGCTCATGTATTTGCTTTGTTTGGCCCTTTGTTCCGCACTGTAACCAATCACTGTTCGTTGATGTACCATTTGTCAATGTACTCTGTACAATGTACTCAGCCGCAGAAAAATACTTTTCACTGTACTCCGGTACATGCGACAAAAAATCAAATCAAGATCTACATTGCAAACCCCAGAGCTCGAGTCCTCTTAATTAGCAGAAACCCTGCTAAATAGTCGATGCAGACAAACTAATGGACATCAGTTATTTTGTTTTTCTCCCCTATCTCTACCTGAACTATAATAACAGCCCATGATGTTCTGCGATTCCACGCCACCGGTATGAGTCTCCCAGCTGTAACCCTAATTTTATTTGCTGTTTTAAAAAACCATTTCAGTCAGAGAATATCATATGGTGCCAACCAATTTAGCATTTGGGCACAAATCTCACTGTAACTTAAGAAAAATACCAGGATGGTCCACTCAGTAGATGTCATGTTCCCTCAATTTCAGACACAGCTTCACTTCTTCAGAGGATTTGTGTGAACTGTGGTTTCCTGCTGCGCCTACTTCTAAGATGCAGTCTAGATTGTACTTATTGTTAAGTTGCTATTTGTAATTTTATTTATTTTTTTATAAATTTAGAGTACCCAATTCATTTTTTCCAATTAAGGGGCAATTTAGCGTGGCCAATCCACCTAGCCTGCACATCTTTGGGTTGTGGGGGTGAAACACACGCAAATACAGGGAGACTGTGCAAGCTCCACACAGACAGTGACCCAGAGCCGGGATCGAACCTGGGACCTCGTGAGGCAGCAGGGCTAACCCACTGCGCCACCGTGCTGCCCGCTATTTGTAATTATGACACCTTAAATTTATATGTTTGGTATATAATATGTTCAGAACAATTAAGTGTGTTAAAGAATATAGAAGCTCCCAACCCAGGGGCTATGTGCTCTATGTTGTATTTGTGGTGATTGCCTGTACACTGTACTCAAATAAATTTGACAATGGATATGAAGTGTTTACAAATTTGACCAGAATTTTGGGCATTCACTGACTCAAAGATCAGAATGAGTCAGCTTGTTTGGGCTGGGGGAGGATGATGGCCCTGTCATCGAATCTTTGTTCATGAACCACAGACATACTTCAGAATTGAAGGAACCTTGACCAGGTTGAAGATTGAGTTATGTAGCTCCTGTAAAATGTGCCAAGGACTTCGCCATGTTAAAAGAGCTGTATAAACTTGGCTTATTATTTAACATGGACAAGGTGTATTTCTAAATAATTTTTACCCCTCTTGCCAATTTTCTTTGTTCCTGTCCTCTGTTGCAGGCATTGACTATTTGGGATAATCAGTGTTAGCTGGCATTCCAAACTTTGGGAGAGGGGAAGTGGGGGAAGATGATAGTCCAACATGTTCCTGTATACATCCATACTCACCTGATTCCAGCAATCAGGCACAGAAACTCTGACCAATTTTCTCTTACTGCTTTTCTGAGACTGAACCATGGACTTTTATCACCTGTATGGCTTGATTATTTTCTTGTTGATCCATCAAGGGTGTTGGGTGTACAGGGGGAATGAAAGTAAATGATGCCATGCAAGCAAAATGAAATGGTCTTGTATACTTCACAAAATAAAAGTTGATTGCTGATCTTTCTGATCCTTGGGCCATTGAATTTCCGATTGACAAGTTCAGGTCAGGTTTGTAAATACTTCCAAGTAAATGTCTTGTTTATTTGAGTGCAGTGTGTAGGCAGTCATCACAGGTACAACATAAACCATTTAGTCCCTGGATTAGATGTTTCATCCCAGCAACTCCAGGAAGCGGTCTTTATTAATGTTTAACCTCCCTGCAGTGCCCTTTGCATGTACTCTGCTGTCCCTTTTTGCTGGAACATTCGGACCCTTCAACAGCCAACATTTCTCTTTGTGCAGACTCGATGGGCTAAATGGCCTGCTGCACTGTAAAGAAGTTGTGATTACATTTAACTTAATCTGAAATAATTTAACACTAAACAGAGGGACTTGAACATTAGGACTTCCTATGCAAAACTAGGAATTGCGCTCGAATATTTGAGAGCAAAAGGCCACAATATCTTTAATTTTTGGTTTTCATTTGCACCATACATTTTGATGGCTTTCCATGGTAGCTGATTCCAAAATACATCTTTACTTTAATTATATAAAAACTCATAAATCGGACTAGAGGCTTTCTGTTGATGGTTTGGAACACAAACTTATTAAGGACTTTGAAATTGTCTTATGCAAGAGAATGGTCTTTAGATGGGGGAATGGGAGGGAGCTGATGCCATGTCTCAGTAATGGTGAATATGAAGCTATCATCAATTATCGTGAAAACCATCTGGTTCACTAATGTCCGTTAGGTAAGGAAATCACCTGGTTATCCAGTCTGGCCTACATGTGACTCCAGACCCATAACAATGTGATTGCCTCTTAAGTGCCCTCTGAAATGCTCTAGTAAGTCAAGGGCAATGAGGGATGGGCAATAGATGCTGGCTATTGAAAGTTTTTTTTTTAATGCTCTTTCCATTTGGGTCCCAAGATTAGTGTAATAATCCTGATTTATCACAGGTCCTGTTACTCTCCGAAAATGGTTACATCCTTCAGAACAAAATGTAGAAAGTGACATTAGAGGCAGAATGCAGTATAATTGGTGTCTGAGTCATAATAGATATTTGCTTCTCTTTTTGAAAATCGCTTGTGTCTACAAATATTGGCTGTTGCATAGGAGACTACACAGGAAGAATGTAAAACACAAATAGGATAAGGTACTAAGTGATCATTTAACTTGTATGAGTTTTAAGAATGCAGATTGATGGATCTCTTAAATTCATTTTTGAAATCAATCTCCCCTTTCGTTTATAGCAATAATGATCAATTCTTGCAGAATTAGCTCCTTCTGGGTTTTGTGCAGTTTTAAGTTACAATGACAAACTGCTTATATTTAATAGTAAAAGTATTTTCCCATGTGGCATTTGACATAACTTGTTAAATGTTTAACATTTTCAGCATAGTGGAGGGTGAGCAGATGTTAGGCTTATCAAAGGGGTCGATTTACATTGTGCTGTTACTAGGGGGAGAAAAGGTTCTGCTGATGAGGGAGGGACTGTTGCTGAGGGACAGAGAGGAAGTCGGGGGCGGAGGCTGCCTGGGTGCGGGCCGGTGGGGGCGGAGGCTGCCTGGGTGCGGGCCGGTGGGGGCGCGGGCTGGAGACTGGCCCAAGAAAGGTGATGACTGATCGGTTGGGGGGGAGGGGGGGGGGGGGGGGGCGATGAGCCCCCCAACTAGGCTGATCACCTGGAATGTACAAGGGCTAAATGGGCCGGTCAAGAGGGCACGCGTGTTTGAGAGGACTGAAGGCAGACATGGTAATGCTGCAGGAGACGCACCTTAGAGTAGCTGACCAGATAAAATTAAGGAAAGGTTGGGTCGGACAGGTCTTTCACTCGGGACTGGACTCGAAGACTAGAGGGGTCGTGAACCTGATCAACAAGCGGGTGGTTTTTGAGGCGGGAAGAATAGTTTTGGATGTGGGAGGCCGGTCCATTATGGTCGGTGGGAAATTGGAAGGGGTGCAGGTGGTAGTAGTAAATGTGTATGCGCCAAATTGGGACGATGTGGAATTTATAAAGAGGATGCTGGGGAAGATACCGGACCTGGATTCGCATATGTTGGTCATGGGAGGGGACTTCAACACAGTTATTGACCCTGGTTTAGACCGGTCAAGCTCAAAAACGGGCAGGGTGCCAGCAATGGCAAAGGAACTAAATGGGTTCATGGAGCAACTGGTGGGGGTGGACCCATGGAGATTTGCGCAGCCGTGGGTGAAGGAGTTCTCCTTCTACTCACACGTGCATAAAGTGTACTCCCGGATTGATTTCTTTATTCTAAGCAGAGCTTTACTGACGGGGGTGGTGGACACAGGGTACTCGGTGATCACAATCTCAGACCAGGCCCCGAACTTGGTTGACCTACAGGTTAGTAAAGACCAGCGCCCGCACTGGAGGTTGGACGTGGGTCTTTTAGCTGACGAAGAGGTGTGCGGGCGGCTGAGGAAATGTATTCAGAACTACCTGGAAGTCTACGACACGGGAAATTTCGGCAGCGGTGGTCTGGGAAGCATTGAAGGAGGTGGTTAGAGGGAGCCGATCTCGATATGGGCCCACAAGGAGAAGGTAGACAGGGCAGAGACGGACCGACTGGTAAAGGAGATACTACAGGTCGACAGGAGGTATGCGGAGACCCCAGAGGTAGGGCTTTTAAGGGAACGGCAGAGTTCGGCTTGTTAACCACAGGGAGGGCGGTGTCGCAGCTGAGAAAGGAGAGGGGGGCGATTTATGAGCATGGAGAGAAGGTTAGCAGAATGCTTGCACAGCAGCTTAGAAAGTGAGAGGTAGCCAGGGAGATAGGAAAAGTAAAGGATGGAGATGGGAACCTGGTTGGAGACTCAGCAGGGGGATGTATAAGGCGTTTAAGGAGTTTTGTAGTAGGCTTTATGGGTCGGAACCCCCAACGGGGCCGGAGGGGATGAGGCACTTCCTAGGGGTCTGAATTTCCTGAAGGTGGACGGGGAGCTGGTAGAAGGGCTGGGGGCCCCGATCGGGATGGAAGAGATACTGGAGGGTCTGAAGGCCATGCAGTCGGGTAAAGCCCCGGGGCCGGATGGGTACCCAGTGGAGTTCTATTAAACGTTCTCTGGGATATTGGGGCCGTTGTTGATGAGGACATTCAATGAGGCAACAAAGAGAAGGGTGCTTCCCCCGATGATGTCACAGGCCACGATTTAGCTGATCCTGAAGCTGGACAAGAACCCGGAGCTGTGTGGGTCCTACAGGCCGATATCCCTACTGAATGTGGATGCCTCAAGTTTTGCTGGCTAAAGTTTTGTCCTCTAGGATTGAGGATTGTGTTCCGGACATTATTGGGGAGGACAAGATGGGGTTTGTTAAGGGAAGGCAGTTGGTGGCCAATGTAAGAAGGCTATTAAACGTGATCATGATGTCCCCGGAAGGTAGGGAGGTGGAGGCAATGGTTGCAATGGACGCAGAGAAGGCCTTTGATCGAGTAAAATGGGAATATCTGTGTGAGGTATTGGGACTCCTGTGGCGAGCGTACGGACGAATAGGACAACATCGGACTATTTTAGGCTGCCCCCTCTCCCCACTGTTGTTTGCGTTAGCCATAGAGAGCCGCTGGCAATTGCACTGAGAGCATCAAGGGGCTGGTCCGGAGGCCGGGGGGGGGGACACACAGAGTCTCGCTTTACGCAGATGACCTGCTCCTGTATGTATCGGACCCAGCAGAGGGGATGGAAGAAATCATGAGGATTCTGGGGAATTTGGCCGGTTTTCGGGGTATAAACTAAATATGGGGAAAGTGAGATGTTTGCGATCCAGGCGAGGGGGACAGGAGAGGCAACTAGGGGTGCTGTCGTTTAGAGTGGTAGGGGGAAGCTTTCGATATCCAGGCATCCAAGTGGCGCGGGAATGGGAACAGCTGCACAAACTAAATCTGGCCCGACTAGTAGACCAAATGAAGGCCGATTTTCGTAGGTGGGACGCGTTCCCATTGTCACTAGCTGAGAGCGTGCAGACGGTGAAGATGACGGTCCTCCCGAGATCCCTGTTTGTGTTTCAGTGTCTCCCCATCTTTATTCCGCGGTCCTTTTTTAAACGTGTCAACAAAGTGATCACTGGCTTTGTCTGGGCGGGCAAGACCCCGCGAGTAAAGAAGGAGATGATTGAGTGGAGCCGGGGAGAGGGCGGGCTGGCGCTACCAAACTTCAGTAATACTATTGTGCGGCGAATATAGCCATGATCAGAAAGTGGGTGGTGGGGGTAGGGTCGGTATGGGAGCGTATGGAGGCGGCTTCATGTAAGGGCACCAGCTTAGGTACGTTGATAACGGCGCCTCTGCTGTTCCCGCCGGCACGGTACTCCACCAGCCCCGTGGTGGTGGCTGTCCTGAGAGTCTGGGGGCAATGGAGGGGACATGTGGGAGCAGAGAGAGCATTGGTTTGGTCTCCAATCTGTAATAATCCCCTGTTTGCCCCGGGAAGGATGGATGGGGGGTTTCGGAGATAGCAGAGAGCAGGGATTGAGAGGATGGGGGATATGTTTATAGAGTGGAGCTTTCTGAGATTGAGGGAGCTGGCGGAGCAATTTGGATTGGCGAGGTGAAACTAATTCGGGTACCTGCAGGTGCGGGACTTCCTACGTAGGCAGGTTTCAACCTTCCCGCTCCTACCACCAAGGGGGCCACAGGACAGGGTAGTTTCTAGAGGGTGGGTGGGAAAAGGGAGGGTCTCTGACATTTACAAGGAACTTACAAGGTCAGAGGAGACGCAGACTGAGGAGCTGAAGCGCAAGTGGGAAGAGGAGTTGGGAGGAGAGATAAGAGGATGGTCTATGGGAGGACGAGTTGAGTAGAGTCAACGCGTCTACATGTGCCAGGCTCAACCTGATACAATTCAAGGTCGTTCACCGGGCTCACATGACAGTGGCCCGGATGAGCAGGTTCTTTGGGGTAGAAGATAGGTGTGCAAAGTGTGCGGGAGGGCCAGCGAACATGTCCAAAGCTTAGGGGATTCTGGCAGGGGTTTGCAGATGTCATGTCCACAGTGTTAAAAACAAGGATGGCGCCGAGTCCAGAGCTGGTGATTGTCAGGGTGCCGGGAGATCCAGGAGGAGAAAGAGGCAGACGTTCTGGCCTTTGCTTCCCTGGTAGCACGGAGATGGATATTATTAGCATGGAGGGACTCCAAGCCCCCGAAGTCGGAGACCTGGCTATCGGACATGGCTAGCTTTCTCTGTTTGGAGAAAATCAAGTTCACCTTGAGAGGGTCAATGTTAGGGTTCATCCGGAGGTGGCAACCGTTTTTGGAAAATTAATCGTCAGAAGGGGGGGGGGGGGGGTTAGTTTAGTTTAGAATAGTGGGTTAGTAAAGGTGGGACCTGTAAGGAAGGGAGACGGCTTTTGCACTATGTTTATAAATTCATGTACATTGTTTATTTTGTTGTTGTAAAAACAACAAAAAAACTTAAATAAAATGTTTATTAAAAAGAAATGTTGAACTTTTTCCTGTGCAGCTCCCCCACCACCTCCCCTGGCAATGCGGAATGGAGCTAGAGAGGTCCCTCCCCCGCCACCGCCGTACAGGACGCCCTCTTCAGATCCACCAAATCGAGGGAAGCCCCCACCACCACCTCCAATGCGGACTCCTGCACCCCCTCCTCCACCGATAAGGAACGGACATAGAGACCCTGTTGGATCATCATCCAAATCATTTACAGGTAAAAGGAGAGGGAGAACCAGATTGCTATTGTTTTAAAATCTGCTTTATTATTTATCTCTTGGGAAAGAAAAATCAGCTAGCACTCTAATCAGCTGATCGACAGGGGAATTGAGTGTTGTGAAGGATGGAGCAGGAAGTGCAGTTTGAGGCCACAATCAGATCAGCCATGATTTTATCAAATGACGGAGCAGACTGAAGGGGATTAATGGCCCACTCTCCCTAACTGTTGTGTTTTTAAGTTCTCCCTGCCCTGATCATTGATGCAATGCCAATAAGAAATTGCATGGAAATGTGTTAAACGCAGCAATGTCTCTGACTGCAGGTTGTTGACTCGCTGTGTTCAGAAGATTTTTTTCAAGCTGTTTATAACTTTCTTTTGCGTATTTCATCCAACGGTTGAAATTTGGCTCAGAATCGATTTCTTTCCTTTTATTTATGAAGATATCCTGAGATGTTTTTGTGGCCGGCATTCCTGTGTCCTGCTGACCTTGTAATATTTATCCTCGGTTATATGGCTTCTCCCATTGGTGATTAATGCACACGGGTGTAATCTATTTAAAAATTGTGCTGTTTCCAATACTATTGGCAGATGCAAACGGTGTCAGATTGACATCAAATGGTCAGAAACTTGTAACTGTCAGCTTTACTTAAGAATTAACATGTTGAAGCAGGCCCGGCCCTATTAGAAGCTTTGCTTCTTTTTGCCAATTTACTTTTCTGTACTCCTTTCCTTTTTTTTATCAATGTTTTTTATTGGGATTTTGAACAAAGTATATTTGCTGTTATGTACACAGGATATGATATAAATAGAGACGGGCACACACACAAATCACATAGTGGGCAGCACGGTAGCATTGTGGATAGCACAATTGCTTCACAGCTCCAGGGTCCCAGGTTCGATTCCGGCTAGGGTCACTGTCTGTGCAGAGTCTGCACATCCTCCCCGTGTATGCGTGGGTTTCCTCCGGGTGCCGGATCCGGTTTCCTCCCACAGTCCAAAGATGTGCAGGTTAGGTGGAATGGCCATGATAAATTGCCCTTAGTGTCCAAAATTGCCCTTAGTGTTGGGTGGGGTTACTGGGTTATGGGGATAGGGTGGATGTGTTGACCTTGGGTAGGGTGCTCTTTCCAAGAGTCGGTGCAGACTCGATGGGTCGAATGGCCTCCTTCGGCACTGTAAATGCTATAATAACTAAGGGAAAGAAAAAAGGTGACAACACGAAAGAAATACAAAATCAATTATTTATGCACATAAGTAGGCATCTGTGGGGGGGAGGGGCAGATATACATTTGGGTGCTGGAGAGACAATTACGGAGGGCAATACTCGAATGGGTCTGGTGCTGGTGTTGTCTACTTCCTCCTTTCCTGAACATGGCTGACTCTTTCCTGGGTTTTAGATCAGTGGGAGCCTTCAACTTCCTTCTATCTTGCTCACGTATCTGTTCGGCACGTGTGATCCGAGACAGTGAACGCTAAGTAGTTAATCCGTTGTGATGGGCATCTCAAAGTAAGTCTTCACCAAATATCCATTCGTGCAATTTCTTCGCACCACTTGATTAATGATCAGGACAGGGAGCTTGAGCTGATTTTTCTTTCTCCAGAAGTAAAAGACAGAAAACAGAAGAAAATATTAGTGAGTAATGGAATGAAAGGAAAAGTTATGCCAGTGGATTTAGTTTTCTTTTAATTCTTTCACCCTTTCCTGGCCGAGAGAGAAGAAAGATGCCTCACCCAGTGCCGCTCCAGCCAACTAGCGGTTGAGAGCCATCCAAAGTGAATTGCCCCATTATAGAAAGTGGCTGCGTCCTGCTCTCATCCTCCATGACTGACATGGACCGCTGACTTCAGTAACTTACCATATGGACAGCACAGACAGGAGCCTGTGGGCACTAGCACATTGCCAACAACTCGCCAAATGGAGAATTAAAATATGAGCCCATACTTATTTAGATTTTCATCATTCAAGCTGGTATTACTGCTGTGGGCTCATGTATATGGGAGCTGATTGTAATGGTCAGGCTGTATTTCACTGGAGACATTTTAACATAATAGGGTTGCCACCTGTTCAGGTTTTGATTGGGCAGGTCTGAAAATCTGACTCCGAAAAGCACTTTTTCATAACGTCTGTTTGTTTTGTAATATGGAGGCATGAGTTACTGAGGATCATTGGTAGCCGAAGAACTGCAGACATGCTCATGCCACATGCCCTGCTCTATCCAGTTTTGTATTTAAGCTGGCAATTCCAAGAGCAGCTTTTAGTCATATCTTCTGGTGAAACCTACAGGATATACAATACTGCTCCAAATCTTGTCATCTTATAGAACCCCATTATATCAAATTGAACTCTTTTAAAAATGAATTTAGAGTACCCAATTAATTTTTCCAATTAAGGGGCAATTAACGTGGCCAATCCACCTATGATGCACATATTTGTGTTGTGGGGGTGAGACCCACGCAGACACGGGGAGAATGTGCAAACTCCACACGGACAGTGACCCAGGGCTGGAATTGAACCCGGCTCCTCAGCGCCGTGAGGCAGCAGTGCTAACCACTGCACCACCGTGCCACCCCGATAACAAATTGAGCCCAACCTGTCGATAAGACCTGGCGGTGTGTTCCCTGGCGCTGTGTTCAGTTTGTAGAGTGCCAGAATTTTCTGATTAGGCATACTCCTTCATTCACCCAGGATGACCATCAACTATGTAAAAACAAAATGACATTTTAAAAATTCTCCCTTCCCTAGATGACTTTGAATCAAAATATTCATTTCATCCAATTGAAGACTTCCCGGCACCGGAGGAATATCATCATTTCCAAAAGATGTACCCAAGTAAGCTGAACAGAGGTGAGTCCCTCCAGTTTGCCGTCAGCATGCAAGGATTCCAATTTTAAGTGAGTACCCAGCACCCTCCCCGATCAGTCATTTGTCAAACATACCATCCCTATTGATACAGGATAGTTTTTTATGAAGGGAATCTATCTTCATTATTTCTCAGGGCATCTGTCCTGTAAATATCAATACTAGAAAAATGATCTTACAAATGTGTAACTGGTTATATGTTGGGTTACATAGAATTAAGTAGCCTACTGCACCATAACAGACCATTCGGTCCAACTGGTTAATGCTAGCATTTTTGAGGTTTTATGTGAGCCTCCTCACCACATTTCATCTAGCCCTATCAGTATATCCTCTAATCCTTTAACCTTCATGTTTATCTGGCTCCCCAAATCCCATCCATGCAGCTAGTGGTTGAATGGCAGCTATGAAGAAACTGATAGTGTCTGGTGAGTCTGTCACGTGGTACAAGCTAGCACTGTAGCTCAACTTTTCAGCGACCAATTATAGTGTCTTTAAACAATTGATCTTGTAACACACTAATATAAATTGCAAGCATCAGTGTGAATGATAGAAATGAGATTTATATGGTGGTATGTATTTTCCCACTGTGGAATATATTGAAATTGGCCACATTTTCATGCCTTCTTTAGAAAAGCAACATTTTAAAACTTGAGCACCACAAAAGCCAAAAGATCAAAGAATTTTGCAATCAATACATTCTGGATCAATCTCTATTACATAAGGTGCAGTAGAAAATTAAATATACAACATACAGGGCATGGAGCCAAAATGTTCACCTTGGATGACTATTCAGGAATTCTAATTTGAGTTGTCGTGGAGATGGCTACATGATAGCAAAGCTAGCAAAGGAAGGCCCACTTTCATCGTCACAGGGCAGCATGGATGGCAATAAGCCTCACTTTGCAGTGACATCCACATCTTAAGTATAAAAGAATCAAATTAACCCACAATGCTGACAGTAACATCATAGACCAGCTTCTAAAGATTGACGATGTACACTAGATTCTGCAGTGAAGCAAGGCAGATGGCAGTGCTAGTCTCTCAAAGTTCATGTGTATTTGGAGAAATAGAATACATTTAGAACCATGAAAGCCTGGAGCTGGTAGAAGGTAATGGAATTGTTGAATCCGTTCATGAATGTGGCAGATTTAAACCATAATGGTTAATGCACATGATGCTCTATTGCACTTTGTAGCTTAAACTATTCCATATGTGTTCATTTTAGTGCTCAACTTAATTTCATCCTTTGAATGTGTTGGACAATCCTAGCTCCTCAGGTGACCCTTTCTATCAGTGCTCAGCGTGGTACTGCGCCACAGTGACCAAGTTCAAATCCTTGACTGGGCTGAGATTGATTCTTGTCAGCCAGTGCAATGGTTGAGGTGCTACAGTTGGCCTCTGCCCGTGCACTGAAGGGTAGAGGTAGGTCTATCCAGTTTAATGATGTTTATGCGTGCCTTTTTTAAGGATGGGAGCTGGCTAGTCTTCTCACAGTCAAATAAACTGTCCACACTTGTGTTCTTGGCTCACAGATGACTGGCTAGTTGGTAAGGTACCAGAGGGTTGGAACCATTTCCCCACTCTAGATCAGTACCTCCAGGAGGAAGGAGAGGACGGTTGAGTTAAACTGTATATCTAGTGCAGAAGCTTCTTTGGTGAAATACTGCAGTTCATCACCATAATGTTAGCTCCTTGGGTGACTAGATTAAACATTGTTTAATCTAGTAACTCCTGCCTTTCTCTTCACTATTTGCTCACTGAATTTGCTGACATTTTGTTTTTATTTCTTGCAGCTGTTCGAGGCGCGCCACCTCTGCCGCCTGTTGCCAGGTGATCTGTGACTGTGGGTTTGGCTATTCCCCACCTTCCCTGTTGGAAGACTGATGGTTTCCCTTCCTTTCTTTTCCTGGTGTACAGCTCAAGACCCTTAACCACTTCACTTTGTTGAGGCGAAACCTCTTCAGATCTGCTTAGAGCATGCATTCTAATCTGAGATTCCTGAGTTTCAGATTGCACAACCTTTGACCTTTGCATCTTTCAGCTCCAGGAATTGTCACTGCAATTGGGCTGAGCTAATGGAAAGTTGACTGGAATGTCAAGATGATTTATTTTTTAAGTTGAGGGTTGTAAGATGTTTACAATTACCAGAGATCCAAGAATGGTATGTCCAAGTTTCACTACAAACTAAATTGAAACCATGTGGAATAATGTGGGTTTTGTTTCGGCCTATATTAAGTGGTTAAACTTAATCTTTGTAAATGGATGTTGATTTGAAAATATCCTTGGACCTCTGGTAGAATGGTAGAATCATGGAACACTATTGGGTAATCATAGACCAGTTGGTAAGACTAAAATTCCCACACTACATGTATTTTTTGAATTTTTATTCCAATATCTAGCTGGTCCTTGCCTTATACACGATGTCATGTTGTCGGTACCAGATTTATTATAATGTATTTACTCAAGTACAGGAGATATAGTAATCATTGTTATAATTCTTTCTTTGTAATTGTACAGAGCTTGTGAATTAGGTAATGGTGGACTTGATGGAAGACACTACTTTCTCAGATGATGGACTGACTCGCTTGTTTTGATTGCTTATCCTATCCACAGCAAAGGTTCTTCTTTTGTTTAATCCGGAACAGCAGAGCTCATGTTGAGGGATGCTGTCTGAGAGAGTCATTTACCAGGCACAAGTGAAGTCTTTTCTTGGCACGCGCTGGTTATGAGAGATGTCGGTCTGGCATTCACCAAGTCAGGGTGACGTCTCCTGGTACATCTAGGTATGAGCGATGTGAAATGCACTGCATTTTTTTTTAAAGCTGTATCTTCAGGCCAAAGCACTTTGAATTTGGTGTTTTTTTTTGTGTGTGTTTGTCTGTAATGTGGTACTTTCTTACTGTTCCTGGGAACCCTGTACACTTCTCCAACAGCCTTTATGTGCGTTGCGACAGTACCCAGCGAGTCTAAATCTCTTTATAGGAACAATGGTAATTTCTTCCATGGGAAAACATTCTTTCTTCCCCTCCTCTCTCTCTCTCTTTGGAAGTAGATACTGAGCAATCTATAGTAAGTTTGCAGTTTTCCATACAAATATTTGGGCAAATATATAAAGTTGGGTGACACAGCGGTTAGCACTGCTGCCTCACAGTACCAGGGACCCAGGTTCAATTTGGACCTTGGGTGAGTGTGTGGAGTTTGCAATTTCCTCCGGGTGTTCTGGTTCCCTCTACGGTCCAAAGATGTGTGGGGTAGGTGGATTGACCATGCTAAAATTGCCCCATAGTGTCCAAAGATATACATGTTATGTGGGGGATAGGGCCTAGGTAAGGTGCTCTTTCAGGGGGTAGGTGCAGACTCGAGGGCCAAATGGCCTTTCTGCGCTTTTGGGATTCTATGGTTCTATTCGATGCTGACACAGAGAGAGAGATATAGCCAGAGTACATAGAGCTGTAACAATTAATCGATTCATGACCAATTAATCAATTCCTTTTATTTTGATTTTAAATACCATTCAGTCAATTTAGTTTTGAGCCAATCAATACAGGTATAGCCCAATATTGTATTCTTACTAGATTGAGTCATTCAGATCCTGCAGAACACTGATTGAAGTAATAAGACAGAATTCTTAAATGGGCTTTGTTGTGTTGTGTGCCTGACCTTCATGCAAGGCCGGTACTGTACCGCTTTCATAGATAAACGATCGACTGATCCTCAACGCTGCTAGAAATCCTGGAATTTGACTCATTACAGCAGGATAACTTGTCTGCTGGAATAATTAGTTGACCCAGCCGAAAGGGTATCTTATATATATTTTTTCTACTGTTTTGACATTCATATAAATGGTGCTTGAATGCACCTACCTTAATAAGAGAGAGCAGTCTGCATTGATGCTCTGATGGGTTTGTTTGTTGAATTTGGAAAAGACCATTATTGCAAGTGGTGTCAGTGGATCGGGCTGTTTTCTCATGAATACAATGCACCCAGCAATGCAATTACTCAAAAGAAATATTTTTGGTTGTACCTGCATCTAGGTTTGAATGTGTAAAAGATGCAACAAAGCAAGAATCTGGCAGCCATTTTTAACAAACTTGAAACCTGCCCATAAAACAGAGGAGAAGCTCTCTGCTTCACCACCTCCTGGTGCCTGTGTGGACAGAGTGTGGATTTGCAGATATTTTCACACCTGTATATAACACTTATTCAATTTTATGTTTGCGAAAGATGATTGGCAGGTACTGTGAAAATAACACTAAAATATGTTTCATCATGCATGGGCCGATTTTATAAGATTTTGACTCGCTGGTTTGTGAAGTAGAAATTGCACTTGCAAAAATACTCAAGCTTATCCTACAGTTTAAGTGCGTCAACAGGATGGTTTTCTATACTGTACAAGTGCATGCAATTTAAATACTACAGAACTGGCACACCATGCTTTTTTGTCTAGGTCTCAATGGATCCAATGTGTTTGCATTCGCTTCTGGCTGCGGTTTCACTAGTGTAGTCAGTGAAAATGACCAGTTCTTGTATAATAGTCTTTTGAACCAATAACTCTAATGACCATTTCACAGAATTTTCTGGTCCAGTACTGGTGACGTCTTTTGTTTCTTGTTGAAAATCTGGTACTTGTATTCCTAATCATCCAGCACACACCAAGAAAGGAAGAAACAAACAGTGAATAAACTGTGCAGAAAGCTGACTGACAGACGGGCAATGAGCAGGCGTTGTGTGTTTTAAAAATAAATTAGATTTGCAGTGTTTACTGCAGGTGTCATAGTGGTTTTGCCAGTAGTCCCCAATACAAGGCTACCAGACTGAGGTCTGGAATTGCAATACAGGTTTGAAATGTGCAATATTGGCACTGGTGCCGACACATGTACAGTAATGCCAGTGCCTGTATGTGTAATACCATGCCAGTACCCTCTACATAAAATGCCAGCTTCATCACTGGTGCACATAGCACCAGTTCCCTAATGTATGATGTATGTAATATGCCAGTCCAGTACAGGTCCAGTATTAGTATAATTCTTTGTTTTGTTTTCCTCACTTTGCAGTTGCCACGAACATTGTGCCTTACAGAATGCACAGGCGTTTCTGTGTTGCATTGTTTTCTCTTTCGCGTGCGTGCGAGCGTACACATAAAAATAGGACTGAAGGACTTTTCCTTCCATCAGATGTTGCCTGTTTTGAGTCCTGTGAATATTACCATGTGTCTGTCGTCTGAGGCCACCTGTGGTGGGTTTTCTTTATTTTCCTCCAGTAGCTTCTCCATCAACATGGTGGGTACTCTGCATTCAAAATATTTTTACACAAAATTAACCTCATTATTATTAAAGCTCTGTTTAGCTGGATTAATTTATTGTCTTGATTTATGTTTCATTTTACGGTAATCTAATAGATTTCCTGTTCCTCTCCTATGGTTGATCTGTGCAGGGTGTTGGGGTAGTCTCTTAACTATGGATCTGGAGTGTGCTGTAATTTCCCCTGCTATGCAATTCTTGATTATGAAAACAAAACTTTGTAATCACATTTCTTTAAATGGTACAGCAGCTTCTTCTGTGGGATTGAAATACACAGAAGACAAAAAGGACTCAGATATGGAGATTGTAATAACTAAAGCATTAAATTCAGTTGTTTATTGCTGTATCATGCAGGCCAGCTGGACTTGGTTCTCTGTTAATTATCAAGAAAATTGAAATAAAAATAATCACTTTAATTTTTCTTATCTTGAGTGTCAAGTGTGATTTACTGTTAAGTCAGTTGCTTCCATTACATTTCTTGTAACATTAGGCATGTGTGCTTTACAGAAAACTGCTTTATGAGCAGCACAATGGCACAGTGGTTAGCACTGCTGCCTCACAGCCCCAGGGACCCGGGCTCAATTTCGTCCTTGGGTGATTGTGTGCAGTTTGCACGTTCTCCCCCTGTCTGTGTGAGTTTCCTCCGGGTGCTCTAGTTTCTTCCCACAGTCCAAAGATGTGCAGGTTAGGTGGATTGGCCATGCTACATAATTGCCCCTTGGTGTCCAAAGATGTGCAGGTTAGGTGGAGTTACAGAGATAGGGCGGGGAAGTGGGCCTCGGTAAGGTGCTCTTTCAGAAGGTTGGTGCAGACTCGATGAGCCGAATGGCCTCCTGCATGTAGGGGTTTGATGGTTCTTATTTTCCCGTGCATTCTGAATTAACTAGCACATCATGATCCCTATGCATTCACCAAAAGCATGAGTAGAAAAAAGGCAGATTTCTCTCCACTCTCTCAACTCTCCCATTCCTGAGAGTCTTTTGCCAAATTGGACTATTTTGCTGCACATCAAGGGTCTAGACTCTGAAGGTTCTTGCAATCCAATGAAATAGCATTTACTTCTGCAGGTGCTCCAAGTTGCAGTCTCCCACTGTGAAGCAGGTGCAAGTAAATCATATTCCTGTTCAATTCTTTTATCTTGCCTGATGGGCTAGATTGTCATAATGTACAGTCTGTCACAACTTTGCGTGTGATTGGATATAATCCTACAGTTCAACAAGGGGGGTGGGGGGATCACTTGATTCTAATATTTTTATCCTTGCACTTGAATTCAGAATTTCCAAGCTGATGAATATCTTCTCCAAAAAATGTGAGGAGGTTTCACAGTAGC
Organism: Scyliorhinus torazame; assembly: GCF_047496885.1. Lineage (NCBI taxonomy): Eukaryota > Metazoa > Chordata > Chondrichthyes > Carcharhiniformes > Scyliorhinidae > Scyliorhinus > Scyliorhinus torazame. The sequence goes on from NC_092727.1 coordinate 120,782,401, forward strand.
GAATACTTCAAGGGCCATAGCAGCAGTTGAGTGGATAAATAAAAAGCATGCTGCCTGCTGCGTCAGGGCAGGAATCCTGATTTACTTCTGAGAATGGGGTTTAAAGGAACCATCATTGTGTTGGTTGTTTCACTGACTATTCGGTCAATGTAATGAACCGTCATTTCAAAAAATCAGTGTGAATCAAATATTCATTCAAAATGGGATGCTGTTTCAGATTGAGTAGACTTGTCATTGAAGAAAACTTTTACAAACTTATTTGCTTTGAACTTTCACTAAATATGCAACTTAATAGAGAAAAGCATTGCACTTTATTAAATTAACATGTTTTGTGACATCCATTGTAGATAATAAAGAGTGTGGGAGCAACGCAACTCAGCCCCATGTAATTTGGTGAATTAATATGAATATTCCAATTTTATTGTAAGATGGCTGGATGATGAAGTGGGTCGCAGTAAAATTTAGTCTAGAAAAATAAAGTTAAAAGTTTAATTTGCTTGCTGGTAAGTACTTTTCAAAAATGTTTTTATTAATTAGATGTGGGTGACACTAGGCAGTATTTATTTCCATCCCTGATTGTATTGAAGTGTTGGGTCAATCGTGCAGTGTGAAATTTGACTTGGCAGGTCCCTTCCCTCAAGGACACGAATGAATCAGTTGCATTTTCCTGACAATCCTGTATCTGGTAGTCAACGAATTGCTAGATTTATTCGATGTACTTAATATCTGGGTTGGGCAGCATGGTGGCGCAGTGGTTAGCACTGCTGCCTACGGCACTGAGGACTCGGGTTTGATCCCGGACCTGGGTCACTGTAGAGTTTGTATATTCTCCATGTGTCTACGTGGGTCAACCCAAAAGATGTGCAGTTAGGTGGATTGGGCCTTAATTGGAAAACAAAAATAATTGGGTACTCTAAAAAAAATTTTAAACTTAATATTTGGGTTGTTGGTTCAGTACCCATAATCACTCAGCTACCTCTATCCTGAGTCATCCTTTTGGAGAGCTCCTTAGTGGGCGCTAGTTAAAACTGCCTACAAAACAGCACACTGGTCTCACTTAATGAGACCACGAGAGCAGCATTCAAGGGAAGGTCACATTAATGCAGTTGTGAATAAGCTGTAAAAATAGTGTGGTTTCTACCTGAGCCAAGAATAATTGGCGCACACAGCAAATATATAAATGTCCTAATCCTCAGCATGAACCCAAGGGAAAAATGTGTACTTGAGGTCAAAACAATTACTGAAGAAATAAATATTAAGAATGTCACTGCATAAACATATCTAACACATTTGGGAATCTAGTGTGGATTATCAGAAGTGCATAATTCCATTGGTTACAAACACTTCATAGCTGATGCGTTAGTTGGTAAAAGCGGTTTTATGGGTAAATTATGTTTGGGACAAAATCCAATTTTAAGAGGGAAAAGTAGGACTCCCAATACTGATTAATATCCAGTGACTTGGAAAAGGCTTGTGTGGATGCTGAGGGTAAATTTTCTACATTACAGGAGTACTTGTAATACTAAATTGACTATAAAGTGCTTTAAAGTGCTATAAAGTGCCTGAGGTCATGCAAGATTCTCCATAAATGCAAATCCTTCTTTCTATAAATCTAACAAACTGCGTCATACCCCCTATTCAGACTCCTTCTGTTACCTTGTTTTAGCAAAGCCATTTTATTGGTAACAGGCCCCTTTGATACTGTCATTGATTCGAACACTACTTGTTCCAAGCTCCTCTAAAATGTATTTTTAGTATAGAACTACTGAAGCTTCTAGTGTGGCACTTAATAACGTACTGCTACAAATGATCATTTGGCTGCCAATTGAGACTACAATAAATATTCTAGAATGTCTTGCACCGAGATAGTAATAGGATTAAAGAAGCTGAGGTCCCCTGGTTCAGCATAGCCATTAGTAAAATCATCTTGTTATAGCAGAGCTGTGCTAGCAGTTTATTGAATGAATGTGGACTTTGACCATTCATTAATAACCACTCTGTCAGCCCGTGAATCACCAGGCATCAGTAATTTATCTAATTCTACGCGATAAGGTTCAAAATCGGCAATTTATTGGGACGTGACCTTCCCTTTATTAACCAGTGCTGTTGATACCTTTGTGGATAATAGGAGTTTATCTTGTATTGAAGGAGTGCACAAAATGTATCTGTCTTTTAAAAATTATGGCTCATTGAACAAGGTAGACCTTTGAATTATGATCATCCTTTAAATGGGTTCCAAAATGTTTTATTGCAAAGCACAAAATAAACATGAATATTCCTGAACTTGAGTATGATCAAATGAGTCTACTATTTCAAAGGAATTAGCATTATGATTTTGGACTGTTTGACTACAAAATATATCCAGATTTATATCTACTGGAACTGAGTTCCTAAAGGTATTTTAATTGAGTCTAGATGTTAATTTAAAAAAAGTATTTCTTGCAATTCACTTGTAAATAATCCAAATTTAATTTGAATATCAACTATACAAATAAGTGCTAAAGTTCTGTAGCATAATTCGGGGGGAGAAATGAATTGACTTCTTGACTGGGTGCACTCTCAATGAGATATAGTTCCGTGGATAGCCAGTCCCTTTCTCCCCCATCAATGTTCTGAAATGTTCCCTTTTGTTGTACTTGCTGCTATGCCCACTAGTCTTGGTTTAGCTCATTTGGTAACACATTCACATCCAGTGTCCCAAGTTTGAGTTCCAGGTGCTAACCAGGACTTTAAATGCAGTACAGAGAGAACAATGCTTTGTCTAAGGTAACATTTAATCCATAGAATCCCTACAATGCTGAATGAGGGCATTGAGCCCATCCAAGTCTTTACCCACCATCTGAGAGGGCACTCTACCTCGGCCGACTCCCCCATCCCCGTAACCCATTGATCATACCTAACCTGCACATCTTCGGACTGTAGGAGGAAACCCACGCAGACATGGGGAGAATGTGCAAACTCCACAGTCACCCATAGCTGGTATCAAACCCGAATCATAGAATTTACAGTGCAAAAGGAGGCCATTTGGCCCATCAAGTCTGCACGGCACTTGGCAAGAGCACCCTCCACCCTATCCCTGTAACCCCATGTAACCTTTTTGGACACTCAGGGCAATTTAGCATAGCCAATCCACCTAACCTGCACATCTTTGGACTGTGGGAGGAAACCGGAGCACCCTGAGGAAACCCACACAGACACGGGGAGAACATGCAGACTCCATACATACAGTGACCCAAGCCGGGAATCGAACCTGGGACCCTGGAGCTGTGAAGCAACTGTGCTAACCAGTGTGCTACCATGCTGCCCTGGCACTGAGGCAGCAGTGATAGGCAGTGCCAGCACGCCACCCACATCCTCTAGGCAAGGCCTACTTCCTCCTCACCCAACACTGTGATAAATAGATCTGCCCAGTAGCCTCATGGTATCGCTATGCAAAAATTGGCTGCTACGTTAACAATAATGATATTAAAAAAGACATAGACATTATGCGGCAGCAGCATATTTATCAATGGGGAAGAATCACAAATGCTCCTGATTGCCGTTGCTCGAGGTCGACATGCGCACTATCTGAATTAATTATACATGAGTACAAAGTTCAATTATTTACTCCAACAGTTGTTGCAGCTTAGATTAGCTAACTCAACACTGCGAAATTAACTTCCTGATCTACAGGGCTGCGTTTTCAACCAGGCAGTGCTTTTAGTGATGGTGCTAGCAAAGAAACCTCTTCTCAAAAGTTTTTTTTTTTACACTTCTTTCACTTGGAGTTTGTGTCTTTGGTTAACCTTTTTCCTCACCCATTTTCTTTTCCCTTTTAGCCCTTAGCTCAATTAGCCTGATGAGAATCGACCAGGCTGCGCCAGGCTGGAACATGAAGTGACTGGCAATTTGCAGGCATGTGAGAAGGCCTCCATGTGGTCCCAGCATCTTTTATTTACACAAATCAGTAAAAACAAAAAAGCATTGATTCTTAACTGCCTCACCAGCTATAATGTACAGCCAAATCTTGCTGAAAATTGAATTAGACTTTGTAGAATACTGATTATCAATGTATGGGAAACAATGATTTGGGAGTAAGAAAATTAATCAAGACACTGACGCCACTTCAATGGAAACTGAAACAATAAAGTGTTAATAATGGTTAGGGTTGAATACACTGGTACCTAACCAACGGATATAAATTCCAAATCAGGATAAACCCCCAAAATTGAAATTACAATATGAATATATTTTAAAAAATAAATTTCGAGTTACCAATTGTTTTCCCAATTAAGGGTTAATAAGGGTTAATTTAGAGTGATCAATCCACCTACCCTGCACATCTTTGGGTTGTGGGGGTGAGTCCCACGCAAACACGGGGAGAATGTGCAAACTCCACACGGACAGTGACCCAGGACCAGGATCAAACCCAGATCCTCGGCGCCGTGAGACAGCAGTGTTAACCACCGTGTCACCTGCCCGTGCTGCCCATCTACAATATGACTAACAGTAAAAAGACTTAAATGATTTTCAGGGCCAGGGAATGTTACATTAATTAAAACATGGGTAGAAATTTATGTTACAGAATAGATTGAGATAACAGCCTGACATGGTCATACTACCACTATCACCATTCCTGGGTATGTCCTGTCTCATCGGCAAGACAAACCCAGCAGAGGTGGCGACACGGTGGCGTACACTCGGGAGGGAGTTGCTGGGAGTTTTCAACATCCACTCTAAACTCCATGAAGTCTTGTGACTTCAGGTTAAACATGGGCAAGAAAACCTGCTGATTACCACGCACTGTCCACCCTCAGCTGATGAATCAGTACACCTCCATGTTGAACACCACTTGGAGGAATCACTGAGGGTGGCAAGGGCACAGAATATGCTCTGAGTGGGGGACTTCAATGTCCATCACCATGAGTGGCTTGGTAGTATCACCACATACTTGAGCTGGCCAGGTCCTAAAGGACACAGCTGCTAGACTGGGACTGCAGCAGGTGATGAGGGAATCAACAAGGAGGAAAAACATACTCATCCTCACCTATCTGCCTGCTACAGATGCATCTTTCCATGACAATATAGGTAGAAGTGACCACCGCACCATCCTGGTGGAGACCCTCCATCGTGTTGTGTGGCACTACCACCGTGCTAAATGGGATAGACTTCAAACAGATCTAGTAACTCAAGACTGGGCATCCATGAGGCGCTGGGATCCATCACCAGCAGCAGAATTGTATTCAACCACAATCTGCAACCTCAAGGCACGGCATATACCCCACTCTACCATTACCACCAAGCCAGGGGATCAACCCTGGTTGAATGAAGAGTGCAGGAGAGCCTGCCAGGAGCAACACCAGGCATACTGAAAAATGAGGTGTCAACCCGGTGAACCTACAACACAGGAATACTTTTGTGCCAAACAGCATAAGCAGCAAGAATTAGAGCTAGGTGATTTCACAACAAACACATGAGATCGAATCTCTGCTGTCCTGCCACATCCAGTCGTGAATAGTGTTGGACAATAAAACAACTCACTGGAGGAGGAGGCTCCACAAATATCCCCATCTTTTTAAAAAAAATAATTTTATTCAAAATTATCAACAATTTTCAACCAAACACTCCAGAAAGAAAGAAAAACAAAATTGTACATAGAAAATCAAACAAGGATACATTAACCCCATTTAACCAATAAATACCAAAGTGGAGAAAACTCCCACTTTTAACACAAACGTAAACCAAACCCCCCCCACCCCCCCGGGTTACCGCTGTTTTGACCTCCACCTAGTGTTCCGTGAAATATCCTCAATGATGGGGGAGCCCAGCACATCTGTGCAAAAGAGAAGGTATTTGCAATGATCTTCAGCAAGAAGTGTCGAGTGGATGATCCATCTCGGTCTCCGGAGGTCCCCAGCATCGCAGATGTCAGTCTTCAACTAATACGAATCACTCCACGTGATATCAAGAAACAGCTGAAGGCACTGGATACTGCAAAGGCCATGGGCCCTGACAGTATTCCGGCAATAGTACTGATGACTTGTGCTCCAGAACTTGCCGCACACCTAGCCAAGCTGTCCCATCACAGCTACAACTCTGGCATCTACCCGGCAATGTGGAAATTTGCCTAGGAGTGTTGTACACAAGAAACAGGACAAATCCAATCCAGCCAATTACCGCCCTATCAGTCTGCTCTCCATCATCAGCAAAGTGATAGAAGGAGTCATCAACAGTGCTATCAAGCGGCACTTATTCAGCAATAATCTGCTCAAGGACGCTCTGGGTTCTGCCAGGGCCAGCTCCTGGCCTCATTACAGCCTTGGTGCGAACACGAGCAAAAGAATTGAATGACAGAGGTGAGGTGAGAGTGACTTCCCTTGACATCAAGGAGCTCGAGCAAAACGAGTCAATGAGAATCAGGGGGAAAACTATCCGCTAGTTGGGAGTCATACCTGGCACAAATGTGGACGGCAGGGTGGCACAGTGGTTAGCATAGATTCCTGACTTAGAAATATACCACCGTTCCTTTATTGTCGCTGGGTCAAAATCCCAGAACTCCCTCCCTAACAGCACTGTGGATGTAATTCGCCTGACATCTCGGGCTCACCACGCAGTTGCTCCACAATTCCACATCTTTCAATTCCTCTGATAAGTAACATCATAGCATCTTCTTGGCTAAAATGTTGAAATAAAAACCAACAACAGCACTTCCATAGAATCCCTACAGTGCAGAAAGAGCAACCTACCTAAGCCCACTTCCCCACCCTGTAACTCCACCCAACCTGCACATCTTCAGATTGTGGGAGGAAAACGGAGCAGACATGGGGAGAACGTGCAAACTCCACACAGTCACCCAAAGACTGAATCGAATGCAGGTCCCTGGCATTCTGATAAGGCAGTGTTGTCATTGTGTCTCTCAATGGCAACTTCCTTGTTTACATCAGATTTTATTGCACTGAGTTAAATGGACCATTAATTGAAGGACAAGTCAACTTTGTGTTTTTTAAAAGAAAAAATTTAAGACATCAAGTTGAGGGTGGCACGGTGGTGCAGGGGTTAGCACTGTTGCCTCATGGCACCAAGGTCCCAGGTTCGATCCCGGCCCCGGTCACTGTCTGTGTGGAGTTTGCACATTCTCCCTGTGTCCGCGTGGGTTTCACCCCAACAAGCAAAGATGTGCAGGGTAGGTGGATTGGCCATGCTAACTTGCCCCTTAATTGGAAAAAGAAATTGGGAAAAGACATCGAATGTAGAAAAAATAGAAATACAATAAGAAAATGAATACGTGGGCAGCACGGTGGCGCAGTGGTTAGCATTGCTGCCTCATGGCACCAAGGTCCTAGGTTCAATCCCGACACTGTCCGTGTGGAGTTTGCACATTCTCCCCGTGTTTGCGTGGGTTTCGCCCCACAACCCAAAGATGTGCAAGGTAGGTGGATTGGCCACGCTAAATTGACCCTTAATTGGAAAAAAAAATGACTTGGGTTCTCTAAATTTATATTTAAAAAAAAGAAAAGTGAATAATTGAATTTGTTCCCCCCCCCCCCCCCCCCCACAAGGACCCCCTGTAATAGGGGGACCCCCACGGGGACCCTTGTAACAGGGGGACCCCCAGGGATCCCTGTTATAGGGGGGTCCCCCTATTACAAGGATCCCTGTGGGGATCCCGGGGAGCGCCGGGAGGACGATGGGTGGCCAAAAAGCTGGCGGTTGATCATAAAAGATTAAAGACCCATCTGCTACCCTCTGGCAAACTGGAGAATGAGCAACCAAAGTTTCTTCCAATAATCCTGTCCATATTTCAGGAAACATCCAATGACGTCTTTGCCATTCATGCTCCCCCAGTGCCATAGAGAGTAGTGAAGTCAGTGGTGATGCAACCGGGGGACGAGTTTATGAACTTGTACAATTAAATCCACATTGCAATGGACCTGCCTTCCAATCTCTTTTCTGAGAAATGGCAAAATAAATTGCCTCGCTGCTTTGAAGTTTGCCCAATGGCACATCCCGACGAGTTAGCGGAATTCCTCCTCCACAGACTTGGATTCAAGAATAGGAAAATTCAACTGGGAGCAGCGGTCATATTGAATTAGCTGATCAGCTGGCCCAGAAAGTCAAGGGTGTCAGCTTCTGAATAGTGTGAATCTCGTATTTCTGAAGCACCTTCCACAACCTCAGGCCTAAAGCAAATTAAGTTCCTTTTTCTTTTGACGTACAGTCATTGTTGGAATGTGAAGGGAATGCTCGCCAAGCTGTTTTATATAATCTGGCCAGCCACAACATTCGACAGCCAGAAAAGGGCAAGGGACCGGTGGATTTATTACTTGGCAGTGTGCACTGCCCACTGAGGAGAACAAAAAAACATAGAAAGTGCAGGGGAGCTCTGCCACGTAGCTCCAGACATCATTACAGATCAAGATTGAGGAGGTTATAGACTTGGTGATGGATAGTATTCTCTGGCCATTCCTAATGGGATTTGTAAATGCAGCACAGAGGAATGCCTGACATTCATTGCTGCACCTCAGAAGAAACAAACACTGGGGTGAGGCCATAGTTTTTGAGAACATTCAACTTTTACTGAATTTTATACAATTTTGACACAACTCTGTCTGCTTCTCTGCAACACAAACACGTCGAATGAGCTCCTATTTTGACCTATATGAAAATCCCAGGTATTAACATGGACCCAGCAGCAGTGAAATTATGGGACAGAACTTCCCATTTGAGTTGATTACCTTCTGGAAAATTCAGAGAATTCTGTGCCCGAGACTGAGAAGGAAGAGAAGCTATTCTGGTTTTAGTCCCGTAGTTTGGATGCGATAGAATATGAGCAATGGATTGCTCAGCTTGGTAAAGAAGTGACCAAACACATTCAGAGTCATCGCTTTCATCCACAAGAGAAGGGGGTTTCTCTACATGTGTTTGTGTAGACTTCTCGCGTAGACCACGAACAAAGAAATGAAGATGTTGCCCAGTGGTCGACACAATGAAGGACTAAGAGAGGGCAAAACTACCGGACTTGATCACACCTCCGTAAAATATGTGAACAACACTGACTACAATGAAGGATTTTGTGAATTTAAATATTGCCAAGGATTCTGCAACTTTCCTCTACATTATGAATAAATAAATAGTCAGACCCATAAGTGGAAAGGTTTTGCGCTCCTGTTTCCGGGGGACGGTGTCAAGAGCAGGAAATCCCACGGGAGTCCCAAAACACAGTTAAGGACAGTGAGATTTCCCATTCCCATTGTCCCCACCCCCGCCATAGACATCTGCCTTGGTCCCATTTGGATATATTTAAAAATAATCACAGAATCATAGAATTTATAGTGCAGAAGGAGGCCATTCGGCCCATCGAGTCTGCACGAGCCCTTGGAAAGAGCACCCCACCTAAGCTCACATTTCCACCCCATCCCCTAACCCCACCTACCCTTTTTGGACGCAAAGGGCAAATTAGCATGGCCAATCCACCTAACCTGCACATCTTTGGACTGTGGGAGGAAACCGGAGGAAACCCACGCAGACACGGGGAGAACGTGCAGACTCCGCACAGTGACCAAGCCAGGAATCGAACCCGAGACCCTGGAGCTGTGGAGCAACAGTGCTAAGCACTGTGCTACCATGCTGCCGTAATTATCAGGCCTTTATGCCTGAAAGATCGCCCCCCCCCCCCCAGTTAGATTGTCCATTGCGGCTGCGCAGTGCTCTGCCCCCACCCCCCTTATGGCTGGGAATTACGTGGGCAAGGTTCACTTGTGGTCTCAGCAATTGTGAACCTGACAAGGTGGACCCGAGCCTATTCCTCCCCTGCACCGCAAATCAGCACCAAATCCCCCCACCCCCACCCCCGCACTGCACAGCAGCCCCCAACCCCTAGAGTGCCTGGGTGCCCCCCGCCACCGCCTAAGTACGGGGATGACCTGCCCCGACCCGCCCCGACTCCCACCCATCCCCAGGGACCCCTGTAACAAGGAGACCCCCTAGACATGGGCCCCTGAAATAGGGGATCCCTGATACGGGGACCACCCCCCATTTAACATGGATCCCTGTGGGGGTCCCCCTATTACAAGGGTCACTGTGGGATGCCCTCTATTACAGGGCTGCCTGTGGGGGGCCCCTCTATTACAGGGGCCCTGGGGTAGCCGCCTATTACTGGAGTGCCTGGGGGGGCTGGTCGGGTCACCCCCGAAATCTGGGTGTGGGGGGATACTGTATGGTGGGGCGGGGTTGGGGCCGATTTACAGTGAGGGGTGGGGTAGGGATCGATTTGCAGTGGGAGGGGAGTCTGGGCCAGTTTGCAGTGCGGGGGGGCAGATGCCAGCTCTAGGACCTCGCGATTGGGCCGCCAGCTCAAGATGGCGGCCTGATAGTGGGGTTCCCTGGGAATCCTTGTTCCATGCCATGCATAAATTTGCATGGGTGGAACACTGAATTGCATGCTGCTTTAAAACTGCAAGGAGATCATAAAACTAGTAAAATTCAGCTCTGGTGGGAGAACATAGGGCTGGATTCACCGAATTGGAGGTTAAATGCCGGCATGGGAGCTGTGGCATTTAACAATGGAAAAATTGGCTGCTAGCCCCTCGCTGGTCGCAGGATCGGTGAGTGGCTAGCAACTGTGCCAAGTAAAACTCCCAGCTTCCATGACAGAACCAAATGGAGACTGGCCAAATCCGTGGCCACGCATGCGCACGGCGATCATCTACAGCGGTTGCATCGTAAAACATGGCGCCGGCCGTGCGCGGGCCTGGCCTGCCAAATACTGTCCCCCTCCACCAGTCCCCCCAGCCCTTGCGGAAGCACCCCAGCCAGCAGCAAGGCTCCTGGCCGCCCGTGGCGGCGCCGGACACAGTCCGCAGCCATCACTCCGGGTTCCCGACCGCTGGGGCCACAAGTGAAGCGCACCGTCGGAAACTCGGCCCATCGGCGGCGGGGAATGGCGGAGGCCCCCCGGGGAGAATAGAGGATCGGGCCCCGTAATGATATGCCAAAGGTGCTTAAACGCTGTGCGTCGAGCGACGCATTTACGCCATATTTGGGGTGCCAGAAGATCTTGATTTGGCGTCAAACTCGCGCCTATCGCGATTTTGGCATCGGAGGCTATTCTCCGCCCAATCACGTTTCGCAATTTCAGCGGCGGCCGACGGTGAATCCCACCCAAGGTCTCACAAACGGAGAGTCCAGTCCCCAGGGTTGTGATCAAATCCTGGATCGGTGCAGTTCCAACAACTAAGAACGACACCATTTAGGACAAAGGCTTGATTGGCATCCCATTGACTACATTAAACATTCTCTCCCTTCACCACTGGCGCACAGTGGCAGCTGTGTGTACCATCTAGAAGAGGCACTGGAGCAACTTGCCACGGGTTCTTCAACAGAACCTTCCAAACATGCAACCTCTACCACCTAGAAGTAGATGTAGAGAAACAACCCCACCACCATCAAGTTCTTCTCCAAGTCACACGCCATCCTGGCTTGGAAATATGTCATTATTCTTTGTCCTGGCTTGGAAATACATCATTAGTCATTGCTGGATCAAAATCCTGGAGTCCCTTTCTCCTTCACTACACGGAAGACAGGAGCTCAAGAAGACAGTGTACCATCACCTTCTCATGGCATTATGGAAAGCCTTGCCAGCGACGTCCACATCTCATGAATGAAAAAAAGGAAATGATGCAATGACTGCCTGATTATTCTAGATCGCTCTCTGCATAGTATATTTGTGACGAGATTATAGACCGATCGTCAGCTGAAAAAAATTAGAGTTAAAGCAGAGATGGTAATATAGAAAGCTACGTGTATTTAGTTCCACCAGAACAACACCATTGTGAGGTGAGATTTATTGGCACCATGTTTAGAAATGGATGTCCGATGTAGCAGAATAAATATGGAAAATAGCCAAAAAGACAATCACTGTGGAAACAGTGTGAGCTGTTTTAAAGACACCAGATTAATGTTGTGGCTACCAGGGCAGGTCAAAGGCTAGGAATCCTACGGCAAGTAACTCACCTCCTGACCCCCCAAAACCTGTCCACTATCTACAAGGCACAAGTCAGGAGTGTAAGGGAATACTCTCCACTCGCCTGGATGAGTGCAGCTCCAACAACACTTAAGAAACTCAACATCATCCAGGACAAAGCAGTCCGCTTGATTGCTCCCCCTTCCACAAACATTCAAACCGTCCACCACTGACGAACAGTGACAGCTATGAGTTGGCAACTTAAACAATGGAAGTGACATGGACTGTCACTGCAGGAACTCTCTAAGGTTCCTTAGACAACGCCTTTCAAACCCATGATCAGTACCATCTAGGAGGACAAGAGCAGCAGATACCTGGGAACCCCACCACCTGGAGGTTCCCCTCCAAGTCACTCACCATCCTGACTTGAAAATATATCGTTGTTCTTCACTGTTGTCATGTGAGAGTACCTTTAAGAAATGGGTGTTTATAAATGGGTGTGTATATAAATATCTGTAGTGAGAGTACCTTTAAGAAATGGGTGTTTATTACTGCAGTGATGTCAGAGAGTGAGTGGAGCTGGGCTGTCTGTCAGCTTTTTACTTTAGTTATAGGCTGTTTGCTGCAGGGTGTGTTTTAGTTTAATTTTCTGAGCTGGATAGCTGCAGTCACAGCCAGAAGGTGTATGAGTCTCTCTTGTAATCTAAAAACTGTAAATCGATCCTTTGGTGATTTAAAACTAATAACTGCTCTCAGTAGTGACTTTAACCTGATGTGCTTCTGTTAAAAGTTCTTTTTTAAGTCTTATGGATTACTTAGTGTTGTATTCTTTGGGGATTAGGATTAGGGTTAATGAATTAATGGTTGCTAAGATGTTCACTGTTTTAAAAAGGTTTACTTGAGTTCATAGAATAAACATTGTTTTGCTTTAAAAAAATACTTTTCCATTTCTGCTATACCACACCTGTAGAGTGGGCCGTGTGCTCCCCATACCACAATCTATTAAAAGTTGTGGGTCAGGTGAACTCCATGATACACTTCGGGGTTCTCTAAACCCTGGCCCATAACACTGTCACTGGGGCCACAGCCTGGAACTCCCTCCCTAACAGCACTGTGGGTGTACCTGCACCTCAAGGACTGCAGCGGTTCAAGAAGGCAACTCACCACCACCTTCTGAAGGGCAACAAGGGATGGGCAATAAATGCTGGCTCAATCAGCAAAGCCCACATCCTGTAAATGAATTAAAAAAAGAATTGCCAGTGGGAAGCTGCAAGTTTTGTTGCCCTTGTGTGCACAGTTTCTCCATAAAGTATTTTTCTGTACTATCAACAGCAAAATCATCCACTGATAAATACATTTTTGAATAAAGAAAATAATTAATTGAAGGTATCAATTATTTTGCAATATAATATATACTGGTGTTCAGATCTCCATGGCTCCTGGGAAAACAAGTTCAAAGAGCTCCTCACTGGGCACATCCATCCTTGGCCAAGCATTGTCATCCTTTGTCCTTTAACCCAACCACGTCACTTCCACTGTTTAAGTTGCCAACTCTTCTAGCTGGCTTAACTAGTTTAAACTGCCAACTCCCATTGTCCGGCCAGGCCTCTTGAAAAAAGCTGGATCTTTTCTCAAATTTGGCATTCCTGGGTTCATCTGGACATCAAGACATCGCTTCTGTGCCAAACTACAGTGTGAACCTTATTTGTAATCTCTGATTTGCTGCTACGTTGCTTATATTTTGAAGTAACTTTGATCAGCTTGCAGTCCTCCCCCCTCCCCACAACAATGGTGCTCCTTGCTAAGCCTTTGATTGGACTACTGGTCCTACTGGTTTTTCAGCTTGAGATACAGTCTGTTCCTGGGATTCGCTTGCCTGGGCTGATGTCTGTTTCTCTGCCGCTTGCAAATGTTATTGCGACTTCCAACTTGCCTGTTGCCTCAGAACCGATTCTGCACACCTGGATCTTCATGCTCAGGAAAACATTTTGATGAGCGGTACTCCGATACTCCAAACTTCAGATAGCTTCGGGATTCCAGTCACCTGCCACACCTGTCTCTTAACTTGGACAGCAGTTTGCACCACGCCGAGTCCACCCTACCTGTGTCTATTTTGTCCCATTACAGGTCCCCTGGCTTTAACACTGACTCGCTCCTGTTGTTTCCTATCTGCTCCCCATTTAATACCAGGTTTTACGTGTCCAAATGATTGTAATATAACCAGGCCTATGTAACTTGAGTTTTCCTTTTGTTCATTCGCATACCTTAAGGTATTGTCTTGAGGATTAATTTGAGGCCCTGTTTGCCTTCTGAGATGCACATAAAAGGTCTCACAGCACCATCTTAAGGGCAGGGTCGTTCCCCTGGGCCAACACCACTAAAACAGATTACCGACTCATTACCACTTTTCTTCCACATGCAGAAATAAGTATTTTTACTGGCAAGGAATACCATCAATAATTCAAAAAACTGAGTGAACTATTTGAAAAAAAAAAGACAATCTAATAGTTCTGAGCATTTTGTGAAATGTAAATATAATAGTAATTACAGTTAGCATAAGGTCTGTACTGTTTAAGAATGATCACCCTTCTCTTTAATTGCTCAGTGGGTCCCCAGATACTGTTGTTAAATTAGTCCAAGAGGAAGCAGATTATTCCTTGATGTATTGCTGCAACTAGCTGGAATAGGGCTTCTCACTGAGTGGGCCATTAGATTGACTTTATGCTGTACCCTTCAGTTTGAAAAATATTTTGTGCCGTGACTTGCCGTAAGTGCGAGCTGATAACAATGCGGACATTGGCAGGGAAAACTTCCCGAGGTCGATAAAAAACAATGAAGTACTGCTGAATAGCAGGGCGATTCTGGGCACTGCCTAAAAGCGGACTTTTTGAACTTTTGTTCGCTGAATCATGCCCATGATGTCAGTGGGTATCCCTTGTCGCCCACGAGCCAACTCATCATCCTGACAAACACAACGGGGATCACTGAGCGTCCTAGGATGTAACAGTGATGCACGCTCCCAGGGTAGCGTTCCTCAGGTGCTGGCCACACACGCTCTGAACATTCAAGGGTGGAACTCCTTCCTGCTAATATAGTGCACTCCCTGATGCCCGGTGCTTGCAGGGTGATATGCGTGCCATCGATGTCCCCCTGGACCTGGGGCATCCCGGTGATGGCAGCGAATCATGTTGCCCAGGCATCCTGGTGGGCCTGGCTGAAGTCGAAGGTGATATGGTCGGATGCCCGGGCATACAGAGCATCCATCACCTCGCGGATCCACTTGTGGGCTGAAAATTACGATATGCTGCACGGGTCCCCGCTAGAGCCCTGGAATGACCCGGTGTTGTAGAGATTTATTGCTGCAGTGATCTTCCCGGCCACCGGGAGGTGTCCTCCACCACAGGGTACCACGGGGTACCATGTCCGCGAGGACGCGGCCCAAATGCCACACTGTCTCCCTCTGTTGAGACGCAGTCTTCTGTGGCATATGCTGTCTGTCAGCTCATGGAAGGGCCAATGACTCCTGTACACCATGGCACATCACCTTGCCTTCTGTCCCCCTCCTCAACTTGATGGACAGACAGATCTTCAGGGTGTGCGATGGTGGCCCCCTGCACTTGCGGTGTCGCTATTACAAATCCAGACCAGACCCCAATAGTGGCTAGGATGCAGGACTGAAACCCCAATTATGAGTTTATTTGTAAGACTGTGCAGAAAGAATGATTCACTCCAGGAGTGATTGCATGAAAAAATAGGGCTTTTGTATTTCTAAAACAAAACATTATTATGAATACAACATTAAACTTTTTAACTCCACACCTGAAAAGAACAGGTTACAATTACCCCTTAACACTATTACTCAATTTTCCTTTAAACAACAAATGAAATATACAGCCCTCAATTCATCTTAGAATTTAGCATGGCCTAGAGTAATCCTTGCTTTATAAAACAGATTTGGCTCCAGTTGGAACCCCTTCAGGCTCTGGCTGAATGTCTTCAAAGGGCTGATTCACTTGGTGTGTTTCAGCTTCATTGTCCATAGACAATACTGTTCTGCTTTACAGATTATTACTCTTTTATAACTGTCCTGTGAGAGAAGTGTGGACTCAAGGTCAGGCACATCAGAACTGAGCTGCATGTCCAAAACAAACTACCTCTCAGCATTCCTAGACTACACACAGTAATTACCTCATAGATTATCATAAAATTTACAGTGCTGAAGGAGGCCATTCAGCCCATAGAGTCTGCACCGGCTCTTGGAAAGAGCACCCTACGCAAGGTCAACACCTCCACCCTATCCCCATACCCAGTAACTCCACCCAACACTAAGGGCAATTTTGGACTGAGTGCAATTTATCATGGCCAATCCACCTAACCTGCACACCTTTGGACTGTGGGAGGAAACCGGAGCACCCGGAGGAAACCCACGCACACACGGGGAGAATGTGCAGACTCCGCACAGACAGTGACCCAAGCCGGAATCGAACCTGGGACCCTGGAGCTGTGAAGCAATTGTGCTAACCACCATGCTACCGTGCTGCCCGAAGCTCATCTCCCCAAGCTGGAAAACAAATGATCTCTGCAGGTTGCAAAAGCACATTAACTCCCCAGGGACTTCTCCAGTCACGCTACATTCATCTGGTCAATTTCACCTGCTGTTTCCTAGAAGCAAAATAAAATCCTTTTAAAAGGCATGACCACTGCAGTCAAACACACTATAACCCCAGGCTTTTAACCCCAAATTGTCCCGATATTTAGAAGCCAATATTCATAAAATGTTCTATTAATCACACCACCTCTAGCCTGCATTAGCCTTGCTGCCTTCTTTGGCATTTTCCAACCTCGGCTGCGACAAGCACAGTGACGGCAGCCACCGTGGGATCGACCTCTGCAAACATTCTTGTATCTGGAAGGAATTGGAGAAGGATAGAGACAGACAACCAGTTTGATCATCCATCCTGGGACCCTCATATCTCCCAAGCATCCCGTTCCCTAACCATGACATTTTCACCACTTTCTCTCAGAGTGCCATGTGCCATCAAGCGAACCAGTTGTGCTATCAAACCTCACTCTGCATACTCACTCCGGGCCAGATCAGGAACCCCTGGACCTCAGACCTCTGCTAGCAACATTAGGGAGGTCTTGTTCAGCTGTCCTCCGCTTATCCACACACTTACCCTTTGGACTCGAGAGGGTCCTCGGTGATAAAGGCCTGCTCTTTAGTGTTTGATTGTTGTCAGCTGCCTGTATGGTGCTGCCACTCCCAGAGTACAGGCACACTGTTCAGACATCAAAGGTTGCAGGACATTCAGTCCACAAATCATCCTCTCAGACAGGAGGCAGGTGAGGGTTCAGGAGCACAAAGTCGATGCCTCGGAGGCAGCCCTCGCTGTCCTTGTTGCAGCCGAGGCGGGTACATGCCGAAAAGGCAGAAAGGCCAACACAGGCTAGAGGCGGTGTGGCAAATAAGGGATTTTAGGGATATTGGCTTCTAAATATTGGGAGAATTTAGCAAGGAAAATCCTTCCTTTGAAATAGCCTTCAGCTGTGAAGTTAGAGGCTGGTCACAGTCAAAGGGGTGAACTTGATTTTCATGAAAGAAGCTGCAGCAGGGCTCTGTTCTGTGGGAGAGTTTGGTCGGGCAGACAGGCTGCAGCGTGGTTCTGTTCTGGGGGAGTTTGTTAGGATAGACAGGCTGCAGCAGGACCCTGTTCTGGGGGAGTTTGGTCGGGCAGACAGGCTACAGCGTGGCTCTGTTCTGGGGGAGTTTGGTCGGGCAGACAGGCTACAGCGTGGCTCTGTTCTGGGGGAGTTTGGTAGGACAGACAGGCTGCAGCGTGGCTCTGTTCTGGGGGAGTTTGGTAGGACAGACAGGCTGCAGCGTGGCTCTGTTCTGGGGGAGTTTGGTAGGACAGACAGGCTGCAGCGTGGCTCTGTTCCGGGGGAGTTTGGTCGGGCAGACAGGCTGCAGCGTGGCTCTGTTCTGGGGGAGTTTGTTAGGATAGACAGGCTGCAGCAGGACCCTGTTCTGGGGGAGTTTGGTCG
Source organism: Scyliorhinus torazame (assembly GCF_047496885.1). Lineage (NCBI taxonomy): Eukaryota > Metazoa > Chordata > Chondrichthyes > Carcharhiniformes > Scyliorhinidae > Scyliorhinus > Scyliorhinus torazame. The sequence continues at coordinate 120,800,387 of NC_092727.1, forward strand.
GGCAGACAGGCTACAGCGTGGCTCTGTTCTGGGGGAGTTTGGTAGGACAGACAGGCTGCAGCGTGGCTCTGTTCTGGGGGAGTTTGGTAGGACAGACAGGCTGCAGCGTGGCTCTGTTCTGGGGGAGTTTGGTCGGGCAGACAGGCTGCAGCGTGGCTCTGTTCTGGGGGAGTTTGGTAGGACAGACAGGCTGCAGCGTGGCTCTGTTCTGGGGGAGTTTGGTCGGGCAGACAGGCTGCAGCGTGACTCTGTTCCGGGGGAGTTTGGTAGGACAGACAGGCTGCAGCGTGGCTCTGTTCTGGGGGAGTTTGTTAGGATAGACAGGCTGCAGCGTGGCTCTGTTCTGGGGGAGTTTGGTCGGGCAGACAGGCTGCAGCGTGGCTCTGTTCTGGGGGAGTTTGGTAGGACAGACAGGCTGCAGCGTGGCTCTGTTCTGGGGGAGTTTGTTAGGATAGACAGGCTGCAGCAGGACTCTGTTCTGGGGGAGTTTGGTCGGGCAGACAGGCTGCAGCAGGACCCTGTTCTGGGGGAGTTTGGTAGGACAGACAGGCTGCAGCGTGGCTCTGTTCTGGGGGAGTTTGTTAGGATAGACAGGCTGCAGCAGGGCTCTGTTCTGGGGGAGTTTGGTAGGACAGACAGGCTGCAGCGTGGCTCTGTTCTGGGGGAGTTTGTTAGGATAGACAGGCTGCAGCGTGGCTCTGTTCTGGGGGAGTTTGGTCGGGCAGACAGGCTGCAGCGTGGCTCTGTTCTGGGGGAGTTTGGTCGGGCAGACAGGCTGCAGCGTGGCTCTGTTCCGGGGGAGTTTGGTAGGACAGACAGGCTGCAGCGTGGCTCTGTTCCGGGGGAGTTTGGTAGGACAGACAGGCTGCAGCGTGGCTCTGTTCTGGGGGAGTTTGGTAGGGCAGACAGGCTGCAGCGTGGCTCTGTTCCGGGGGAGTTTGGTAGGACAGACAGGCTGCAGCGTGGCTCTGTTCTGGGGGAGTTTGGTCGGGCAGACAGGCTGCAGTGTGTCTCTGTTCTGGGGGAGTTTGGTCGGGCAGACAGGCTGCAGCTGCGGTTGCCCCTGTTATGTGTCTCCACAATATTTAAAGATGGTTGGAAGGTCTCACAGATGCAAAGTCCCTCCCCCCAGCGGCCCAGGGGCAACCAACACACTGGACCCCTCCAACCCCCCTGGAGGTCGCTGCATTCAACCTCAAACTCACTGAGATTGAAATGAATGAGCTTCTCACCATTTCTGGGTGAGATCTGGATCTTGCCATCGGGAGCAGGCTTGATCAATTGCAAAATACTTTGCACCCGGCACAAATCTCGATTTGGGCCTCTCCCACGATTCACCCGGCGTGCTGCAACGCGGTTGGAATATCGTACCCGGAGTTAACATTTTGAGTCCAATGTGAGTCTTCTTCAGAATATATTTAATGAGAGAAAGAAAGATTGGATTAAGAGAAAAAATAGAAAGGAAAATTAGGGAAAAAATTACATTTGACATTTAAAAAATTTCTAACAATTCTGTTACCGAAGTAACGGGTCACCACAATTTCTTTCTTTTTTTACGAAACATTTTATTGAAGGTATTTTCAATACATACATAACCAAAAAGTACAAAAGCCAACAGGAAACAGAACGCTCCCCCCCTACACCTCCCTTAACAAACATCCCCACTCACCCCACTGCCACCCCAGCACCCACCCCCTCCTTCTCCAGTTTTTCACTCCACTCCCCCAAACCAAAGAAAAAAAGGAATCCCCGTTTATAACATATACACATGATTCGCTGACCACCCTGCACACCGCTCGCTCATATCCTCCACCCCTGGAAAGAACCGATTCATCCTGGACACTGTCATGTGGGCCTTGTGCACCACCTTAAATTGTATAAGGCCTAACGTTGCATATGACGAGGACGTATTCACCCTCCGCAGAGCTTCACTCCATACTCCAGTCCCCAACGCCCACCCAACTCCTCCTCTCACTTTTGCCTAACCTCCTCCATGGGAACACTCTCCCTCTTCATCAGCTCCCCATAGCCTGTCCTTTCCTTTTTCATCCTCGTACAGAAGCTTATCCTGCAACACCAGGGGCGGCAGCATTGGAAACAACGAACCTCCTTCCTTACAAAGTCCCTATCCTGCAGATACCTAAACCCATTTCCCTTCGGTAACTGGTACGTCCTCTCCAGCTCTGGGTCACCACAATTTCAATTGTTCCCTTTCTGGGCTAGAAATGTTGCCTAGCAGGCATTAACAGTGATCATGTAATGCACAACTGCCAGTTCTCAGAAATAATGGGGAGACTAAGGGTTGCTTGTGCAAAACAAATAGTAGAGTGGCATAAATTGACCAGAAGATCTGGACATTCACACTCTCACTGTGCTGAGGACCTCAGTCTGATCCCGACCCCGAGTCACTGTCCGTGTGGAGTTTGCACCTTCCCCCTTTTTCTGCGTGGGTCTCACCCCCATAATCCAAAGAAGATGTGCAGGGTAGGTGGATTGGCCATGCTAAATTGCCCCTTAGTTGGAAAAAAAATAATTGGATACTCTAAAAAGAAATTTTAAAAAAAATTAAAACTAGTTAAAAGAAAATCAGCATGAATTGTGAGATCATTTATTTTGTTACAAATTATTTTACCACAAAGAGCACCTACCTGTGGTTATTTTATCATGTCATGTATTATATGGTGAATTGTGGGATTTTTAAACTATAGTGTCGAGCAGCTTGGAGCTTTAATGATTTAACCAAAGCCTTTTTGTATCATTTATATGTTGGAATCAATAAGATTGTATTTGATTGATTTTCACCATAAATTCCTGGATTTGTTTTAGGTTGGTGGATGTTTTAATTAAATATTTTAATACTATTTAAAAATTAATTATTTGGATGTGGAGCATTTTGGCAAGGCTGGCTTTATTGTCCATCCGTAGTTACTCTGGGCAGGTGGTGATGGACCTTTTTCTTAAACAGCTACAATTCATGCTGCGAGACTGCTTGCGCAATGCTGTTAGCTGTTAGCTGGGAGCATTCTTTGTAGCGGTTTGATGCAACTGAGTGGCCACTTCCGAGGGCAGTAAACAGTCAAAGTGGTTGATGTGCAACTGAAGTCACTCAAAGGCAGACCAGGCAAATATGGCAGATTTCCATCTCTAAAGGACATTAGTGAGCCAGGTGAGCCTTTATGAATCCAACAGCTTCATTGTAGTTTTACTGATGGGAGATTTATAAAAAATGAATGAATATTTTCAAGCTGCCAGGATGGGTTTTACATTTACTGTTTGTTATCTGAAGCCTGGCAGGGAGCACGAGTGGGTAATTCAGCCCATCGAGTCTGTTCCTCCAATTAGATCATGGCTGATTTGTAACTCAACTCTATTTTCTTACTTTTGCTCCATATCTTATAAAACTCTATCCATTTCAGTCTTGAAAGCTCCAACTGAGCAAGAATCATGTTAAGAGAGAGAGTTACAGGTGTCTATTAGAATTGTGTTTTCTGACTTTGCTAGAGTGGTCCAACTCTAATTTTCTGATTCTTGTGATAACCCTCACGAGACCCACGGGAACACCCCTACTGATCTCCCTGTGGGACTCGTGGAATCATAACTACCCCGCTAGTGGGCGGAGGCCCATCAGCTGGGGCTCATTGAAATCGCCTCATAAAAGCCGGGCTGGACTGGGACCGTCGAGAACATTTGTCCCGATTGGGACCTTGCAACTGTAAGCCACTGTGCGGCCTTTACGTCTGTTGTCAAATGAAAATTCTCTTGGATTTACCTTCTTGGACCTCCTGAGCTTTTAGAATTAGGTTCCCTTGTTCTGGATTACTCCACCCGATCAAATCATTATCTTAAACACCTCTATTGGACCTTCGGTCTTCTTTCACACGAGTCGCCTCCATTCCCGACAATGAAGCCTAAAAAAACACAAAATGAATTCCCCCCCTCGAGGAGGACCTACTGCTTCTGTCCACCAGTCAGCCTTTTATGTATTCCCAGAACCCGAGTTGAAAAGATATGCAACATGAACATTATTGTAGGGCAAGAGCAATGGCCATGGAGGAACATGTGGATGAGGAGTTTAAAGTTGGCACTTTGCGGGATGGGAAGGGAAGAGATATTATTGAGGATTGGGGTAATTGGTGAAAGAAACATATAACACAGTATGGACACCAGATTTTCATTTGGTTATCACAAATATTTTAGCTTTATGTAAATAAGTGACTGAAGACAGTTTCTTCATGATAAAATATGTTTCTAAATGCTTCTTTTTAAATGGATTCCCACTCCAATGTTTGGTAATGACTTAAGCAGACCAGGAAGTTTCCCGATTTGAACCTTACTGACTTCTGTAATGCTATACACCAGTTGGCTCAATGTCCCTGGCTTAAGGAACGGAAAAATCAGCTGGAGTCAATATTCCTGAATGTTATGCAGCAAACTCTACTGGAAAGCATATGTGTGCACATGGACATAGCCTGCTGACAAAATAACGATGACAGTAAAACAGCCTGCTGAGCTTCTCTGTCAAGGCTAACATGTAAGGAATATTGGGTGAGTTCAATTAAGTTCCGAGTGCACACAACGTCAAAAGCTCCTGAATGCACCATGTGACCCTCATTTGAAATTTTATGTGACTGTTCACTTCATGCTTTGCATCTTTCAAAACTCATTAAGATAAGAATTTTACAGGTTCAAAATGAAAATTTCTCTTTCAGTCAACTTATAGTCTTACAACGGGCATCACGGTGGCGCAGTGGGTTACCCCTGCTGCCTCACGGCGTCAAGGTCCCAGGTTCGATCCCGGCTCTGGGCCACTGTCCATGTGGAGTTTGCACATTCTCCCCGTGTTTGTGTGGGTTTCGCCTCCACAACCCAAAGATGTGCAGGATAGGTGGATTGACCACACTAAATTGCCCCTTAATTGGACAAATGAATTGGATAATCTAAATTTTAAAAAAAACTTATAGTCTTACAACTACAGCATGGCAAGGCCAGGCAGCCATTCGAATAGGCAATAGATCCCCTAACATCGGTTTAATTTCATGGTCATGGCAAAAGGTCATAATGTAATATAGCCCCTATAAATGATGTATGTAGTCTACCTTAAGCAACCAGCATCGATGCTCTTAAGGGGGATTCCAAAAGCAAAAAAATGAACAAACATTTAATGCTGATGGGCTAAGGTGAAAGAGGAGAGGAGGGCGCGAATGTAGGGCATAAACACCAGCATGGGCATGTTGAGCTCGAATGTCTGTCTCTGGACTGTAATACCACTGCCTTGGCCCAGACTGATTCAGCTTAGACCAGACCACAGAACCAACCTGTAACTTTTCTGATTGATACAGCTCAGTGCTACATGACACATCCAATTAGAATTACAACACAGCAGAGAAGCAGCACAGACCAGAGAATAAACCTGGAAACTCGTCATCGGTATGGCCTCCTCGTCAGTATGGTTAAGTTACACATTGGTCTGTACGTTTGCAAAATAAAGTCAATGAAGAAAGTGCCTTAGTGAGGGAAGGTTTTTCTATTATACAAAACCAAATGTGATCTATTATCTCTTCAATGGGAAAATGGCTCAGCTCCTTAGTCCATGACGGAGTCTTGTAAATAAACCAGAGTCAGCATTCTTTGGCCTAAAACTGAATAGAATGGGAACATCTGATGTCGGCAGATTGCTTTGAAGTAATTTGCCAGCTAGCCCTGCATCTGTTCCCCTGGAGTATCAGCCAAGAGCTTCAGCTGTGGCTCCTTGATCTTCATTTCCCTCGTTCCCCCTTCACCCGAACCAACATTCGGATCACTTTCTTGGTAACCGCAATCCTTTTTCGTTCTTACCGGCTCATACAGTCTTTCAGTTATCTGGTTACGAATCTCCTCCAGTTCATTCATCCTTGATTTATGGTCAGTTTCAGTTTCCTTCCTTCGCTGTTGTGATCGACAAACCATTGCTTTGTGAATCTCAACAAAGAATTCTGTGAAACCAAAATTAATGAGTCTGGTGCGTAGAGCAGTGGCTGGTTATAATTATTTAAACAGTCATAGTGCGCACTTAATCCAAGGTAATTTATATTCCAGACAAGATACACACCAAAGATACAACATTTCATTATTTTGTGCAGCAGAGACTGGTAATGATTTCCTTGCTACTGATAAACAACTAACTGATAAGTATTGAACAAAATTAATCTTTCTTCAATTAAACCTGTCACACCCTTGCTGTTTCTATGAGCTGTTCCAGAAAAGGCAGTGTTGAAATTACTGTTTGGATCATCAGCAAATGAATGCTTAACACTTCCATGTGGCAATCCTTTGTTCATCATTGTAGTGGAAGCACAAAACCAAGTTAAAATCCCAGACAGAGGAATTTCAAACAGACACATTAAGTGCCTTTCCGGTAACATTGCGGTCAGCAATTTCTAGGTCAGAGTGTGTTGTGCAGAAGTATCTGGCAAAAGCCTAATTTTCTTGAGTGCAGCACGGTGAGGCATTTTACTAAACTTTGTATCCATCCTGCACCTACAATAAATATCAATTATCTTCTGAAGTCTATGGTGTGCAGATGCTGGGGTGATTTAAAACCAGAGCACAGGGCATATTTTCCACTTAGCATTTTAGAACCACAGCTGAAATAAATCTTCTGCAAAAGTAAATGCGATCATAAAAGGCATTATATGCTCACAGGAAAGTGCTAAACTAGCCGGTTGATATTTTTGGCCTTCATTTGATTTGTTTGCATTTTGGCCTTGCTCAGGTGACACATCTGTTTCTATTTGTAACCTTGTCAAAGCTGATTGTTATTACCTCTGTTTAATATTCAGCTGTTATCAGCCTTTAGATACTGTCTTCTATTAAGCAGCAGCAGCAGGCCACAATTTATCAAAAATTATACAGGAATTACAACATGGAGAAGGATATTCATCCCAACCAATCAGTGTTGGTACTTATTTTCCACATGAGCAGCAAGGCTAAACCCACTCAGAATCCCTTCGTCCCCCTTTCCGTCAACTACCTATCCACGTTACTCTTAAAATGTTGACATGCTCTCTGATTCAATCACTCATAATATAAAGAATGTTCTTGCGCTCTGTCCTCAAGCTGTTTTCAAATCTTCTATCAATGTCCTCTTGTTCACAGATACCTCAACCACTGGAAGTAGACTGGTTCTGTTTACTCTGCCTCATCCTTAATAATTCAAACACCTTTTTAAAATCACCCCTTAATGCTTTAATGAAATCTGACCCACAAAACTGGAATTTTAATTGAGTCAAGGAACATTTTCTGCCATGAAGGCAACATTTTAAGATGACATTTTGTTCCAGCTTTAAATGAAAAATATGTCAAGCGTTTACATGCTTTTAGTTACATGAATTTTTTTGTCAATATTTAAGTGGCATTGCACGTGAATCCCGCCCCCGCCGCCCGCCGAATTCTCCGAAGGGAGAAAAGTCGGCGGGGCGTCAATCGCACCGCACACCTCGGAGAATGGCACGGGTGGGCGCAAGGCAATGGACTTCGGGGCTGCCGATATTCTCCCGTCCGGATGGGCCGAAGTCCCGCCGACGTGATCACGGGTCACGTCGGCGTAAATCAAACCACCTATTAATTGGCGTCAACCAGTGCTCATGATTGACGCCAACCAGCGTGGAGGCGGGTGACGGCCTGGGGGGTTGGCCGCTGGAGAGGCGATGGCGTGGCCGCAGTCTGTATGTGTGCGGGAGAGGTGTGTGTAGGATTGTGTGTGTGTGTGTGCGCGCGGCGGGGGGGTGGGGGGGGGGGGGGGGTTAGAGTGGGCTGGGCTCCGGGGGAGTCCCGGGGGGGGGGGGGGGGGGTGAGTGCCAGGGACGGGAGGATGACCGTCAGGGAGGGGGACGGGGGGTCCGTGCCGGGGAGGGGGACGTCCGTGCCAGGGAGGGGGACGTCCGTGCCGGGGAGGACGGGGGGGGGGGGGGGGGGGGGGGGGGGGTCCGTGCCGGGGGGAGGACGGGGGGGACGGGGTCCGTGCCGGGGGCGTCATGTCGTCATCCCGCCCCCCCCCCCCCCCCCGCACAGGCCATCGTGTTTTCCGGTCAGCCAGCGATGTTGGTCGCCGTGGCGGCAGCCACTAATGTCCACGTTGCCCTGGATGAGGAGGAGGATGAGGAGCGTGCCAGAGAGGCGGCGCAGGCTGCCGCAGAGGGGCAGGCGGCAGCCGACCAGGCTGGAGGGACACCTGACCGACAGGACGAGGAGGGGGAGGAGGACGTCGCAGCCCCACGGCAACGGAGGCACCAGAGGACGCCCCGTGTGTACCGGCCCCGGCTGTCAAACCAGGACCTCACGGGCCGGGAATGCAGGAGGAGACTCCGGATGAGCCGGGAAACTGTGGCACACATCTGCCACCTGCTGGCGCACCTGTCACCGCGTGGCACTGGCGGGGAACACCCTCTCCCCGTGTCCGTCAAGGTTACGGTGGCCCTGAACTTTTATGCAACGGGGTCATTCAAACGGGGCACCGAGTGGGGATCTGTCCGGCATATCGCAGACATCGGTGCACCGGTGCATCCGGGCAGTGACAGACGCCCTATATGCCATTGCGCACCGCTACATCCGCTTCCCTGTGGACCGGGCCAGCCAAGATGCCCGGGCCGTGGGCTTCTCTGCCGTGACCGGGTTCCCCATGGTCCAGGGCGCGATTGATGGAATGCACGTCGCCGTGCGGCCACCTGCAGATAACAGGGCCGTGTTCACCAATAGGAAGGGGACCTATTCGATGAACATACAGGTGGTCTGCGACCACCGCATGATGATCCTGCACGTCTGCACCCGTATCCCGGGCAGTGTACATGACCCATACGTGTTGTCGCGGTCATACATCCCCGGCATGTACGAGGGACGCCATCCCCGGCTGAGGGGCTGGTTGCTGGGCAACAGGGGCTACCCATTGCGATCGTGGCTGATGACACCTATACGGAGGCCACGCAATGAGGCGGAGAACCGCTACAATGATGCCCATGTAGCGACATGGGGAGTGATAGAGAGGTGCTTTGGCGTGCTGAAGATGCGTTTCAGGTGCCTGGACCTCTCTGGGGGCGCCCTCCAGTATCGGTCAGATAGGGTCGGCCACATCATTGTGGTGTGCTGCGTCCTGCACAATATAGCCCAGCAGAGGGGCGATGTGCCGCAGGCAGAGGAGGGCGGAGTGGAGGAGCAGCAGGAAGAGGCGCAGTCCTCCCCAGATGAGGGGGATGGGGGCAATGGTCAGGGCAGACGGGCTAGACACGGGCGGGTGGCTGTCCACCGTTACCGGCTGGGCCAGCGGGCATGGGACAGGCTGATAGACGCCCGCTTCACTGACTAGATGGGCGTGGGAATCGGGTAGTATGGCCACAGATCTCACACCATGGCAACAGCCGACCACCCACACCCCCCACCCATCCACCCACCCAGCACCCTCACCCCCCTCCCCAACCCCACCCACCCCACCCGCATGCACACCACTCCCCCATTGCCGATCCACCTGCGGCACAACGGCCGGGCTCACACAGTTGCCGGTGGACGTGTGTCTATTGCAGGCCATGGAGGATGATGACAACCCGCCCTGCGATGAGCTCCTGGCTCCACATCGTTGGACTATGTCTGACCCATGGCCACAGTACCACCATCCACCCGGACCATCCCTGCATGCGGCTGTGACACTGCAGCGCACGGTCCCGTCCTCTGCCCGGGGGGGATGTTGATGGCGGCCCAGGGGGAAGGGGGCAGACTCACCTGGGGCTGGGGTAAGACCACCCCTCACACACACACTTTTGCGCTCAACGTACATGACACCCCCGCACGCTTTGGACAGAGCACAAAGGCAACTTCTGTAGGTGTAACATTGACTTTAATAACGAAAGGAGTTCATGCACGTGCCTTAGCCCCTAAAACTCATCTGTGCCCTGCACCCGTGCCAACTTACTCAGTGTCTAACTGTTTGGCCTTACGGGCCCTTTGACTACGCCTAGGTGGTTCCCCAGACGGTACAGCAGAACTGGAGGTGGACTCCTGTGATTCCTGCCCTCTGAAACGGGATCCCTTTGGCGGCTGTTTCCTGTGGCGTCCTGGCCTAGATGGGCCAGGCTGCAGCCCGGGCGACTGGGATGGCGAGCTGCCAGCCTGTCCTGCCCGTTGCCCACCCGATGCACCTGGGACGGAAGGGGGGGGGAGCCCGAGGTGTTGAGGTGTTCCGGGACCTCCCCTACAATGGGACCCGGAACAGGCCCCAGCACCTCCTCCTCCCTCGGGGTGCCCGATGGCCCCCAGGCCTCTACATGGGTGGGGGATGCGAACGGACTGGCCATCCGACACCCCCCCCGACATCTGGCGCTGTCAGTCCTGGAGGCCCGTGCTGGTATCGACAAGGGTCTGCAGGTTTGCAGCCATGGAGCTCAGGGAGTTGGCAATCCCTGTCTGTGACTGTGTGACGCCGGCTAGCACATGGGTAATGGCGCCGATGCCCTCAGCAATGGCCTGCTGAGACTGGGCCATGGCCTGCTGAGACTGGGCCATGGCCTGCAGAGACTGTGCCACGGAGTTGAGCCCCTCTGCCATCTGCCGCTGGCACTGGCTCATGGCCTCCTGTGAGAGGGCAGCCATGTCCTGGGCCACAGACGCCGCCTGCACGGAAAGCCCCAGGCCTCGCAAACCGCTCCCCATGTCTGACACCGTCGCACCCATTGCCTCCACCGCGGACGCCACCCGTGCGGTGTCGGCCTGGGTGGCACGCATGACCGGCACCACTGCCAGCTCCTGGACGCGGGTGGACTCCTCCACCTGCGACTGCAGCCGCCGCAAGCTGGCCGTCACCCTCTTCGCTCGTCTCAGGTTCGGTGGTTGCATTGGACCTATGGGTGGGTGTGGTAACTCCAGGAACCCGGGATCCATCTGGGCGGCAGATGTTCGCTTGCGCCGGGCTGCCCTCCGACCGCCCGGCCCCTCTGCTGCTGTACCGGGACGGCTGTGTTGTGCGCACCAGTGAGTGTACCAGATGCCTCATCACGAAAGTGCCCAACCGAGGTGAGCGTCTCTGCGATGGTGGAGGGTGTTGGTGACAGCAGTGGCGTTGTGTCGTGCGCATCGTCCGACTCTGAGTCCATGGCACTTTGGGGTGGCGGTTCGTCTCCGCCCATCCAATCTGTGTCACTGTCCTGTATTTCAGTTTCCTGGGTACGGGTGTCCTGGCTAGGGGTGTCCTGGGTTGTGGTTTCGTGGCTCGGCTGTGACGGGGGCCTGTGGCTGCCCCTCTCGTCGCTGGGTGGCACACGCCTGCATCGCCGCACCTGCATGAGACGGGGGCGCCGTCTCCCTGTTGCTCCAGGTCTCTCCGTCTCCCGTGGTCTCCGAGGGGCATCGTGCGGGCGTCGCATGCCAGAGGGTCCGGGTCTCTCCGTCTCCAGTGGCCTCCGAGGGGCATCGTGCGGGCGTCGCATGCCAGAGGGTCCGGGTCTCTCCGTCTCCCGTGGTCTCCGAGGGGCATTATGCAGGCGGTCTGCATCTGCGGGGATGGGTGCCTCGACGTTTGCTCCTGCGATACACAATGAAGCATGCATGGTTAGACACGCAGGCAGTGATCAGGTGATATGGGGGAGGGGGGATATGGGGGAGGGGGGATATGGGGGAGGGGGGATATGGGGGAGGGGGGATATGGGGGAGGGGGGATATGGGGGAGGGGGGATATGGGGGAGGGGCTGTCGGTGGCTCACTTGCTGATGGGCCCCGACCTCTGCATCAGCAACCTCCCGGTCCTCAAGCCAGTTCCAGGGCCCTTCCCTCATGTTCGGTCAGTGGCCTCTCATCAGCTGGGCCTCCTCCAGTCCTCACATGCTCCCTGGTGTTGTGTGCGCGCTTCTCCTGTGGGGGTGGTGGCAGGGGTAAAAGGCAACAGTGTTAGACAGGTATATGAATGCACGCCATCGGTTGCGTGTGTATTGCAGAGGTTAAGGTTAGGGCTGGATTCACTTGGGGAAATGCGGATATGGGGGAGGGGGGATATGGGGGAAGGGGAAATAGCGCGGATAGCATCACGTCGCTGCTAGCCCATTCCGGGGCGGAGACGTAGCGACGTTTGGGGCGGTGTGATGCAGGTGGGATTTGCGCCGTTTTTGGCACCAGTCGGCGGACATCGCGCCGATAACGGAGAATTTCGCCCCAGTTTTCCCGCTCATTTGGGATGCAGCCTCTCGGAAGGACAGAGCTTACAGCACAGATCTTCACCATGTGCTGAGTGCATAGACTGGTTAGGACAGGCATAGGTCTTTAGTTTAATCTAACATCGTGTTAACCCACAGTGAAAGTATGTTCAACAGTTTCTAGCTTAATAAAATAGTGTTGTTCTATTTTAAGTGTTGGTAGCCTGTATGTGTTCCACAGATCCAAAGCACCCAACACATCACAGGTCAATGTGGATATGCACCACAGTGCTAGATTTCCAGTCATTGGTTGTGATGTGGGAAAGTGCCAAGCAAAGGCTGTTGCTCCTTTTTCATTACTGAGGATGGGGGAAACAATGAGAGGGACAGTAATTTCCTGGTAATGCATTTTAGTGGCTGCTACAGAGTGAAATGGATAGAGTTCTAAGTCAGATATCTGCCCACCCCTTGGCTGTGAGCTCCAGCAAATATGATGGCTAAGAGAAAAAAAATCAAGGGGGCCAGACGGTAGCTTTGAAGCGTAAAGCAGCAGTGAAAGTTAACAGGTTCAAGCTATGAACCATGCAGTGGGAACAGAACCACAGGCAGGTTTGAATGCTGCTCTGCTCAGTTCCCAACCTGAACAGAAAAGGGGCGCAGAGTGAAGGAGTCACACCTGATGGTTTCTGGTGCCTCCTGGTGGTTGCTTTTGGGGAGTACTGGCCAGGGAGTTGGGTGGAAAACAAAAATGTGTTAAAAATAAAAACAAAGTAAAACATGCTCAAGTAGTACTCCATTGAAATAATGGGGAGAGTAAACCCATTACCCAACAAAAATAAGGAAAAAAAAGTGTGGTTTGATTTCCAAACTTAAATAAATTACATTTTATTAATGAAGGGCGATGCACCTTATAGCTAATGTTTTGCCCTTTGCGCTGCGGCAACAAATCAGCTGTAAGCAGACACTGCCTGAAAAGCAGCATTTTTTAATCAACTTGCCTTTGAATGCTATCAGTAAAATCAATAACACTGTTATTTGTGATTTTCTGTTTCAGCACAGAGCCAAATCAACAATGAAATGAAAAGTATGGCAAATATCCAGATACTGGAATGTGTCAGAATATTGCACAATTATTCACAGCTCAGGCAGGAGGCAGCCAGTGCTTTGATTCATTTGATTTCTCTTGAGGACAACAAATGGAACACAGATTGATTTCTAAAACATTAGTGGGTACTCAGTGGCTAGCGTGCTGACCAATGGATACCCAAAACGCACTCCCCAATGGGACGGAGAATCGAGCGCTGGGGCAATATGAGATTGGAGATGGGCGCCCGGGGAGGGGGGGGGGGCAGGTCCCCTATTACAGGGGTCCCAGGGGGCTGGTTGGGTCACCCCCATACTTGGAAGGAGGACACCGAAACAATCCAGGGGTGAGGGGCTGCCGTGCGGTTGGGGGTTCATAAAAAGTGTGCTATTCAGCTCCGGCAGGAGAACATAGTCTCCCAGATGGAGAATCCTTGCCGTGATCTTTGCACCAAATTGTATCTTGCCCAAAACTGTGTTCCACACGTGCTCAGCTCCAGGAAGGCAAGGGTCAATGACTGGAACCGCACCACAAAGTTAAACTAAACCTTACAAAATAACTAACCAGGGACCCAGGTTCAATTCCGGCCTTGGGTGACTGCCTGTGTGGAGTTTACACTTTCTCACCGTGTCTACATGAGTTTCCTCTGGGTGCTCCAGTTTCCTCCCATAGTCCAAAGATGCGCAGGTTAGGTGGATCGGCCATGCTAAAATTGCCCCTCAAGTGTCCAAAGATGTGTACGTTATGAGGTTGTGGGGATAGGGCGGGAGCCTAGGTAGGGTGCTCTTTCAGAGGGTCGTGCAGACTCGATGGACCAAATGGCCTCCTTCTGCTGTAGGGGTTCTATGGTTCTACAGTGTAATTTCAAGACAGTAAATGCAGCTCTTGTTGATTGGACTGTTGTTGCAGAATCACTTCAAGTTTCTATCATTGCATACTATCCTTACACAAGTGGTGGGTTGGGTGAAGGGAAATGGCAGCTGAATCTTTCAGTGAGAACAGGGTAAGTGGGAAGTGCCAGTGATTCTGCCAGCCAGGATTAAGGGGTAAGGATGGTGATTTGCTCATGCAAAATTGAATGACTGTTCTTCTGTTTTCAGTGCTGATATAAATATCCTTTCTACAACACCTAAATTAGTTTGGATTTAATCACATATATAAACCCAAAAATCATACTCTGTAAAATACCTTTCACTTTTCCCAGTGAAGCTGAGACCTCAGGCAGTGAATCCGCTTTCTCAGTCCCAGTGTCATATTGTTCTTCTGTATCCTCCTCACTTTCAGAATCGCTGGTGTCTTGATCTTCTTCACCAGCTCCATGTGGTTCCTTCGTCCTTTGGACAGAGCTACCATCAAGCTGCTGAAGGGCAGGGAGAGTCTCTATCACCCTCTCCCTGTAAAATACAGGCAACCATGAACTGGAGATGGAACAAGTGTTTCATTACATAGTCCCCATCAGCAAAAGTGAACGTCATTTTAGTGTGGACCCCACTTAGAGTATTGTGAGCAGTTCTAAGGAAGGATGTGCTGGCCTTAGAGAGGGTCCAGAGGGGGTTCACAGAAATGATCCCCAGAATGAAAGACTTGTCATATGAGGAGTGGTTGAGGGCTCTGGGTCTGTGCTCGATGGAGTTTAGAAGGATGAGGGGGGGTCTAATTGAAACTTACAAAATATGGAGAGGCCTAGATAGAGTAGGCGTGGAGAGGATATTTTCACCAATAGGAGAAATTAGAACCCAAGGGCACAGCCTCAGACTGAAGGGATGATCCTTTAAAACAGATGAGGAGGAATTTCTTCAGCCAGAGGGAGGTGAATCTGTGGAACTCATTGTCAGAGAAGGCTGCGGAGTCCAAGTCACTAAGTGTCTTTAAGACAGATAGATGGGTTCTTGATTAATAAGGGGATCCGGGGTTATGGGAGAAGGCAGGAGAATGGGGATGAGAAAAATATCGGCCATGAGTGAATGGGGGAGCAGACTCGATGGGCCAAGTGGCCTAACTCTGCTCCTATATCTTTTTTTTTTTTAGAACTCTTTTTCTTGGCATTTCCCGTATTTATAAGCAGTTGTATATACACATCACATTTTTTCTCACCCGCGCTAATCTCCTTTATTATACAGAGAGGTTTAGTTTGTCCTTCGTTTAACTGACCCTATGTGCATTTTGTTGCCCTCTGGATCGGTCTATGGTTCCTCCCCTTTCCTCGTTGCCCCCCCCCCCCCTCTTCAGCTGTGCTTTTCTTTTATTTTCCGGACAGAGTGGAGAGAAAAAAAAAAGAAAAGGGGGGGGGGGAGAAGAGAGAGTAGTCCCCCCCCCCCCCAATCTCTCGTGGTTTCCCCACCTTCCTTCCGCCTCCCCCCCCCCCCCCCCCCCCCCCCCCCCAGGTTGCGCAGTCTTTTGGTACCTCATCTATCTTGGTGTTTTAAAAAAATATTCTTATTAGGTTACTCCACATTGCAGGCCTCGAACAGGTTTTGGAACAGCCCGACAAACTGCCCCCAAGTATCCAGGAAGCCTTCCTCTGACCCTCGGGTGGCGTACTTAATCTTCTCCAGGTGGAGAAATTCCGAGAGGTCAGCGAGCCAGTCTGCAGCTGTGGGTGGTGCTGTCGATCGCCAGCCGAGCAGGATTCTCCAGCGTGCGATTAGGGAAGCGAAAGCGAGGGCGCTGGCCCCCTTCCCCATGTGTCGCTCTGGTTGCTCCGATACCCCGAAGATTGCCACTATTGGGCATGGCTTCACCCTCACGCCCACAACCCTGGACATTGCCTCGGAACCCAGCAAGCTTGGGGCAAGCCCAAAACATGTGGGTGTGGTTGGCCGGGCCCCTCTGGCACCGGACACATTTGTCCTCCACCTCCGGGAAGAACCTGCTCATTCGGGTTCTGGTCAGGTACGCTCTGTGCACCACTTTGAGCTGCATTAGGCTTAGCCTTGCGCAGGAGGAGGTGGAGTTCGCCCTGCTCAGTGCTTCGCTCCAGAGTCCCCATCCTACCGCTGTCCCCAGTTCGTCCTCTCATTTTTGTCTGGTCTCGTCCAGTGGAGTCCGGGCTCTGTCCAGTAGCTGTCCGTATATTTTCCCACATAGCCCCCCCTTCTCGTTGCTTGTGCCATTCAGGTCCTCTAGTAGTGTGGTTTCTGGGGCCCCAGGGTACCCTACTGTCTCTTTGCGGAGGAAGTGTTTTATTTGGAGGTGTCTCATTTCCTGTCCTTTTGCTAGCCTCCACTTCCTCGTCAGTTTGTCCAGTGTCGCCAGTCTGTGCCCTATGTAGAAGTCCCCGACCGTCAATGTGCCCCCGTCACTCCTCCACCTTTTGAATGTGGTATCCAGCATGGCTTGGGGGGGGGGGGGGGGGGGGGGGGGGGGAATCTGTGATTGCCGCATATGGGAGCCATGGGGAAAATTTTGTTTTTTCCCCGAAGTGTTGTCTCAGCTGGGTCCACGTTCTCAGCGTGGCCCCTACCATTGGGCTCGTTGTGTATCTTGTTGAGGAGGATGGGAGTGCTGCTGTGGCCAGGGCCCGGAGGGTCGTTCCTTTACAGGATGCCTCCTCCATTACCAGCCATTCTCGTACCAGCCTCCCCGAACAGGCGCCGGAATGTGGCGACTAGGGGCATTTCACAGTAACTTCATTTGAAGCCTACTTGTGACAATAAACGATTTTCATTTCATTTCATTTTCATTTGTCCCCAATGTGTCGGGTTCTTGTACCCATCCCCTCACTCTTTCTGCTGTTGTTGCCCAATGTAGTATTGTAGGTTTGGTAAGGCCAAACCTCCTTTGATTTTCTTTCTTTGCAGTGTCTGTTTGGGAATTCACAGGTTCTTCCCCCCCCCCCCCCCCCCCCCCCACACACACACACAAATGCCATGATTAGACTGTCTACATTTTGGAAAAAGGCCTTGGAGATGAAGATCGGAATGGATCTAAACAGGAAGAGGAACATTGGCAGTACGATCGTCTTGATCGTCTGCACTCTCCCCGCCAGGTATAGTGGGAGTGAGCCCCACCTTTGAAGGTCCCTTCTTACTTCCTCCACCGGGCTGGTCATGTTCCACTTGTGGATCTGTGCCCAGTCTCTGGCTATCTGGATCCCCAGGTAACGGAATCTGTTCTGGGCTGTTTTGAACGGGAGCTCCTCCAGCTCTCTCCCTCCCCCGTTTGCGTTCACTGGGAACGCCTCGCTTTTGCCCAGGTTAAGTTTGTAGCCCGAGAAGGTTCCAAACTCTTTCAGTATCTGTAGTATTGCCTTCAGTCCCTCCTGTGGCTTCGAGACATAGAGGAGCAGGTCATCTGCATAGAGTGAGACTCTGTGTTCTCTGTCTCCTCTCCGGATTCCCTTTCAGCTTTTCGCGTCCCGCAGGGCTATCGCCAGGGGTTCGATCGCGAGAACTAACAAGAGTGGGGACAGGGGGCAGCCCTCTTTGTTCCTCTCTGCAGCTGGAAGTATTCAAAGCCTGCTTCTATATCTTATGGTCTGATGGATCAAGCATGCTCACCATCTGTTCCGTCAGTTTGGTTATCAATATTACAGTATAGGGTGGCGCAGTGGTTAGCTCTGCTGCCTCACGGCACTGAGGACCCAGGTTCGATCCCAGCCCCGGGTTATTGTCTGTGTGGAGTTTGCACATTTTCCCCATGTCTGCGTGGGTCTCACCCACACATCCCAAAGATGTGCAGGGTAGGTGAATTAACCACACTAAACTGTCCCTCATTTGGAAAAAAAGAATTGGGTACTCTAAATGTAATTTTTTTTAAAAAATCAATAATGATAGCCAGAAGGAGAGCACGGGAAACGATAACAAACTTGGCAATCATAGGAACAGAGAGCAAGGAAAATACGGGCCAAAGACGGGACGAACGGCCGAAGCGGAGGTGAATGCGAGACCACAACGGCAGCGAAAACCGTCCGGGAGAAGCAAGTAACAACGCCAACACCAGATCCATTCCTGTATTGCCCTCTCTGCATTGGACATTACCAATGTAATTGTTTCTCCGGCACTCAAATGTATATATACCTCCCCAGTTTCCCACCCCCCACAAACTGGTGCCTACTTATGTGTCAAAAATAATATTGCTAACTGTACAGAGTTGCTGTTGTTGAGCTAGTGCACAATATCGTACCAGTTTTTTTTCTTTAGTTTCCTTCTCTTTTATGTAGATATATTTTATTCTGTGTACATAATGGTAAATATACTTTGTTCAAAAAACCAATAAAAAACATTTAGATGAAAAAAAAAGATTGCAGTATAGAGTAAATCCTAACCTAATTTCCCAAAACTGTCAGGATTGCTTTGGCCACTCATTTCACATGCCACCCTCTTTTATTTTGTATTGAAGTCAGCTAGAAATCTAGAGGGATGTAAAACAGACATTGCCCTGCCAAACTCTCACATGACATTTTACACTTCCAGCTTCCCCCCACTTCTCACCAAGATCTGGAATGTAACTTATTAAAGCAAGATATCAGTGATCTTGTCTCACCTATATCCTTTCTGTTTTGTGCAGCTGTTGCCTGTCATATTCAGAATGATGAGACACTCTGGAAATTCACCTTAGTATAAAAAGACAGAAATAAATGTGAATAAGGAGATAAGCAACTCCATCAGACATTAACATCTGTACATCTGCCATGGAGATCTATATAAATGTAAAATATTGTGTAGGTTGGATAGTTCTTGCCGAAAGCAGGCTCAAGGGCTGTGTGGTCTATTCCTATTATGTTCCTGTTCACGTGATTCTTGGTCACACATTTTCCTCAACACGTCCCATTGTAAATTGCTATGTCAACATTTCTTACACAATTGTGCTACGTTGACTGTCAGCCTTAGGCAATCAAGCAGCTTGGTGGAGCCATTTCCTAAGGTTTTCAAAATAAGGGTAGATTAGATACAGAAACAGAAAATGCTGGAAAAACTCAGCTGGTCTGGCAGCACCCATGGAGAGAGAACAAGAATTAATGTTTCGACCCTGTATGACTGTTCTTCAGAGTTTGTTTGGGTTGTTTATTTCAAATGGGTATGGCTGGTACAACTTGAGTTTATGTACGCACAATCTGTGAGCAAAGGGATGCCAGGAAATATTTAATTTTCAGAGAGTGAACAGTCTTCGGAACAAACACGTGATAAGTATGGAGTCACTACAGTCCTTTAAAACTAATCTGGGCAGATTCCTAAGTGCCAAGTTAGGTTCTGGTTAGAGATGGAATATTGCTAGTTAGTTGTCATAGTGATGAGTCACAAGCAACCACATGTCTTCCAGAATTTACTCAACTGCTTTGGAAATTGGAGAGGAAGTTCCCATAGTTTTTCTGATGTGGCTGCAATGTTTATTATTTTTTTAATATAAATTTAGAGTACCCAATTATTTGTTTTCCAAATTAAGGGGCTATTTAGCGTGGCCAGTCCACCTAACCTGCACATCTTTGGATTGTGGGGGTGAAACCCACACAGACATGGGAGAATGCAAACTCCACACGGACAGTGACCCAGGGCTGGGATTGAACCCGGGTCCTCGGCGCCCTAGGCAGCAATGCTAACCACTACGCCACCGTGCCGCCCTGCAGTTTTTAATTCTGCCTGAAAATAACTGGTGATGGATGAACTATGTCTGCTTTTACTGGATACTATGGGTCTACTTGTGCTTTCTCACCCATCTTTCAGTATAATTCCTAGGTTAATTGCATTGCTCTTTCAAAGAGCTGGCACATGCATCAAGAGCTGAGTGGACTGTTTCTGTGCAATATGATTCTATCTGCTTTGGCCAGGATGTGAATGATGTGCAGGGGACATATCCTGGTTTGAACTCATCTCTTAGCCCTGCTTTAGCCAGTTCCAAAGCATGTGATAAGTACATGAGGAAACCTGCATTGAGTTTGCAGCAGTGTGATACAAATCAGCTTTGACAGCTCTGGGGCACAAGGAATCTAAATTTATTCTTGGAAAAACAATTGTTGGACTGAAAACCTTGGAACCGATAAGCGCTGGAGGTTTGTCAGGGAGACTGGCCTGGGTTAATTTGCCCATAGTTCAATATTGTCATGAAATTTTAGCACTGTGTGTCAAGTATGCAGATTAATGAATACACCCCAACCCCCTGCTTTACTTATTTAATATCATTCTATGGATTGCTGTAATATTGCTAATTCATTATTTTATTGCGCCCCAAAGCCTTTATTTGTGGCACAATCCCAATGCAATCATGTTGCCGGAATGCAGACAAACACCAAGGTACCAAAGCCAGAAATCTGTACTTGAGATGGGTACAAATCTTTACTTATGGATGAACGGCTCATTCATAATTAATATCAGTTTTCAAATAATTCATGTACTATAATGTGCACTTAATGTGTTGCTAATGTAGACTTTCGCCTTGTGCTAAACCTTCCACGCTGTTTCTTTATAATAGTGTTGAGACCGACTAAATCTGCATCACTTAAGACATGAACTGAGAGAGCTATGTGATTTTATTTAATTAGAAAATATATATTTTTTTGGACCTTTATTTTGTTGATTTATTTTGTGCTTAACAAGGTGAGAGGAGTCAGTGATGGTGAATAAGATACTCCCAAGCTGGTAGATCGAACATCAGAGTCTCCAGCTCTCCTGCTGCAACCATGTCCCTTCACCCTCAGAACATGACTCAGCACCACCAGAAGATTCTGTTCCCCGCACTGAAATTTTGATAATAATTTTTGTCCTGAATTATAGATGATTTCCTTTTCTGGACTATGTTTCACTTTGAACTAAGCCGAGTCTGCTTCAACCCATTTTGTTATTGCCCACAGCCATCAGCGTCAGGACACCTGCTTGCCATTGATCTGACCAATATTCAAATTGCTTCTAGGAGTGAAATGGCAAAGGATTAAATGTTGGTTGCATTCCAGTCACACAAGAATATCTACTTTAACTGTAAAATTATGCCTGGAGCAAACCGACCTGGTTCAAGCTGTTCAATTTGATTATTTGAAAGATCTAAGAATCCTAGTTTCTTCAAAGATGTAAGGTTTTCCACTTCCTCGATTCTGTTGGCAGCTAGCATCAAAAATCTGTGACAGAGAATTAGAGAGATTTAATATTTTGTTTGTCCTTTCAAATCCTTGGAACCTAAGAAATAGGAGCTGAAGTAGGCCTTGTGGCCGTTCAAGCCTGCTCCACCATTCAACTATATTATGCCTGACTTCCTACCTCAACTCCATTTTCCCTCACTATCCTCATAACCCTTTATGTCTTTAATATTTAGAAATTTATCAATCTCTGTCTTGAACATGCTCAAAGTCTGAGCCTCCACAGCCTGCAGTAGAGAATTCAAAGGCTTTATCATCTGAGTGAAGAAATTCCTATTCATCTCAGTCCCAAATGGCCTACCTCTTATTCTGAGACTATGTCCCCCGGTTCTAGCTTCTCCTAGCCAGGGGAAACATCCTTCCTGCATCCACCCAGCTGAGCTCTGTAAGAATTTTGTATGTTGCAATGAAAACACATTTCATTCTTCCAAACTTCAGAGAATACGGGCCCCGCACCCTCAATCTATCCTGCCATCACAAGAATCAGTCCAGTTAACCTTTTTTGCACTCCCTCTATGGCAAGTACATCATTCCTTAGATAAGGAGACCAAAGCTGTACACAATATTCCAGGTGCAGTCTCACCAAGGCACGACTGCAGCAAAATATTTCAGTACTCAAATCCTCTTGCAATGAAGGTCAACATTACGGGCGCAGTTCAACTAATTGGGAACAAAGTTCCACAGCGAGCGCTTTTAACCTCCTGTTACCTGGCACTCGCAGCCCCGAGAAACACATGGCTGTCACGTTGTATAAGGAGCCTCAGTGGGGAATGCACATCCAAGGCCACACATAGCCCTGTTTTATACACTGGGGGACTCTGATAGCCGGAGCTCCCCAGTGTAGCTAGAGATCGGGATGCCATTTTTAAATGGCGCCCCAATCTCCGAGGCTCCCGAAGTCACCCCCAACCCCCCTAGCCCGAACGCACAATGGGAGGGTCCCTGGTCACCCCGCACACCCCTGCAAGGCATCCCCTGGCCCGATCGCATGCAGAAATATGCCAGTTTGGCACTGCCAGCCTGGCACCCTGGCAGTGCCCATGCCAGATGAAAATGCCACCTGGACACCTTGGCAGTGTCAGGCTGGCACACCGGTGGCACTGCCGGGGTGCCCAGGTCATACCAGCAGTGCTAGGGCACCATTCTCCCCAAAGGGCATGCACCTGGGGGCCTCCGATCCCCTGGGAGACTCCCACGAGCGCCATTCCATCCGGTCTCCGTTTGTGGTGACCAGTGCCAAACAGCGCTTGCCCGAGGTCTCCGAGGCGAAGGGGCTGAATCCCAAAGCCTCAGGTACGTTGGGAATCTGCACATTAGAGCGAGACTAACTCTAATAATCCTATAAGATTCCTATGTGTCTCAATAAGGTTGCCTCTCGTTCTTCTAAACTCCAATGAGTACAGGCCCACCGACTCAACCTCGCCTCAAAGACAATCCTTCCATACCGGGATCAACTTAGTTGGCAATTACAACCTAATCGCCGGACTGCCTCCAATGCCAGTATATCTTTCCTTAAATAAAGGGACCAAAAATGTTCACAGTGTTCCAGATGTGGTCTAACTAGTGCCTTGTATAGTTTTAGCAAGACTTCCTTATTTTTATATTCCATTTATTTTGAAATAAAGGCCAACATTCCTGTTGACTTCCCTATTACCTGCTAGCTTTGTGATTTACAGACCAGAACCCCCAAATCCCTCTGTGCTGAAGCTTCCTGCAATCTTTCTATTATAATACTCAACTCCTTTATTCTTCCTACCAAAGTGCATATCTCCACATTTTCCTAAATTATATTCCATCTGCCAAATTTTTACCCACTCACTTAACCTGTCTATATCCCTCTCTCGACTCTTTGTGTCATCCACACCACTTGTCACCACACCTATTTTAAAGTTGGAATACCCGTTATGTCATTGGCTGGGGACGGGGACAATCGAGGAGAGAAATCTTGCCGGCGTAAAAGCCATTTTGAGTCTCCGACTCGATTCTCCGCCCCCTCCACCATTCCTGACCCCAAAAGAAACCCCCCCCCAAAAGTATTTGTTTAGCTTCTCTGCCATTTCCTTATTCCCAATTATAAAGTCTCCGCATATACATCTTTTCTAATCTTTTTCTTTTTACATGCTACAGAAGCTTTTTTAAAAAAATATATTTTTATTCTCCTCATTTTTCACATTTTCTCCCAAATTTGCACCCACCAACAATAAATAAGCAGTAACGAATATAATGTCAATCCCCATATCAACAACAACAATCCCATCCTCCCACCAAACCCCCAAACAACTGCCCGCATGTTAACATAAACAAATAACAAAAGGGAATCAGGAATCACCCATAGTCACCATTAACTCACACAGTCCCAGTCCCCCTCCTCCCAACCCTCCCAACCCCCCCCAACTAATGTTTGATGTTATCCAATTCTTGAAAGTGCATCATGAATAATGCCAATGAATTGTAGAACCCTTCCATCCTTCCCCTCAGTTCAAACTTAACCTTCTCTAGAGTCAAGAATTCCAACAGGTCCTCCCACCACATCAGGGCACAGGGTGGAGAGGGTGATCTCCTCCCAACAGAACCCGCCTTCGGGCGATCAATGAGGCGAAGGCTACAACATCTGCCTCCACACCCGCTTCCAATCCCGGCTGGTCCGACACCCCGAATATGGCCTCCCGAGGAACTGGATCCAGTTTCACGTGCACCACTTTAGAGATTACCCCAAAAATCTCCTTCCAGTAATCCTCCAGCTTTGGACAGGATCAAAACATATGAACCTGATTTGCGGGGCCCCCCTGCAACGTTTACACACATCTTCTATCCCCTCAAAGAGCCGGCTCATCCTCACCCTTGTGAGGTGTGCTCTATATACCACTTCAGCTGTATCAGCCCCAACCTCGCACACAAGGTGGAAGCATTCACTCCCCAGACCACTTCATACCAGAACCCCTCCTCCATACCCTCTACCAACTCTTCCTCCCACTTTGCTTTGATCCCTTCCAGTGGTGCCTTATCCTTTTCCAAAATAGCCCTGCAAACCGCTTACACTACCCACTTATCCAGTCCCCCTGTCGTCAGCACTGCCTCCAGGCCGGCTCCACCGAGAAGCTCTGTATCTCCTTCCTGGCAAAATCTCGAACCTGCATGTATCTAAACATTTCCGCCTGCTCCAGCCCATACTTCGCTTCTAGCTCCTTCAATCCTGCAAACCGACACCCAAGAAACAAATCTTTTAGTGTCTGAATCCCCTTCTCCTCCCATTTCTGAAAATTTCTGTCCCACTTCCCTGGCTCAAATCTGTGATTCCCCCGAATCGGCATTTCCCTTGACTCTGCCCCCAACCCAAAGTGTTGGCGAAACTGCCTCCAAATTCCCAATGAAGATATTATTACCGGACTCCCTGAGTATTTCAACGGGGCCATCGGTAGTGGCGCTGTTGCTAGCGCCTTCAATCCCGACCCCATGCACAAACCCTCCTCCATTCTGACCCACTGGGAATCAACCCCTCTGACCCAGCTCCGTACCTCCTCCACATTCGCCGCCCAGGAATAATACATCAGGTTTAGAAGACCCAAACCCCCTACCTGCCTTCCTCTCTGTAGCAGCACCTTTCTAACTCTGGCCACCTTCCCTCCCCATATGCATGAGGTAATTATTCCTTCAATCTCTCTGAAAAATGCCTTTGGCAGGAAAATCGGCAGGCATTGGAAAATAAACAGAAATCGCGGCAACACGTTCATTTTATACTATAGAAGCTTTTATAGTCATTTTTATGTTTCCTGCTATTTTACTTTCACTCCCTTTCTCCATCAGTTTCTTGGTCCTCCTTTGCTGAATTGTAGAATGCTCACAATCCTCAGGCTTATTACATTTTTTGGCAACTTAAAAGCCTCTCCATTTGATCTAATACAATCTTTAACTTCTCTTGTTAGGCATGGCCAGATCACTTTTCCTGTTGGGTTTTTGCG
This sequence comes from Scyliorhinus torazame, assembly GCF_047496885.1. NCBI lineage: Eukaryota > Metazoa > Chordata > Chondrichthyes > Carcharhiniformes > Scyliorhinidae > Scyliorhinus > Scyliorhinus torazame. The sequence continues at coordinate 120,825,641 of NC_092727.1, forward strand.
CCTTAAAGGAATACATATTTGATGTAAACCATATATTAATTCTTTAAATGTTAGGCATTGGTTGTGTACCATCATACCCTTTAATGTAGTTTCCCAATCTACCACAGCTGATTTGTCCCTTATAAATTAGTAGTTTCCTTTGTTTAGATTTAAGACCTAGTTTCGGATTGAACTACATCACTTGCAAACTGAATGTAAAATTCCATCATATTATGATCACTCTTCCCTAAGGCTTCTTTATAACAAGATTATTAATTAGCCCTTTCTCATTACACAATCCTCGAGCTAATAGCCCATTCTCTAGTTGGTTCCTCAACATACTGCTCTGGGAAACATCTTGTACACATTCCAAGAATTTGCCCTCCATAGCATTAATGTTAATTAGATTTATCCAATCTGTATGTAAATTTAAGTCCCCATGATTACTGTGTTATCCTTGTTTTACGCACATCTAATTTCCTGATTTATACCGTGCTCTACATTACCACTTCTGTTTGGTGGCCTATAAACAATTCCCACCAATATTTGCTGCTCCTTGCTGTTTCTATTCTGACTATAAACCCTTGTACTGAAGGAACAGAAATTATGCACCTCTCCTACTAGTGATGAGATCACTACTTTACTAGAGACAACAGCCGGAATTTACCTGTTATTCACGCCGGCAGGATATTCCGGTCCCACCTATGCGCACGGGTTTCCCGGCGACGAGGGGTGCAGTCAACGGAAAACCCCGTTGACAATGGAGGGACCAGAAACTGCCACTGACGAGCTTCCTCCGCCGCCGAAAAACACGCAGCAGGTTGCTCGGTAAACCCCACCCAACATATCTTAACAATCGACTTAGTTGTTGCGTTAAATAGCACTCACCTTAAATTGTGAAGCAATTCTAAATGTTCTATTTTCTTTATCTGATTCTGTGATTGAAAGGACGAAATGTAAACAGTGAATATTGTAAACTCCCATCTAGAGGTTCCCTGTTCATGTTCTGGACTAGAATGATCACTTTATTGGTGTTGTTGAACTGGTCAAACCGCCTAAAATCCACCAAGATGCGATGAGACGTCCCAGCCAAAGCATTGACCTAACTTTCTGTTTCTGATGAAGATTGGCCAGTAGCTTGTTTTCATTTCAGGTTTCAAATACCTCTACCTGCAACTTGGTGTTATTTGATCTGACCGTGAGGAAAAATGAATTACAGGGGGCTTTAGGATAAAGTACTGTCATAAACACTGACATCTAAATGACCCCTAGAACCTTTTTTTCCAATCAAGAAAAATGATTTATAAAAGTTCCTACCTACTCTGTCTGTCCATTAAAAGGAACAAACAACACAGTGAGATGGCACAGGTGTGTTTACTTCCTAACACTTGTATTTTATCAATCTGTTTACAGATTGTTCCCCATTTGTATGACTTAGGGAGAAAAATGTATCTTTATTTTGTTTTCTTACTGACAGGTTGCATTGATACGGATGTTAATTATGAAGAATGTACAGTCTAAGAACGGGCCATTTGGCTAAAAAAAAATCCATGCTTATGTTTATGTTAGCCATGATGTGGAGATGCCGGCATTGGACTGGAGTGGGTATAGTTAGAAGTCTTACAGCACCAGGTTAAAGTCCAACATTGTTTAAAAGGTTAAAGATACCAATAACACTCTGAACAGTTTAGTTTTGCCCTCTGCTCTTGATTCACGAGGTCCAGTTCCAAAGGGACTGGTTGTTTTTCAGTAAGTTGAATTATGGCTTTTCCTCAGAGAATCTTACAGCACAGAAGGAGGCCATTCCATCCATCATATCTCTGCTAGCGCTTTCAAACAGCAGTCCAATTAGTTTCACTCGTGTCTAAGTCCAGGTAGTGAGTGTTGCCAGGGTATATCACCTTCCAGGCAGATCCCTTGTCACCTGATATACAGAAAGGTATTTTCTAGCAGCAGAATAGCAAAAAGAGAATTTTTTTGCCATTTACTTCAAGGGTCTTAAGGCCAATTGTACAGTTCTACCACTACTCCCCCCACCCCCCCCCCCCCCCCCCCCCCGCCCCACCTTTTTTTCTTTTTTCCATTTTTAAAATAAATTTAGAGTACCCAATTCTTTTTTTTCCAATTAAGGGGCAATTTAGCGTGGCCAATTCACTTACCCTGCACATCTTTTTGTCCACACGGACAGTGACTCGGGGCCGGGATCGAACCTGGATCCTTGGTGGCGTGAGGCAGCAGTGCTAACCACTGTGCCAATCTGATTCTACCACTACTTTACCTGAAATTAATTTACAAACTATACGCCAACTAGGAATTTTATAATCCATAAGGTTTAACATTACAGTGTGGTGAATTTACCACTGCGCTATCCCAAAGGAGCCTAGACATTTACTCCACAATTATTTTAGCAAAACCATCTGTGGGAGACGGCAGATAGGTAATTACCTGCTGAAGATAAAGACTGTAAACATTTTTCACGCACTCAAAATTTCCAAGGACGCCAATATTCTCCCTGTCCAATCGAACAGTCGACAGCTTTGCCACAGCTTCTGCTCTGTATGCAAAACGTGGAATAATTTGTCAACACCAGGTGTTTCATTTTTACCAAAGAGAATCCAATATAAGGTGTCAAGGAGTCAGACTGTTGAATAAATAGCACAATTCAGGACCCAGCAAAGCCACAGGGAAAGGTTTCAACACTTTGTATACTTGAGACCATTTTTCTTTCCTTTATTCTAGAGAATCTGCGAAGGCTGCATTAAATGCAACCACTAGGTGGAGGCCTTGTGCCTATTTTAACAAATCAAATTGTAAATTTGAAATATTTAGACATTGAAAGAAACAAAACTAGGGTATGGGAAGGAACAGAAAGTGAGGCACAGCAAAGAAATGTGTTTTTTTCATTTTGCAAATATGGTGCCCTCAACTGGGAGACAAGGCAATGTATCATAGATTGTATATAACAAAGTGGAGAAGATTTTCATTTCAAGATATCTCGTACATCAATATTTCAGGCTAAGGGAAATGCAGGTATTGTGACAGAGGGCCCTTATATCTGAACTCCATGTGAATTGTTAGGATCTAACCTCACTCACTGTAGCACTCCCTCAGTACTGCACTGGGATTATCAGCCTGGATTGTGTGCCCAAGATGTATTGGATGCCGATTCTGTAATTCCTGCAAGCCTGCATTTGTAAAACACAGTGACATTGCTTTCTAAAAGTATTTATTTTTGTATCTGTGTGCATGAACACGGTCACCTACATCTCAGCAAAGAACTTGCATTTATACAACACCTTTCACAAGCTCAAGACCTCCTAAAGCACTTGATAGCCAACAAAATACTTCTGAAGTTGTAATATAGGAAATGTGACAGCAAGCCCCCACACACAGCAACGTGATAATGACCAGAGAATTGTTTACTGACATTGATTGGTTAGGTCACTGGAAGCACTCCCTTGTTCTTCTTCAAATACTCCCATAAGATCTTTTATGCCCACCCCAGAGGGCACTGGAGCCTTGTTTTTTTTTTCTTTTTTAAAATAAATTTAGAGTAACCAATTATTATTTGTTTCCAATTAAGGGGCAATTTAGAGTGGCCAATTCACCCACCCAGCACATCTTTTGGGTTGTGGGGGTGAAACCCAGGCAGATATAGGGAGAATGTGCAAACTCCACGCAAATAATGACCCGGAGCCAGGATTGAACCCGGGTCCTCAGCGCCGTAGGTAGCAGTGCTAACCACTGCACCGTTGTGCCGCATGGAGGCTTGGTTTAACGTTACATTTGAGAGGCAGCACCTCTGATGCTGCAGCACTCCCTCAGTACTGTACTGGGAGTGTCAGCATTGATTATAGTCCCAAGATATGATGGACATCTATCTGGAAAATAACAGATTACTTTCTGCTGCCATGTATTCGTCCGACAGCCATCAGAAGATGTGACAGTGAAACCCAGGGGGGTTTCACTGATACTGTGGAAGCATCTAGTCTCAGCTCAGTACATTCCTCTGGCAACCAAGTCAACTGGGAAATTCTTGTACTCCAGAGCATTGTGTGGCACAGCACAAAGGTTCACCAATGTAATGTGCCACCGCAGCACCCTACGCCTTCAATTCACAGCTCACCCATCTTGTAAATCTTACATGTTAAAAAAAGTCACCATATCAATAAACCATCACAATTAAACCACTTTAAATATGTGCAGAAAACATTACAGCATTATAAGGTTGCCCACCCTCTTGAAATAGCGTGATAGAACATAGAAAGCTTAAAGCAGAACACCGCATTTTAAATTATTCCCCTTACTGGGATTTGATTCCACAGGTGCTGTCTGCCCTCCAGCACCCCACTATTCTATGAGCCTGGAGTGAGATTTAGCACACTATTCTAACACATCAATGGCCTCACGGTTAGCCACACACAGTGGCTAACAAGGGTTTGTAGGATAGCAGTCAGGAATTGAAAAATCAATCACAGGACAGAGCAGGGATCTTCTGATCTCCATAGAACGCTGCCACAACAGGAGAGATTGTTAGCACCAACTAATTAGGGAAGCCCTAGAGTGCATCATTGCTGCAACCATATTACCATCCAGATAGTGATGTTTATTATGGACTCCCACTGCTGAGCTGCAGCTACTCACATGTCGCCTGATGTCTGTTTATCTGCAGAGAGTTGCAAATTTCGCTTGGCAATCAGTGAACTGGAAATGTACACCAACTTCTTTGATTCACATGGGCTGTCTGAAAATAACATGATCACATCCTCGTCAATACAGTCAATACATTCCACTATGCTAATAATACCAAATGGAGTGTAACAGGATTGGAAAGAAAAACTGGCAACTCTCTGATCAAAGGTTTGAATGAAGTTCAAGCTGATACCATCTCTCACTAGATAGAGGCTGGCAAGGTAGCACAGTGGTTACCACTGTTGCTTCACAGTGCAAGGATCCCAGGTTCGATTCCCGGCTTGTGTCACTGCCTATGCGGAGTCTGCACGTTCTCCCAGTGTTTGTGTGGGTTACTTCCGGGTGCTCCGGTTTCCTCCCACAGGTCCCGAAAAACGCGCTGTTAGGTAATTTGGACATTCTGAATTCTCCCTCTGTGTACCCAAACAGGCGTTGGAGTGTGGCGACTAGGGGACTTTCCCAGTAACTTCATTGCAGTGTTAATGTAAGTCTACTTGTGACAAAGATTATTATTGAATAATTTACTCACAGGCTACCCTTCTTTTTCCTTTTCATCTCGTCAGTTGCGGCAGCTTAAACCAGGTGGCTCCTTAATTATTTGACCTGTGAGTGGTGAAGGAGGAGGCCTGTTTCTTCTCAAACCAGGTTCCTCAGTCAAATCGACCACTACTGCAAGCCCCTTAACTTCAACTCCTGAGCGGAAAATATAATGATGCACTTACAGTTGAAAAAGTCAGGCAGTGATGCCCAGACACAATTAGGACTTTTGCAACATGAAGAATAAACAATGGGACAAGTGGTTTATTCAGATTAGATCACTAGGCAGCCCCAATCACATTACTTCCAGTTACTGTATTGTTTATATATGTAGCCTTGTTTAATAAACACATTTTTTGGTGAATTTTAAGCTCAGAAACTGATTGCAGTACAGACAGGCCATTCAGCCTCATGTGCCCATGACAACTCGCTGCAAGAGTTAATCGCTCATTCCACTATCCAGCCCTTTCCTTGTAGCCCGACAATTTTTTGTTCTTCTCGTTTCCAATTCTCTGTTGACAACCATGGTTGAACCTGTTCCCACTGCACTGGTCAGACAAACTGTCCATTGTGACTTTGACTGAGGGATAAATATTGGCCAGGACACACGGGGCAGATTTCCTGTTCGTCTTTGAAATAGTGAAACAATATCTTTTTGCACCACCTGGAACACGCAGCAGAAGCCTCAACTGAAGCAGACAATGCAGCACGCCCTCAGTACTGCATCTCTGACAGTGCAGCATTCCCTCAGTACTGACCCTCTGACACTGCAGCATTCCCTCAGTACTGACCCTCTGACACTGCAGCATTCCCTCAGTACTGACCCTCTGACAGTGCAGCACTCCCTCAGTACTGACCCTATGACAGTGCAGCACTCCCTCAGTACTGACGCTCTGACAGTGCAGCGCTCCCTCAGTACCGACCCTCTGACAGTGCAGCACTCCCTCAGTACTGACCCTATGACAGTGCAGCACTCCCTCAGTACTGACGCTCTGACAGTGCAGCGCTCCCTCTGTACCGACCCTCTGACAGTGCAGCACACCCTCAGTACCGACCCTATGACAGTGCAGCATTCCCTCAGTACTGACGCTCAGACAGTGCGGCGCTCCCTCAATACTGACCCTCTGACAGTGCAGCACTCCCCCAGTACTGACCCTCTGACAGTGCAGCACTCCCTCAGTACTGACCCTCTGACAGTGCAGCACTCCATCAATACTGACGCTCTGACAGTGCGGCGCTCCCTCAATACTGACCCTCTGACAGTGCAGCATTCCCTCAGTACTGGCCCTCTGACAGTGCGGCCCTCCCTCAGTACTGGCCCTCTGACAGTGCAGCTTCCTCAGTACTGGCCCTCTGACAGTGCGGCCCTACCTCAGTACTGACCCTCTGACAGTGCAGCACTCCCTCAGTACTGACCCTCTGACAGTGCAGCACTCCCTCAGTACTGACCCTCTGACAGTGCAGCACTCCCTCAGTACTGTCGCTCTGACAGTGCAGCACTCCCTCAGTACTGACCCTCTGACAGTGCAGCACTCACTCAGTACTGACCCTGTGACAGTGCAGCTCCCTCAGTACTGACCCTGTGACAGTGCGGCACTCCCTCAGTACTGACCCTCTGACAGTGCGGCACTCCCTCAGTACTGACCCTGTAACAGTGCAGCACTCCCTCAGTACTGACCCTCTGACAGTGCAGCACTCCCTCAGTACTGACCCTCTGACAGTGCGGCATTCCCTCAGTACTGACCCTCTGACAGTGCGGCGCTCCCTCAGTACTGACCCTCTGACAGTGCGGCATTCCCTCAGTACTGACCCTCTGACAGTGCGGCTCTCCCTCAGTACTGACCGTCTGACAGTGCGGCACTCCCTCAGTATTGACCCTCTGACAGTGCGGCACTCCCTCAGTACTGACCCTCTGACAGTGCGGCACTCCCTCAGTACTGACCCTCTGACAGTGCGGCGCTCCCTCAATACTGACCCTCTGACAGTGCAGCATTCCCTCAGTACTGGCCCTCTGACAGTGCAGTACTCCCTCAGTACTGGCCCTCTGACAGTGCAGCTTCCTCAGTACTGGCCCTCTGACAGTGCGGCCCTCCCTCAGTACTGACCCTATGACAGTGCAGCTCCCTCAGTACTGACCCTGTGACAGTGCGGCACTCCCTCAGTACTGACCCTCTGACAGTGCAGCACTCCGTCAGTACTGACCTTCTGACAATGCGGCACTCCCTCAGTACTGACGCTCAGACAGTGCGGCGCTCCCTCAATACTGGCCCTCTGACAGTGCAGCACTCCCTCAGTACTGACCCTCTGACAGTGCGGCACTCCCTCAGTACTGACGCTCAGACAGTGCGGCGCTCCCTCAATACTGACCCTCTGACAGTGCAGCACTCCCTCAGTACCGACCCTGTAACAGTGCGGCACTCCCTCAGTACTGACGCTCTGACAGTGCAGCACTCCCTCAGTACTGACCCTCTGACAGTGCGGCACTCCCTCAGTACTGACCCTCTGACAGTGCGGCACTCCCTCAGTACTGACCCTGTGACAGTGCAGCTCCCTCAGTACTGACCCTCTGACAGTGCAGCACTCCCTCAGTACTGACCCTGTGACAGTGCAGCTCCCTCAGTACTGACCCTCTGACAGTGCAGCACTCCCTCAGTACTGTCGCTCTAACAGTGCAGCACTCCCTCAGTACTGACCCTCTGACAGTGCGGCACTCCCTCAGTACTGACCCTCTGACAGTGCGGCACTCCCTCAGTACTGACCCTCTGACAGTGCAGCACTCCCTCAGTACTGACCCTCTGACAGTGCAGCACTCCCTCAGTACTGACCCTCTGACAGTGCAGCACTCCCTCAGTACTGACCCTCTGACAGTGCAGCACTCCCTCAGTACTGACCCTCTGACAGTGCAGCGCTCCCTCAGTACTGACCCTCTGACAGTGCAGCACTCCCTCAGCACTGACCCTCTGACAGTGCGGCACTCCCTCAGTACTGACCCTCTGACAGTGCGGCACTCCCTCAGTACTGACCCTCTGACAGTGCAGCACTCCCTCAGTACTGACCCTCTGACAGTGAGGCACTCCCTCAGTACTGACCCTCTGACAGTGCGGCACTCCCTCAGTACTGACCCTCTGACAGTGCGGCACTCCCTCAGTACTGACCCTCTGACAGTGCAGCACTCCCTCAGTACTGACCCTCTGACAGTGCAGCACTCCCTCAGTACTGACCCTCTGACAGTGCAGCACTCCCTCAGTACTGACCCTCTGACAGTGCAGCGCTCCCTCAGTACTGACCCTCTGACAGTGCAGCGCTCCCTCAGTACTGACCCTCTGACAGTGCAGCACTCCCTCAGCACTGACCCTCTGACAGTGCGGCACTCCCTCAGTACTGACCCTCTGACAGTGCGGCACTCCCTCAGTACTGACCCTCTGACAGTGCAGCACTCCCTCAGTACTGACCCTCTGACAGTGCGGCACTCCCTCAGTACTGACCCTCTGACAGTGCGGCACTCCCTCAGAACTGTGCTGGAAATTAAAGTTCAGGTATTGATTGTCCTGCCCTCTCTCCCCTCCAGTGGGACTTGATGCCAAACCATCCTGGGGCTGTGGCCTTTGGTTCATAGACGGACCCTCCGCCCCCCAGACTGAACTTACCCTCCGCCATTGCCGCCTCTCCGCGGCCTCCGTCACCCATAGCAACCGCCAGCCCCGCTGGCCGCCGACGCCAACGAGTGCGGGCGCGGCGCAAGAGGAACGCCCTCCCCGCCTGTCGGCGAGTGGCCCGGGCGCTCCCCCTGGCGGCGGAGCCGAGAACCCAGTCAACTCAGCAAAGCCTGAAACTTTCCAACTCTCAACTTTCCTCAAGTTTAGAAACAAAACTAAAAGCAGAAAACTGCAGATGCCGGAAGTCTGACATTCTCAGCTGGCCAGGCAGCATCTTGTGGAGAGAAAGTTCAAGAGTTAACGTTCAGGTGGATGGTAGCCCTTCCTGAGAATTTATTTCAGTCTCCCAAAGTTTTTCCTTGCTGGATCAAGGACGAGGTTTGTATCTCACGAGGTTTGTATCTCAGGTTTGTAACGAACCTGCGTTGGGTGGGTGGAGGAAAATAACGTGAGAAAAGTTTCAGCAAAGCTGCCCAGGTCTACAGGACTACTTCATACAGGTAAAAATAACTGAGAAAGTTTTGAAGCAGTGCAGGTGTAGAGGGAGTGAAAGGCAAGGAGAGGGATGTGAAGGATAATACGAATGCAACCTCAATTCTTCGGTGATCTTATTTTACAGTGCTGGATTCCGCCGAATCCAGACCGACTCGTGGAAAGAGCACCACACCCAAACCCACACCTCCACCCAACCCCGCAACCTCACCCAACCTTTTTGGACACCAAGGGCAATCTAACATGGCCAATCCATCTAACCCGCACATCTTTGGACTTGTGGGAGGAAACCGGGCACCCGGAGGAAACCCACGTAGATACGGGGAGAACGTGCAGATTCCGCACAGACAGTGACCCAAGCCGGGAATCAAACCTGGGACCCTGCAGCTGTGAAGCAACTGTGCTAACCACTGTGCTATCGTGCCGCCGCACTTATTTTCATGGCCAATTCCAGAAAGACAGTCTGCAATAAGTGACTCATGTTACTTGCCAGTGATGGGGGATGATCTGCTGACCTGGCATGGAGCTTCGAAGCAACCTTTTGTGCCCACAGCTAGAGTTTCCCACTTGTCGTGATTGATCTTCAGGGCTTTCATTAGGTAGGTTAAGAAGGGGTAAAACAAGGTAAGAGATAGAAAGCAAGAGGCTGAGCGAGCGAGAGGGAAGGTAACATAAAAATTGGGACCCTGGAGTCGAATCTGCCATTCAGTAAAGTTGCCGCTGTCCAAGATGACCAAAGGCTTTTTTCCCCTCTTTGAGGGGGAAGAGCTGACTGATTTAACCAGAAGATTACACGTCAGGCGAGGGGCAAAGTTGAGAAGACAGGCCTTCATGAATAACTTATGACTCATCTTCAACCACACTTTCTTGCCCGCACCCACAATCCCTTGATTCCCTGTGTTCAAAAATATATTGATTGCAGTCTTGAATATACTCAACAACAGAACATCCATTGCCACTGGGATAAAGAATTACAAAGATTTAGAACTTTCGAAGTCTTAAAGATGTGCTGTTAGGACAATTGTTGGACAATCTGAATTCTTCCTCTGTGTATCCGAACAGGCGCCAGAATGTGTGCAATTCATTGCAGTGTTTTTTTAAAATATAAATTTAGAGTACCCAATTTTTTTTTTCCATTTAAGGAGCGATTTAGCGAGGCCAATCCACCTACCCTGCACATCTTTGGGTTGTGGGGGCGAAACCCACGCAAACACGGGGAGAATGTGCAAACTCCACATGGGCAGTGACCCAGGGCCGGGATTCGAACCCGGGTCCTCACTGCCATTGCAGTGTTAATGTAAGCCTACTTGTGACAATAAAGATTATTATTAAACTACTGGGCAGGTATGTTGAAGTTGGGCTTGTATCCGCTGGAGTTTAGAAGGGTAAGAGGTCACTTGATTTAAAGGGCGAATTGGCCTACCCCTAATAATTTGTACGTTTGAAGAGAAAAAAAAAGCATTTTTGATGGCAGATCTGATGAAGGTTTTTAAAGATTATGGAGCAGTCTGACAGAGTAGACTTAGCGATGTTTCTACTTCGCTTTGGGGGCGGGGGGGGGAGCTGAGGAGATTGGTGCTCTGGACCAGAACTGGTGGTCATAAATATAAGATAGCAAAATAGTCGCTATTGAATCCAATAAAGAATTCAGAAGAAACTTCTTTACCCAGTAGGATGGTTAGAATGTGAAACTTGCTACCTATAGAGTTGTTGAGGGGAATAGCAGAGCCATTATCCAAGGATGCACGGTAGCATTGTGGATAGCACAATTGCTTCACAGCTCCAGGGTCCCAGGTTCGATTCCGGCTTGGGTCACTGTCTGCGGAGTCTGCACATCCGCCCCGTGTGTGCGTGGGTTTCCTCCGGGTGCTCCAGTTTCCTCCCACAGTCCAAAGATGTGCAGGTTAGGTGGATTGACCATGATAAATTTCCCTTAGTGTTGGGTGGGGTTACTGGTTTATGGGGTAGGGTGGAGGTGTTGACCTTGGGTAGGGTGCTCTTTCCAAGAGCCGGTGCAGACTCAATGGGCCGAATGGCCTCCTTCTGCACTGTAAATTCTATGAATCTATGATAATCACACAAGAGAAGGAATAGTAGCATGTGCAGATAGGACTTATGAAGCAGGATGGGAGGAGGCTTACATGCAGCATGGTCTGTTTCTGCGCTAGACGCTTTATGCCTTTCTTTAATTCTTCCTCGCAATAAGGACCTCAAAGCTTATTCTTTACTGACTTTATCACTGCCTGCTGACTGAGATCCGCTAATTCAATGTAGACCTGGAACCTCTCCAGTCTGTTTGGACCAGTGCCACACAGGATAATGAATTTAACAATAGAGACTGTTTTAGTTTGGAGGGTGGGAAGGGAGCTAGCAAAAGTACTTTTGATTTACAATGACTCAGGCATTCTGCCACTCTTTAACCTGTCATGTACATTTAAAAAAAACACTTGTATAGACAGTTTTGTAATTTATTAGTTAACAGCATCATAAATAATACAGAAACATTGCACAGCCTGCAGCAGAGTAAACTTGGACGGCATGGTAGCAGAGTGGTTAGCACTGTGGCTTCACAGCTCCAGGGTCCCAGGTTCGATTCCCAGCTTGGGTCACCGTCTGTGCGGAGTCTGCACGTTCTCCCCGTGTCTGCGTGGGTTTCCTCCCGGGTGCTCCGGTTTCCTCCCATAATCCACAGATGTGCAGGTTAGTTGGATTGGCCATACTAAATTGCCCTTAGTTTCCAAAAAAGTTAGGTGGGGTTATGGGGATAGGGTGGAGGTGTGGGCTTAAGTAGTGTGCTCTTTCCACGGGACGGTGCAGACTCGATGGGCCGAACGGCCTCCTTCAGCACTGTAAATTCTATGAATGTTGCTCTGCTGCTGTACTCTGAATATTTCTCTAACACTGGTTTCTCTTTTTCACAGTATTTATTGCACACCACAAGCTCCGCCAACATTTCTTTTGGCTTAGGGTTAAACTAACATGTATTTTTCTTCCTTTAATCTCACATTATGGTCCGCAAAAAATGGGGGAAGGGTATTCATCTGTATTGCTCATATAATGTCGAATACTGTGGTTGGATTCTGGACATTTACCAATATCTTCTGGTTCTGCCCTGCTTTGGGAACCCTAATTCTCGCCCGAAACCATTGGTTAAATGCAAGCTTGGAGCGGACATGTTTTTGTGGGTTTAACCACCTTCTGTTCCCGACTGTTAGTGCACGGTGTGTGTTAAATTCCCAGTCTAAGCTTCATTAATTTAGCTGCAGCAGGTACTGTCTGGCTTCAAATAATTTAGATTGGAATTGGAGGAGAACACATGAGCAGGGGAAATGAAGTTTGTTTAGTATGGGATTGGCAGTCCAAAATGAGAGTGGGCAGGCAGGGAAGGGAGACAGAAGAGGAAAGATCAAAGACGGCTTTGAGTTCTTTTTGAAGCAAATTATAATTTCGCAAAACCTTAAGTATTACATATGTTTTCTATTTTGATGGGGGGGGGGATGGAAACAGTTTCCAGTTTATATTCTAGAAATTACATTTGAGAAATGTTCTCCCTGTCCACTTAACAGAGCAGAGTGTCTGACAAGATCTCCAGTGTTAAGGTTACTTCATCAACATCGTGGGAGACAGAGGGGCAACAGGTGCTCTTGGGGGTTACTCCCGATTTGCAAAGGAGGATTTCTTCGCCAAATGCCCGCCCTCTCACTAATGTTAATACTCGAGGCAGAAACTCACTTCTTACAAAAAGATTGAGAAAAATCGCATCTGTTCCTTTTTGCCCTCTAACCAAAAAAAACACACAGCAATGGAGTCACATAAATGCAACGCTTCCAAACATGTGATCTCTGGAGAATGGCTTGGTTGGCGAGGCCATTAATTACAAGGGAAAGCATAGGCAGTCTTCTGCTCTTCGTTAAAAGGGGAATTTCAACCCCCCCCCCGCCGAAGGAACCGAGAGACACCAAGGCGCCAGTAAATGTATGTTTTCAACATTCAGGATTATACGGCAATTTAGTAGATTACACTTCCCCTTTAATTAATTCTAAAATGTAAATGGATCTCTTAAGACTCAGGATCCCTTTAGATTTGGTATACCATACAATTTTCCCTTAGCTGATGTCAGATCAGTCCCAAGAGCGAGATTTCAAAAGGAATATATTGAAAGACTGAAATGAGTACAACGGTCGAGTTTAAAGTGTAGGACCAGCCCGTGACTATTAAAAAAAGAAAAACCCTAAACAAAAGATAAATTCCAACACCATTTTGCGAAGACCTTTACATACGCTTCAAATGTGGCAAGATTTTGGAATCCTTCCTATCATTAATCAACACTGCTGTCCTTCCTTCTAAACCTCCTCCCATCTCCCCCAACGGCTCTGGGTCTTGTTCGGGTCTCGGGACCACCAAAGGTAAACGGGACTGTTCGGAGAGAGATGACTCATTGTTTCATTTGTACAATAGAGGATTTCAGAAAGGATTGTTTAAAAATGGGAAAGTCCTTGCAAATTGCTAGATAACTTTTCTTTTAAAACTCTTAACGCAGCAGGAAGCAGCTGCTACAGCACAAAAGCAAAGCCAATAGTCACTTGACAGTACAGTACTTGAGTGCTGCTGAAGAAAGTGACACTGTCGAAGTTATCGACTTGCAGTCATGGGAACAGATTTCAAAGGGAGCAACAAGTTATGTTGTATGAGGAAAAGGTGTTGACTGGTAACATCTCAACCAATCAGAACCGACGTGCCAAACAAGCAGCACCCCTTTGAAATTTGGCATTCTTGTGTCTGTCCTGATGAATGTAAGTGAAAAGCTTCGACAGCACGTCTCCTCTTTCCAGCTAAACGCAAAGCACAGCAGACGCTGGCAATGTGAAATAAGAACGGAAAATGTTGGAAACACTCAGCAGGTCTGGCAGCATCTGTGGAGAAAACAAGGTTATAGATGTTGTCAGACCTGCTGAGTGTTTCCAGTGGTTCCTGTTTTTACTTTGGGGAACAGCAGATCGGGGCTAGCTCTCTGGTCTCCCCTTCCACTGAGCACTGAGCCTAATGCAGTCTTCAAATTAACAGAGTTCCAACAGCAGAAGGACATGAGTAAAAAATGTTTCCTAAAAAAATGGGATAACCTAATTAAGTACTGATGGGCAGCATTTTGATCAGAAGACATTCCTTTCTCTCCTATATCTTTCTCGCCCACTGTCCTAATTCTTGCTGAATGCAGTTCCACAGGCACCAGATACCATTCTATACTTCACCCAACTGCAAGAGATTACACAATAAATGACAGTAAACTATCCAATCTTGTAAGCAAGTTTGATGAGGAGTAAAGTTCACACACAAGAGCACTTTCTTTCTAGAGTGCTTAGGAACAGGAATTCCCATCACAGGACATTAGAGGCAACTGCAACACTTCTATTATCTGGTTTAGAAAAACACCAACTAACTCAGCACGGAGTTGAGATTAAACGGGGCACCTTCCTCTTAAAACAAAACGGTACAGCTTTTGCTTGTGCAGGAAACCTACTTTTTTGTGGACATAAAGATTTTCTTAAGAAATAGCTGGGAAGCTTTTAAACACCAACTGAATAGAATGTCGCCACTTTTCATGGGCCACGTTACTAAGTCAAAAAGCGAAGGAACGCACGAGTCACTTTATTCAACAGTAATTATGGCTCCATTAGTTTTAACAAGAAACGCCTCAGGTGTGTTTGCTGCAGCGTACAATTTCCCAGATATAGCCACCAATCCGGAGCTATAGCATTGGGTTGAGTTTTCCTGCACACTTCCTAACTCAAGAATGTTGCCTTGTATTTTGTTCAAAATTGAGACCAGTGTATTTGTATCAACAAACCTAAATCTGGCTTTAGCCAATTACTCCCTATATTAATCTAATTTTTAATGAGTCATGTTAATCAACTTTAATTATGACAGCTCTGTGCTTAAACACCACAAAGGATCTCTTGAAGTAGCAGTATATCTCAATACGTGTTGATCACCAATGAGCTCACTGGCAATCTCTCAAGGCTAGCAGTAACAAAACACAATACTTCCGTCGGTTAACAATCAATACAACAGCAAATCCAATGGGCAAAGAGAGGTTTTAAGCACACAGGTTGTGGGGTGTATGTGTGCGGGTGTGTCAGGTATAACGGCTTCAAGGAAGATATCCATTTGTTTTGTTGTCTTTGGGTCAATGGTCCAGCAGTAGATCAACCTCCATCTACAAATCTATAAGAGAGTGAAAAAGGAAACATATTAAGAGGCCAACTGGAGAGGTCAACCAATGTTTTATTCAATTTCTTGAAACATTTTGCACTGTTTGTCCTGCAACGCTCAAAGTATGCTCAATAGAGTGGCTTTATGTCCAATTTTGTCCCTCCTAGTTTCTCTCTTTTTCCTGTGGGTTTGTGAATCATACTGGACATGTTTCTACCAGGTTCAGGCAGTCATACGTCACCTTGTCCTGTTCTATCCAGAGAGTAACCAGGACACAAATCTATAGCATGGTCTAAAAGATTCAGAGTGCAAGTCATAATGATACATTTATACACAATATATTCAATATCTGTGATCTTTTACACCCGATTTCAAATCCTTTGTCAAAATGAATCATTGCTTACCGTTTAAAAAATAAATATATTTAGAGTACCCAATTCTATTTTTTTCCCCAAATAATAGGCAATTTAGCGTGGCCAATTCACCTACACTGCACATCGTTTTGAGTTGTGGGGGTGAAACCCATGCAGACACGGGGAGAATTTGCCAACTCCACACGGACAGTGACTCGGGGCCGGGATCGAACCTGGGCCCTTGGCGTCATGAGGCAGCAGTGCTAACCACTGTGCCGTCCCGAATCATTGCTCACTAAACTAGCACTTGTGTGATCACTCAACACTGCGACCAAGTTTTGATGGCAAAACAGGGTTAAAAGTAATTCTTCTGATTTTCAGTTGCAAATTTGAGTGTTCATTTTTTTTTAAACAAAATTAACCTCATTGAGGTGTACTCTGAATTCTGTGTTTCTTTGAATGGATTTTGATTGGAGTATAAAAGCCACATTAAAAATTGAAACATTTTATTGTCGGCCTCAAAGCATGCTGTGCCTGATCTGCATGAGCAATTGTTAAATAAGCCGAGACATAAACGCACGGTAGCATTGTGGATAGCACAATTGCTTCACAGCTCCAGGGTCCCAGGTTCGATTCCGGCTTGGGTCACTGTCTGTGCGGAGTCTGCACATCCACCCAGTGTGTGCGTGGGTTTCCTCCGGGTGCTCCGGTTTCCTCCCACAGTCCAAAAGATGTGCAGGTTAGGTGGATTGGCCATGATAAATTGCCCTTAGTGTCCAAAATTGCCTTTAGTGTTGGGTGGGGTTACTGGGTTATGGGGATAGGGTGGAGGTGTTGACCTTGGGTAGGGTGCTCTTTCCAAGAGCCGGTGCAGACTTGATGGGCCGAATGGCCTCCTTCTGCACTGTAAATTCTATGATAAACCACACTCCAGGTAGAAATCTAGAAGATGGGTTTGGCACAGAGTTTGGACTCCCCATTGTTAGCACAAATTTATGCTCAGTTTAGGTCTAGGTCTTTCCTAATGCAACAGGAAAGACACTTAGCCGTGAATGAACATCTGCAAAATGGGTATATTTCCAGATCTAACTTTCAGGTTTCTTCCAAGAAGGATAACCCCTAGATTTGTATGAAAGTAAAATAAAAGATGTGGAAATCGCCAAAGTCCCAGAGGACTATAAGCGGGATAGTGATCAGGTTTGATTACTCCAACTGATTTTCCCTTCCCTCTCTTCTTTCTCAAGGCAAATGTTGTTCCCACCATCCCACCCACAGCAAACATTTCTAAATTGCACCTTCTGCAAAAATAGCTCCTGAGCTGGACTTGAAATACACATTGTAGATCAAGAGAATAAAACACGATGCTTAAAGTACCTAAAGGGGGATTTGCAGAAGTATCATACTTGGGGGTTTATTTGTAAAATTTGATCTCTGTGTCAACACAGTCAAAGAACAGATCTGCCATCTCTTCTGGGTCAAAATTCTCTCCGCTAGTCAACAAATCCTGGATAGCTAGCAGACCCTGTCTCTCGAGGTTCTTCATTGTCTGGTGCAATTGTGCACCTTGCTCCTAAAAGGGAACAAGCATGTATTACAATGATATACATAATAATAATAATCTTTATTAGTGCCACAAGTAGGCTTACATTAACACTACAATGAAGTTACTGTGAAAATCCCCTGGACACCACATTCCGGCGCCTGTTCGGGTACTACCGTGCCGTCTCCCCCGTGAAAGTGCCCTTGTGATGTCCTTAACTCAAGTCCATTTCTCCCCATCACCCCACACATCACTGTTTACCCAACCATTCAGTTTGTTTTTTGAGAAGCTACAGTGAAGAGTGAAAGCCCAGAGCACAGCCTAGGATAGACGAAGGTGAACACAGACAAGTTGTGCTTAGGTGATATCACTGAAGTGAGTTAGGACGGGAGTTCCAGGATATTGAATTTGCAGGTGGTGGTGTTCCCATGTTGCCCTTGTCCTTCTATCGATTGAGTCCATAGAATCCCTAAAGTGCAGAGGAAGGCCATTTGGCCAATAGAGTCTGTACCAACCATCCAAAAGATCACTCTACCTAGACCCACTCCTCCGCCCAAATCCCTGCATTAATCATGGCTAATCCACCCAACCTGCACGTCTTTGGACACTAAGGGGCAATTTAGCATGGCCAATCTACCTACCCTGCACATCTTTGGACTGTGGGAGGAAACTAGAGCACCCGGAGAAAACCGACGCAGATACAGGGAGAATGTGCAAACGCCACACAAGGCTGGAATTGAACCCGGATCCCTGGCGCTGTGAAGCAGCAGTGCTAACCACTGTGCCACCGTGCCGTGGTACAGGTTGAGCGTTTGGATAGTACTGTCGAAGGAGGCTTGATGAGATGCTGCAGGGCACCTTGTAGATGGTACACATTGCTCTGCTGTGCGCATTGAGACTGGATTGCATCCCTGCATCTTGGCTGTGTTGAGAGTATGCATGGTTCCAAATGAACAAGAACTTTATTGGAAAGGAGTTTACTCTACAGTCTGTGAGTATAACCTGCCTGCTTGCCCACACAAACGGCCAAGCAGTGGTCAGTACTGCTGCCTCACAGCGCTAGGGACCAGGGTTCTCTTCCGGCCTTGGGTCACTGTCTGTGCGGAGTTTGCACTTTCTCCCAGTGTTTGCGTGGGTTTCGTCCGGATGCTCCGGTTTCCTCCCTCAGTCGAAAGGATTGCAGTTTAGGTGGATTGCCCATGCTAAATTGCCCCTTAAGTGTCCAGAGATGTGCAGGTTAGGTGGGGTCATAGGGTTACTGTGAAAGGGCAGGGGAGTGGGCCTAGGAGGGGACTCTTTCAGAGGGTTGGCGCAGACTCGTTTCCTTAACAATGACGGAATGATATCTCTCATTCCCCAGAGGAAATCACGACCCGTGCGGATAGTTTGAGTCTTCCGGTGACTTATGGCTTCAACTCCAGGTTTGTTCCAATGATGTTGCCACGAAGTACCATGTCCATCACCTCCGACAGTAGTGGACTATTTCTGATACACTTCTTAACTTGTCCTGCGATTACAGGAGTTTTATCGACTTCTTCGAAACGGAAACTATTACAACTCAAATTATTCATTGACAACTCAATAGGTAAAGATAATCTGGAGACGCCATCAACGTTCCCATGGAGATTAGATTG
The DNA here is from genome assembly GCF_047496885.1 of Scyliorhinus torazame. Lineage (NCBI taxonomy): Eukaryota > Metazoa > Chordata > Chondrichthyes > Carcharhiniformes > Scyliorhinidae > Scyliorhinus > Scyliorhinus torazame. The sequence continues at coordinate 120,844,734 of NC_092727.1, forward strand.
ACGATACAGACTCTTAAAAGTGACCTTGTTCCAACTTGGACCAAACATGAATACACAAGATTAATGTTGAATTCATGCCAGTCCAGGACAATCCAGAAGTGGATTTAATGGATATTGACATGTTGGGAAGTCTGAGAATGAACTGCGCCTCTGATGTCAATTACATGGAGCTAGAATTACAACCCACATCATTCTCACAAGAAAATTCCCACAAGAGAATGGAGTATTGGAATGTTTCTCCGTGTAACTAAGTGGACATCTGAAATTCTGTTGCACAAGTTTAGGAATGCAACACTGGATTATTTAAGCACAGAGTAACAAGCAATTTAAGATTTCAGTTTCCAATGAAGTGATGACTACCCCTTGAATAATGGAAGATGGAAAATCCATACTTCCAGAGTATGCCTGCTCTTCCCTCTTTTCCTCACTATCCTGCCCATTTCCAACCCCACATCCCCTCATAATTCAATGCCAGATTGATTGACCAGCACCTATGCTGATATTTTTCAACTTTGGGCGGATTGTCCTATTGTCCGCTGAATGACCAGAGCCTTGTGAAGTAGATATCATCACTCCAGTTAATATTACCTCAGAGGAGTTATTGTTCACCAAAAGAAGTGTTATGAATACCTGGCCACTCTCCATTGTAGCTTTGGCCTGTTCATGTGCTTTATAAAGTTCATGTCTGCGGTCCCTTTTGCTCTGGAACCGAGGCCGTTTCTTGACTGGATCATCCTCACCATAACTCGGAGAAATCACCATAGGAACTGGCATTACATCATCGATAAAGATGAAGGGTTTGAAGACAGATCTATTAATAAAAGAAATAAGTTTTAAAAAAATCAGAATCAGATGCACACAGGGCAAAGGAGCATACAACAGTTAGCACTAAACGGAATTAGGCCCTGCTTTCTCCGTTATCCACTTCACCCATACACTAGAACGTTGAAAAACTGGGGTCGATTAGCTCAGTTGGCTAGAAGCTAGTTCGTAATGTGGAGCGGCGCCAACCGCATGGGTTCAATTCCCCTACTGGCCGAGGCTATTCATGAAGGCCCCGCCTTCTCAACCTCGCCCGAGGTATGGTGACCCTCAGGTTAAATCACCACCAGTCAGCTCTCTCCCAGCGTGGAGAACAGCCAATGGTCCTCGGAGACAGTGGCGCCATTTCATTTACAAAGCATTTTCTCTAGGACTTCTCACCCTGCTACACAAACGTTCATTCGGTCAGGTCAATATGCCAAGCAAACTGGGAAATAAATTTAGTGGTACTTTCCTGTCCATACAATTTACTAATGATTTTATTTACTTTTCATTTCAAGGCCATGATGACAAGTTGTGTAATATTACAGATAACAAACTGGTCAGATAACAAATAAAAAATAGCCAATTGCCCCTTTAGCACAATGCTTCAGAGCTGTACTTTAATATGCTGGTGATAAGTCGCTAGCCCTAGGAAATACCCACGGTACAATATACTGGTAAAGAAAATCTGTTGGAGAGTGTTTACCAACTTTGGTTAACTGACCTCGAAGGGTCAGGAGTCGCTGTGAAGAAATGCACGCAGGGTAAACCGTCATCCTGAGGTAGGATGGACACCATACTGCCTGTAGTACAGAAGGCCCCGGAGTCCATGCAGATTCCACTTTCCTTATCACGTAGAATGTCCATGATTGTTCCAGCTTGGATGCTCCCTGCTGTGACGCAATGACAAATTATTCAATTATTTAAGTTTCTTAAGCGTTGCCTGATCATAGAATCTTCCCCATGTCATATCTGTGTCTTTTATATGTTAATTGATTGAGATTGATTGCCACAATTAGTTAATAACTCTATTATCATTGTATTATGGTCTCCGCTATCAGTGCAGTGTGACCGATCTACAAAATGCTCTACAGGAACATATCAAGGATTCTTCTATAGCACCTCCCAAACCTGCAATCACAACCACCTGAGAAGGACAAGAACGCCAACGACATGGGAACACTCGCATCTCCAACTTTACCTGCACATACCATCCGGACATGGAAATACAACATTATTCCTTCAACTTTACTGGGTCAAAATCTGGAATTGCCCCCCTCCACCACACCATAGAATTAGGGCAACATGGTGGCGCAGTGGTTAGTACCGCTGGCTCACGGCGCCAAGGGCCCAGGTTCGATCCTGCCCCCCCAGCCACTGTCTCGTGTGGAGTTTGCACACACTCCGTGTCTGCATGGGTGTCACCCCCACAACCCATAAAGATGCACAGGGTAGGTGAATTGGCCACGCTATTGGACGCTATTCTCGCCCCCCCCCCCCCCCCCCGCACCGGGTGGGCGGGGTGCCGGGGCGTATCACGCCACGCCGCCCCGACCCCCGCACGCGATTCTCCCACCCCCTGGAAACCAGCGGCGCGCGATTCGCACCGGGCTGCTCGGAGAACCGGTGAGCGGCGATTCTCCGGCCCGGATGGGCTGAGCGGCCGCTACAACACGACAGTTTCCCGCCGGCGCCGTCCACCCCTGGTCGCTGCTGGGGGGAACTCTGCAGGAGCGGCCTGTGGGGGAGGGAGGGGGGGTCCTTCACCAGGGTGGCCTCCGATGGGGTCTGGCCTGCGATAGGGGCCCATCAATCGGTGGGCCAGCCTCTCTCCCCCCGGGCCTACCTCCTTCCGCGCGCGGCCCCAGAACACCGGTGCCATGTTGGTGAGGGGCCGGCGTGCGTAAGACGTTCCCCACGCATGCGCAGTTGGGCCGCGCAAGGACGCTGGAGCAGCGTGAATCGCTCCAGCGCCGTGCTGGCCCCCTGTGGGGGCCAGAATAGGTCGTGCCCGGGCCTTGTTCGCGACGGCGTTCACGACAGCGTGAACACTTGGCCTCCATATCGGAGAATTGCCCCCTGCGTATTCTAAATGTATTAAAAAAAAGGAAGAGAAAAAACACACCATAGAATTATCTTCAACACTTGGACTGCAGGGCTTCGAAAAGTTTGGTCACCATCACCTTCTCAAGGGTAACTAAGTTTGGGCAATAATACTGGCCTTGATAGCGACACATATACCCATAGAATTAAATCTTAAGAATTGTGGCTACCAGGGTATTAAGTGAAATGGATGGATCTTAATTTTTTTGTTGTCCAACAATTCCTCTGTCATTATGGGATATTAGATAAATGCAGCAGGGATTTGCTTTGAAAATGCAGCCAACAATCCATTCGACAAGGAAGAGCAGTTGTATGGAAATTCTTTCTTTAAACCCTTCCATTTCCAATTGTGAGGAGAATTCCCCAGAGTTGGCCCTGTACAGCCTTGTGGCTTCGCCGAAACAGCCAATTCATTATTTTCTATGAACATACTGCTAATTAAGTTTGAAACAATGCTTGGGAGAAATTTTTTAAATTGAGACTCTTAACATTTTCCAATGTTAAGTCGAGGGACTGTAATCCAGCATCGGGAGGGGTGGTGCCACAGTGGTAATGTCACGTTCATGTGACTCCAGACCCATAGCAATGTTGATCAGAACAGTCCTCTGAAATGGCCAACCAGGCCCCTCCATTCAAGGACAATGAGGGATGCGCAACGAATGCCAGCTTTGCCAGGACGGCCCACATCCCATGGAAGAACAAAGTAAGCAGGAATGGAATGGGCGATTTATTTTCCTCCATATAACCTGGAAGGTTTTGTGGACGATTGCAGTGCCCCAGCTGAGATCAGACAAAGAGGTCAAGCAGTTAATCTTGGGTCTGCACAGGCAGTGACGCATCAGGCAACGCTTTTGCCCACTAGCTTCTTCCAGCTGAAGACAAACATGAGTAGAATCGTAGAATTTACAGTGCAGAAGGAGGCCATTCGGCCCATCAAGTCTGCACCAGCTCTTGGAAAGAGCACCCTATCCAAGCCCACGCCTCTCTCTATCTCCGTAACCCACCTAACCTTTTTTGGACACTAAGGGCAATTCATCGTGGCCAATCCACCTCATCTGCACATATTTGGATTGTGGGAGGAAACCCACGCAGACACGAGGAGGATGTGCAGACTCCGCACAGACAGTGGCCCAAGCCGGGAATCGAACCTGGGACCCTGGCGCTGTGAAGCAACTGTGCTACCCAAATTGTAATCTTCAAAACTCAAGTGGATACAAATCTAACCTCCAAAACCTTTCCTTGTAAGACAACCCGCCCATTCCTGGGATTAGTGTAGTAAACCTCTGAACTGCTTCTAACGTGAAGTTTCAGTATTAATACACGCATCCAAATTTTAACCTTTTTTTAATTATAAATTTAGAGTACCCAATTCATTTTTTTCCAATTAAGGGGCAATTTAGCGTGGCCAATCTACCACTTACCCTGCACAACCCCTTGAGTTGTGGGGATGAAACCCACGCAAACACAGGGAGAATGTGCAAACTCCACAAGGTGGAGGGTAGTTCAATTGTTGATTTTTCTCTCACTTGGGAGATGAAGCAGCAGAAAGAAATGAAATGAAATGAAAATCATTTATTGTCACAAGTAGGCTTCAAATGAAGTTACTGTGAAAAGCCCCTAGTCGCCACATTCCAGCACCTGTTCGGGGAGGCTGGTGCAGGAATTGAACCATGCTGCTGGCCTGCCTTGATCTGCTTTCAAAGCCGGCGATTTAGCCCTGCAAGAAAGGAAGACTTGCGTTTTATACAGTGACTGTCACAATCACAGAGCATCCCAAAGCTCAATAAAGTACTTTTGAAGTGTATGACAGTGTATAACCTCTCAGATTATATTGAGGGAAGGAAATCGCCCATTCCATTCCTGCTCATTTTGTTCTTTCATAACTGAGGGGGTGTAGCTCAGTGGTAGAGCATTTGACTGCAGATCACGAGGTCCCTGGTTCAAAGACAAAGAAAAAGTACAGCACAGGAACAGGCCGTTCGGCCCTCCAAGCCTACGCCGATCCTTATCTAAACAATCCTAATCTACTCAACCTCTCTTCATAGCTAGCGCCCTCCATACCAGGCAACATCCTGGTGATCCTCCTCTGCACCTTCTCCAAAGCATCCACATCCTTTTGCTAATGTGGCGACTAGAACTGTATGCAGTATTCCAAATGTGGCCGAACCAAAGTCTTATACAACTGTAACATGACTTGCCAACTCTTGTACTCAATACCCCTTCCGATGATCCCAGCAGGGATCCTGGTGGAACACCACTGGTCACAGTTCTCCATTTTGAGAAACTCCCTTCCACCACTACTCTCTGTCTCCTGTTGCCCGTTCAAATCCGGGTGCCCCCTTTGGTCCCTTTATGTTTCTCCAAATCTGTAATCTTCACGGCAGCGAAGGAGCTACAATTTAAGGGCAGCACAGTAGCGCAAGTGGATAGCACTGTGGCTTCACAGCGCCAGGGTCCCAGGTTCGATTCCCCGCTGGGTCACTGTCTGTGCGGAGTCTGCAAGTTCTCCCTGTGTCTGCGTGGGTTTCCTCCGGGTGCTCCGGTTTCCTCCCACAGTCCAAAAGACGTGCAGGTTAGGTGGATTGAATGACTCTCTTAAGGTAGCCAAATGCCTCGTCATCTAATTAGGTTAGGTGGATTGGCCATGATAAATTGCCCTTAGTGACCAAAAAGGTTAGGAGGGGTTACTGGGTTATGGGGATAGGGTGGAAGTGAGGGCTTCAGTGGGTCAGTTCAGACTCGATGGTCCGAATGGCCTCCTTCTGCGCTGTATTTCTGTTCTGTTCTGTATTCACCGTTATGTAGGAAAATGGTTCATGACTGGGTTAAATTATGAGAATAGATTGCATATCTGTTCCCTGGAATTTAGAAGGTTGTGGGGTGATTTGATTAAAGCTTTCAAGATATCAAGCAGGAGCGAAAGGGTAGATGCAGAGAAACTAATTCCACTAGTTAAGGAGTCTAGGACTGTGAAAGTTCTTTAAAAAAATAGAACCGGACATTTCCGGGTGAAGTTGGGAAACACTGCTACACACAAGGAGCAGGAGAAGTTTGGATCTCTCTTCTGCAAATGGCAACTGATGTTAGAACAATTGTTAACTTTAAATCCGAATCGCTTCTCGGCCTTTTGGCTAAGATCAAGTGTAGTGTAGCCTTTTGGCTCAGATCTGGTGTGTCTCTCTTGTGGGGACCATGAATTGGATTCAATTGGAATGGGTTTTTGGAGCAGGCGAGGAGCTGGATTAGGGGTTCGCCCCTGACCCACACTCTGAGCCCTGGCTTGGTAACTCAGAAAAAGTTTTTTAAAAACTTTAAATCCGAGATTGTTTAATAGATGTTTGTTAACCAAAAGGAATAAGGGACAGATGGGGGTAATTGAAGTTCGGTTCCAGGTCAACCATGATCTCATTGAATGGTAAAATAGGCCAAACGGACTAAATGGCTTTTTCCTCCTGGGTTGTCAGCCATCTGACCACAATATAACTAGACTCACATTCTGCCTCTCTATAGTGCTAAAACTGGAAGACTTGCTAACTGACTATCTATACAGTCACCTATCTGGCAATTTTTGTGTGCAAGAACAAAATACGTTATTTTACACATCCGAACTTTATTCACCTTCTTGTTTACGAAGCAGCTCCTTCCCTCCACAGTAACGGACCTTTGCAGCCTCCATTCTCACCGGTGGGTTCGTGGGGGAGAAAATCTGGGAGAAGTTGAACTCACCATCACCACTCCACCAACCCTGACTCTGGGCATAGTCTCGGAGGCCAGGGTGCTCAACGCTGATCTCTGTGGTGATGGTCAGCTGATTGGAGATGTTTTTTGCACCTTCTGTTAAGCAACGTACATAGAGTATAAAGAATCTAGGTCCTCTTTGTGTCAGTGCACTGTTATTCAATCACTCGAGCACACTTCATTTTACCTTTCCCTCCAATTCTCTGCTCGGCTGGGATACATTTCTACAGACGGAATAGCACCCGGGGTCTCTCCAGGGGTTTGGAGGCCCTGAGCTGCATGCCCTTTGGGCGGGGTGGTGCCCTGGCATTGCTGGTGCCACCCAGGCACCTTGGCAGTGCCACCTGTGTGCCAACCTGGGATCACCAAGGTGCCCAAGTGGCACTGCCAGCTGGCATGGACACTGCCAGGATTCCAGGTTGACACTGCTAAGGTACCAAGCTGTCACTTAATTTGCGCTTGCAATCGGGGAAGGGAGTCCTGCCAAGTTATGTGGGGTGGTGGAAGGGGGCCGGGCACCCTCCCATAGTGCATTCGAGCTGGGGGGGGGGGGGGGGGGGGGGTGGAGGTGGAGATTACTTTGGGGGCCTCGGAGATTAGGATGCCATTTTTAAATGACTTCCCGATCTCGCACGATAGTAACGGGGCTATGTGCGGTCTTGGCTGCGCGTTCCCCGTTGAGGCCCCTGACACAACGCGAGTCACGTTGTATAGCGATGTGTTTCTCGGCACTGTGAATGTCGGGATAGGCGCGGCTAATGTGCTCGCTATGGGACTTTGATCCCATTTAGTTGAATCAAGCGCTGAGTTTTACTCCTTCATGAATCAGTCATGTATCCCACAGTAAGAATCCCATTATAAATTTCTTCTTGATAAGTGACTGGAAAGGAGTTTTAGATGCAGAATGATCCTGCAATAGTTTTGAAAATAAATTATTTGTCAGTGAAATGTATTGGGAGCTTCGCTTTGGTACAACATTGACCAAAAGCCCTCACAATATGGGGTTCGCAGACCACAGTGCATGGCATGCTTAACACAGCAATATTGAAAAAAAAACAGGCTAAGCCCTTAATACAACAATACTGAAAAATCACAGGTAAGTGTAACATGCTTTTCAATCTTTTCCACTGTTGACCTGTAATTTGCTGAGCGGCCCAGTATTTCCCAGATGTCTCCAGTACCCAAGCCTCTTTTTTGTCCACAATTAGAAATGTGTTATCATAGCTGAATGCTTCTGGAGATTCCTTGCAGTTCCCACCCTGGCCATGTTGTTCCAAAAGGGATGCAATAACATCTAGAGCCTCCTTGGCAGTGGAACCTCTCTCCAGTCCAAGCCTAAGGGAGGAATAGCAAATAGAATAACACACACAAAATAGGAAGAGGCTGCAATCCATCCCATGCACGTTAACAGAATGCTGAAAGTATTTGGCAAACTTCTTCAGGGTGAAAAGAAAACACAGGGGTGTTCACATCAGGTTCATTTTAACGTCACATACACATAGTACAGTGATGCATTTTCATCTGCGTTATGATATTCTGGCGTATTTACAAACAAAATTCAATCAACTTAGGATACAATTATTTTCAAGATGGTGTTATTTTCAATAAAGGAATACAGAAATTATTGCTAGCAATATCAGTTGATGAATGCTTAGCAAGTTCTAATAAAGACTGGCATTCATGTAGCCTCTTTCACAACATTAGGGCGTCCTTTGACAAAGACTCGAAACGTTAGCTCCCTTCTCTCTTCACAGATGCTGTCAGACCAGCTGAGATTGTCCAGTATTTTTGTTTTTTGTTTCAGATTCCAGCATCCACAGTAATTTGCTTTTGTATTAGGATGTCCCAAGTCTTTTCCTCGATTTTAATACTGGCGTTAACTAATTTATTTTAAATGGCTTAATGCCACAGTAAAGTAACAGACTGGACTTTCACATTATGGTCTATTTGGGGTATGATACTAGACTAGTAACCCATGATTCACAAGTTCAAATCCTAGCTTGGCAAGTTGAGCAATTGAACTCAATAAATTTGGTCATGTTTTTTATCAGAACAGAAAAATCCATCAAGCTGCGGGATTGGTTGTAAAATCTTAACTTAACTCTACCATTCATGGAAAACATAGAAACATAGATAATTCACAGAATCATAGAATCCCTACAGTGCAGAAGGAGGTCATACAGCCCATCGAGTCTGCATCGACCCTGTGAAAGAGCACCTTACCTAGGCCCTATTCCCAGAACCCCACCTAGGGGCAATTTAGCATAACCAATCCACCCAACGTGCACATCTTTGGACGTTGGGAGGAAACCGGAGCACCCGGAGGAAACCCACGCAGACACGGGAAGAATGTGCAACTCCCCACAGTCAGCCGAGGTCGGAATCAAACCTGGGTCCCTGGTGCTGTGAGGCAGTGCTAACCATTGTGCCACCGCATTCAGCCCATTATACCAGTGCCACTAGATTTAATCCAGCCTACTCCCATTGTCCAGTTCATGGTCCGTAGCCCTGTAGATTACAGCACTCCCAAGTGCATATCAAAGTATGTTTTAAAATGCAGTGAGGGTTTCTACCTTTCAAGCTAGGAGTTTCAGGTCCTCAAACTTCTGAGTTAAAAAAAAAAGTGTTTCCCCTGTGCCCCGGCTATTGACCGCTGTATTAAGAGAAACAAGTCCTTATTGCCGCTCTGCCTAAGCCTCTCATAATTTTAGACCCCTAAACTAAATCTCCCTCAGCCTCCTCCATTGCAAAGAAAGCAACCCCAGTCTATCCAATCTTTCCTCAAGGCTAAAATTCTCAATTCCTGGGAACATCCTTGTAAATCTCCTCTGTACTCTCTCTGGTACAACCACATTCTTCCTGTAATGTGCTAACTGGAACTGGACATAGTACTCTAGTTGCAACCTAACTAGTGCTTTATGCAGTTCCAGAAGAACTTTCATGCTCTTATATTCTTAACTCCAACTGTCCCCACACGCCATCTTAATGCCACTGCATAGTTTACTGTTAATGCCCCCAGCATAGTCAGGAATAGGCAATATTGGCTTGCCAAAGTTGCCTGCACCTCGCAACCAACCACCCAGAAACAAACCCCCAGCTATTTCTAAGCGTATTTTGTTTCCAGTAAGGATAGATAAATATCAATCCAAAATGGTGCCAACCAGTTTCGCCCGTTAACTCAAAAACTATCGGTTGAATTTTAATTGAGTTCAAAAGTGGCTCTCAAATTTAAATCCATCATGCCAAGCTCCTGAAGGCCATATAAATTAACTTTGGCACTGGTATACAGTTACTCCACTGGCTTTGAAGCATGTTGATTGACACAATAGACCTGCACCTTAATTATAATTGAAGACTTGAGCACCAAGCAGTACAAAATAGGAATAATTTTCTACCTGACCAGGTCCATTCCGAGCAGCGCTTCACTCTCACCGATGGGCTCTTTGGTCCACACGGCCTCATTGCCGATGCAGACACCATGATTGTTGGCTCCCATCTCTGCTCCCCATAACCAGGCTGGTCGGCTAAGAATCACTGCATGCGTTTTCTGAATCTGCTCAATTTCAATGTATGTGCACTGTTTAATTTAAAAAAAAAAAGGTCTGTATTAAATATAGACAGTTCTTTCAAAATGAGCACTCAAGAGGCATGCATTCATTTGAATTCCAACAAGCCAACCCACTAACTAGACAGTGTACCATCGTACCTTGAAGATGATTAAAGAGCAGTCAAATGGAGGCACTCGAGATGACTACAGGATTTTAATCAGGTATGTGGAGCAATCCAGAACAGGCCATTTAGGGCAATGTCAAGAAGTGTCTTTTCTCCACACAAAGGGCTGGGTTCTTCCGCCCCGCCTGCCACAAGATGGCCATGGGTGGCACGCGGACCATGTAAAGGTCCATTAACCTCAGGCGGACATTTCCGGTTGCCGAGCGGGCGCGGCCGGAGAATTTCTCCCAAAGAGTAGTAAAATTCTGAAAAACTCTGCCACAAAGGAGAGGCTAACAATTAATTGGTGGCGCGGTAGCACAGTGGTTAGCACTGTTGCTTCACAGCGACAGGGACCTGGGTTCAATTCCCGGCTTGGGTCGCTGTCCGTGTGGAGTCTGCATGTTGTCCCTGTGTCTGCGTGGGTTTATTCCGGGTGCTCCGGTTTCCTCCCACAAGTCCCGAAAGACGTGCTTGTTAGGTAAATTGGACATTCTGAATTCTCCCTCTGTGTACCCGAACAGGCGCCGGAATGTGGCGACTAGGGGCTTTTCACAGTAACTCCATTGCAGTGTTAATGTAAGCCTACTTGTGACAATAAAACAGATTATTATTTAATTGAAAATTTAATTGTTACACTTTTTCGGTACAGAAGAATATGGAACCAAAGCAGATGAACAGAACCGATAGAAGATCAGCCATGACCCAACTAAATGGCAGAGCAGACCTGAGGGGGCTATATGGCCGATTCCTGATCTTGTTTCGCAAGGAACTTAATAAAGAACCATTGGTGTTTGTTTATCTGCTACACTGAACCATATATTTACTGCAGTATTTTGTAAGCTTGCATCGCTGTTGTATCATACTGCTTAAGAAGGAAGGTATCTACACCACAACAAGAATGAATATAAGTCCCTCGTGTAATTCAGTTGCATTGGTGAAGAAAAACACACCTACTTTTCCACCCTCCCTTGGACTATTTCTGCAGGAAGTTTGAACCTGGATTTTGGTATGGACTCTACAGACTTTCCAACCTAATAATGGGAGAGCACAGATGGGAAAATTCACTGATTTTTGGCTGTTGTTATTTTCAGCTGAGGTAGCTAGCAGCAAACATCGAAGTGGAGCACTTAATAAAACCAAACTATCCTCGAAACTGGGTGGTGTAATAGGAAAAGTCACAATATATTTGACTTAGCCATTGTGGGTTTAACTCAAGTCCAGAATAAGATTGGCTGCACATAGTCCCTGAAAATGGAAGACTTGCCTTGGCTCAAACACTAATATTTTTCATGTCAATGAAGATAACAAGAAAATGTTTACGGAAGAATCCCGAATATCCATAACATTCAAGTTCCAGTATAACAGGATTGAAGAGTTGCACAAATGTCCTTTATTATTGCTGGAAGAAAAAAAGTCATCCGGTCAAAGTTTTTCCTCTTGCACTCAACAGGACAGATGCAAGAATACCAATTTCCAGGGAAGGAACAATATATGCTGCTTGAGAAAAGGATGCTGATTGGTTGGCCAGGCAGCTCTGATTGGTCAAGATGCTGTCACGGAGAATGCACCAAGGAGCTATGTGCTTACGTTTTTTGTTTAATTTTGAAAAGGCACAATGCCTGGATCTGAATTTTCCATGGCAACACTTCTACCAATCAGAGTCCACTCTCCAAGCAAACATCATCCTCTTCTTATGCAGCATAATTTGTTGCCCTCTTTTGCGATCGGGTATTTTGGCGATTCTGTCCTGATAAGTGCAAGACAAAGAGCTTCAATAGCAATATTAATGCAGTCATGTAGAAAATGCCCCCTTCCAGAGTTAAATTAGATCATTCTGTATCAGCAAATGTTGGGAGAGATTCTGCATAATTACATACTAGATGATGGCATAACATGTTGAAATTGACTTACCAACATGAAAAAGATACCAGATTCAAAAATATAATTTGTTTGCATCAGATTTTCAAGATAACTTATTTGCACTGTGTACTGTCAAAATTATGGTAGAAACAGCAAATTCCATGCACGCATCACCCAATTACACAGCTTCCTCCCAAACACCTTCTCTCAAGGCTTTCTAGCCAATTGTGATTCCAGACAATGAATCTGGACAAAACTCTCCAATTCTCCTGAAACTTTGGACACTGACATTGCTACATTTGCAAAAACCCATTGTCCTTCCTCATTTAGTTTTGCCTCCCTCATCACCTTTCTCTCTCCATTGATTCTGCATGAACAACATTTTCTGTTCTTATTCATAATCAGTAAACTATTGGTCAGATTCCAGATGTACCTGTACAACTGAACAGCAGTTCCCAAGGTCATAAGGAAAATGAGTAGGTCATTCAGCCCCCCGAGCCTGCTCCACCATTCAATAAAATCATGGTTGATCCAACTATGGCCTTAACATCACTTTCTTGCCTGTCCCTCATAACCCCGGACTCCCTTGCCAACAATCTGTCCATCTCAGCCTTGAATATATTCAAAAACCCAGGTTCTAATACCATGGAAAATAATTTAAAAGACTAATAGCCCTCCAAGAAATTCCTCCTCATATCTGTCTAAAGTGGGAGACACGTTTTCTTTGACGTCCCTAGTTCTAGATTCCCCATGGAAGGGGGTCCCCACTTTAACATTTGCTGCCAGCTCCCTCAACTGGAAATAACAACAGCCAAGAATCAACAAATCCTCTATTGTGATCGAATCCCTGCAACACAGGAGGCCATTTGGCCCATCAGGTCTGCACCGACTCTCCAAAAGAGCACCCTACCCAGGCCCACTCCCCTGCCCTATCCCCGTAATCCCACCTAACTTTTGGACACTAAGGGGCACCTTAGCGTGGTCAATCCACCTAACCTGCACATCCTTGGACCATGAGAGGAAACTGGAGCACCCAGGGTAAACCCTCGCAGACACGGGAAGAACATACAAACACCACTCAGTCACCCAAGGCCGTAATCAAACCTGGGTCCCTAGCGCTGTGAGGCAGCAGTGATAACCACTGAGCCACCTTGCCACCCCATGCAGACCCCTCAGAATTCCATATGTTTAATTAAAATCAGATCTCATTCGTCTCAACAGTGGCACTGGCGCAGTGATCTTGTCACGACTGGTACCTCAGCAGTCCAGGGCAATGTTCTGGGATCCGAGTTCAAATCCCACCACAGTAGATGGCGTAAATGAATTCAATAAAAATTAAAAGCCGTGAAACCATTGTCGATTGTCCCAAAAAGCCTTCTGGTTCTCTAATGTCCTTTAGGGAAGGAAAACTGCTCTCCGTCCTTACCTGATCAAGACTAGATGTGACTCCAGATCCACTACAATGACTCTTAAATGCCCTCTGAAGTGGCCTAGCAAGTCACTCAGTTCGAGGGCAATTAGGGATGGGCTACAAATGCAGGTCCAGCCAGCGATACCCACATCCCATGAACGGATGAGAAAATGCCCAACCTACTCAATCTTTACTCATAAGGCAACCCCCTCATCCCAGTAATCTGCCTGGTGAAAACTGCTTCCAAAGCACCTGAAGCCTTCCTTAAACAAACTCACCTATTCGGTTGTAGCAACTTCCCTACTTTTATATATCAGCTCTCTTGCAATAAATCCCAATATTCCACTTACCTTCCTAATTACTTGCATGCCACTGTTTTGAGGTTCATTTTCAAGGACACCCAGATCCCTCTCTACCACCTTTTTCTGCGGTCTCTGCATTTACCTAATGTCCTGCTTTCTGCTCTTCCTACCCAGGTGGGCAACCTCACACATTCAAATACGATGGTCAGTCTCTTACCTCCACCATGGAGCCTGGCGCGTGCACAGTTACAGGAAAGTAAACCACTTCCTGAACCTCATCCCGTGGTCTGTCGGAGTTCTTCCCAAAAATCACCTCTTTTCTCTCAGTGGAAGGTGGGAGAGCGACAAAGCAGTCACAGGAAGAGGGAGCACAGAGGGTGCTGGCAGCCATGCTGTAGGAGGGAGAAGCATCACACTAAAGTCAGCCTCATAAACCTTGGTGTTATATAGGTGTTAACACAATATAACCCTCCACCTCACACACACCATCCTGACTTGGAAACATATCATTGTTCCTTCACCCTCGCTTGGTCAACATTCTGGAACTCCCTCTCGAACTGTACTACGAGTGAAACTACATCACAGGGACTACACAGAGTCAAGAAGATGGCTCACCACCACCACCTTCTCAGGGGTAATTAGAGATGGCCAGTAAACACCAGCCTTGCCAGTGTCACCAACATGCCAAGGAAAGTCACCATTTACTTTTACTGATTTAGAGACAAACAACATAATAATCTTTATTAGTGTCACAAGTAGGCTTACATTAACACTGCAATGAAGTTACTGTGAAAATCCCCTAGTCACCACACTCCGGTGCCTGTTCGGGTACACTGAGGGAGAATTCAGAATGTCCAATTCACCTAACAAGCACGTCTTTCGGGACTTGTGGGAGGAAACCGGAGCACCCGGAGGAAACACATGCAGACACTGGGAGAATGTGCAGACTTTGCACAGACAATGGCCCAAGCTGGGAATCGAAACTGGGACCCTGGCGCTCTGAAGCAACAGTGCTAAGCATTGTGCTACTGTGCCGCTCAACTGATATCTCTCCACAGATACTGTCAGACTTGAAACGTCAACTCTGTTTCTCTCTCCGCAGATGCTGCCAAACCTGCTGAATTTATCCAGTATTTTGTTCTTATTTCAGATTTCTAGCATCCACAGTATGTTGCTTTTATGATTACTCTCCCAATGGGTTAATGTTATGTATCTGGGAATACATAACATGCTGCTTATGTGTCACATGATGTGTAGTGACGTCAGCAAAGTGCGGGCTTTGGGCATTCACCATCTTGATTGTATGGGCATTCATTAAACCCCTCATCATATTTTAACAGGAGAGAAACTGGCGATGAGGATTGAGGCAGAAAAATCGCTGGGAAGATTTTCGTTGACCAACTGCGGCATCAGTAAGAAGTCTTACAACACCAGGTTAAAGTCCAACAGGTTTGTTTGGAATCACTAGCTTTTGGAGCGCAGCTCCTTCTTCAGGTGCACTCCGAAAGCTAGTGATTCCAAATAAATTGTTGGATTTTAACCTGGTGTTGTACGACTTCATACTGTGCCCACCCCAGCCCAACACCGGCATCTCCACATCATAACTGCGGGATGGCATCGGGAGCAACAGTAGACTCTCGGGACTGGACTCTCCTTCATACAGACGTCGGGCAAATCATTGCCGTAGATGCGGAGGCAAACAAAAGGTTTTCAACAACAAGTGTGAGTAAGAAGATCGACAGTCCGGAAAGACTTGCTTGTGTTGAAGTGAGTGGGGTCTGGGCTGCAGGAACTGTGGACATCAGACTACGGGAAACCGGGATTTCGAAGTCTGCTGACTCTGCATGGGCCACTACTCAGGCAAAAAGTCAAAATACTCAGGCGAAAAGAGAAAGTTTTCCCAGTTGCTTGTTCGAGGGATTGTTTGTTCCATATTTTCCAACGAAGCCGGAAATAAGGAATTGAAGATCCTAGGAACCGTGATCCAAAAATGGCGGAAAAAAGGGCACCACAGATGTGTTTGATGAGGATTATGAAACATAGAATTCATACGAAGAAAGATTCCAATTGTTTTTAATAGCTAACCAGACACCGGAGGACCCAAATGTTTCTCAGCTCAGTTTATGCTGCTAAGGATTCTTGTTCACCCAGCAAAACCAGGAGACAAATTTGTCAGTGAGTTAATGAAATTTTAGAGGGACAGTTCTCTCCTAAAGTATTATTGATTACAGAAAGGTTCTGTTTTCACCGCCATAGTCAGGAAGGAGGTGAAACTATTTTTCAGTTTGTAGCATCTTTAAGGAGATTAGCTAGATATTGTGAATTTGGTACAACACTTGATGATACTCTTCGAGAAGGGCTGGTTTGTGGATCACGCTGTGAAGCAATTCAGAGAAAGCTGCTTACTGTTAAGTGATTTAACTCTGAAAGCTGCTGTGGAAATTGCCACATCTGTGGAGCTTGCTATGAGAGACAGGGGCTGGAGTAAAGATCCACAAAACAGATACCTCAAGGACAAGGCTACAAAGGTGCAAACATGTCATCATTGCATAAAGGTTGGACACCCAGCAGGGGAATACTGGAGCAAATCAAGTGCATGCAAGAACTGTGACAAGGGCCACATTGCCAAAGCGTGTGGGGCTCAGTAAACCTCTTCTACACCGAGAAAGTGCAAGAAGAACGATCCAAGTAAACAATCTAGTTGTGTCTACAAATTAGTGGATGAAGCTCAAGATCACTCAAAGGACGGTGAAACTGAGCTACAGCAAGAGCTAAAAGCTAGGTGTTTTGTCAATGTAGGGAGATCATCAATGTTTTTGGGCATATCCGAAACTTGAAGGTCATGAAATTAAAATGGAAGTGGATACGGGTGCGGTAGTATCACTAATACCCGAGACAATTTATCATCACAAGCTGAGGCATTTGCCTTTAAAATCATCAAATGTGATCTTAAGGACATACACTGAAGAGGCTGTACCATTAAAAGGGTGCATTATGGTGAGCGTAGAAACAAATGGGCAGACAGCAAAGTTGCTTCTTCACGTTGCCCGTGGAAAGTTTCCTGCTCTATTTGGCAGAGCATGGTTGGCTAAGATTAGGCTTAACTGGGAGACAGTCAATCAATTAGTGGGTTCAAAGAGTAACTTGCAACAACTTCTGAAGAAGTAGGAGAAGGGTTTTGAAGATTCACTAGGCCCAATGACTGGAAATGAAGTACACCTAAAAACCAAGCCAGACAGCACACCTAAATCTCTCAAAGCTAGAACTGTACCATACACCATCAAGCATAGAGTTGAAAAAGAACTATATAGATTAGTGAGGACAGGAGCCATTGAACGGGTTGTACCAAGTGATTGGGCGACAACAATCATCCCCCTATTAAAGCAGGGTGGCTCTGAGAATTTGTGGAGATTTTAAAACTACTAATAACCCAGTTGTGTGTGCAGATCATTATTGACTTGTTGATTGGAGGCTTGTTTGCTGGACTCTTGGAGAACAGAAGTTAAGTAAAATTTATCTTTCCCAGGCATAGCTGCAGATGAATGTAGCTGCTGATTCACAGCCACTACTCACCATTGTGATGCACAAAGGTCTGTTTTGTTACAGAAGACCTCCTTCTGGAATAACATCTGCACCTGCTCTTTTCCAAAGATCCATGGATCAAATTCTAAGTGGATTGAATGGAATGCAATGTTATTTAGATGACATATTCATCACCGGTTCGAGTGAACAGGAACACTTGACGAATTTGGAATCTACCCTGAAGCAGTTACAGAGCCACAGCCTGAGTTAAGAAGGGAAAGTGTGACTGTTTCAACTCATCCATAAATTACCTTGGTCATATCGGCAAAGACGGTTTACACAAAGAAAACATCAGGAATCTTAGAAGCATCACGCCCTCAAAATGTGATATAATTAAGATCATTTTTCGGATTAATCAATTATTTTTTTTAAATAAATTTAGAGTACCCAATTATTTATTCATTTTTTTTCCAATTCAGGGGCAATTTAGCGTGGCCAATCTACCTAAACTGCACATCTTTGGGTTGTGGGGGTGAAACCCATGCAGACATGGGGAGAATGTGCAAACTCCACACGGACAGTGACCCAGGGCCGGGATTCGAACCCGAGTTCTCAGCACCACAGTCCCAGTGCTATCCACTGCGCCACATGCCGCCCTTGGATGGATCAATTATGATGGTAAATTTGTGCCGAATTTAGCACACGTTGCTATGTGCCAACCAAGCATGGCACTGGTCAGAAGAATGTGGAAATGCATCCAATGACGGAAAAGAAGCCTTACAGAAGTCCGAGCTGTTGGTTCATTATAATCCCAAGTTGAAGTTTCAATTAGCCTGCAATGCCTCATCCTGTGAGGTTGGTAGAGTCGTGCCTCACATTCTGCCTTCAGGAGAGGAATGCATTGCTTCACGCACCCTTACTAGCGCAGGAATTAATTACACTCAGCTAGAAAAAGAAGCTTTGAGCATCATCTTCGCTGTAAGAAGATTCCACCATTACCTTCATGGGTGTCATTTTACTCTTTCGATGGATCATCGACTCTGGAGTACAATCTTTGGGCCGTATAAAAGGTATACCTTCTTTGACAGCTAGGAGATTGCAAATATAGTCATTGAGGTTGTCGGCACACACTTGCGTAATCGCAAGTCAGATCAGCATGCAAATCGATACTTTATCATGATTACCATCACGATTGCCATTACAAGTCAAGCATGATGCTGAAGAACAGTGTCAATATTTTTTATTTCTCGCTCATGGATAGTGTACCCGTGACTTCATCTCAAGTTCAAAGATATGCAAGAACTGATCCGGTGATGGGGAAGGTGATGGACTTGGTCTGAAAAGGAACACTGTCAGATGTTCAGAGGTAAAACCCGAAACGTCAAGCCTTGCATCACACAAAAGCTTGAGTTGACAGACCAGAATGGAGTTCTCGTACGAGGGGTCATTGGGATTATTCATCCGTGTTTGTGTAGCAGGGTCCTTGACCAATTGCACAAGGGATATTCTGGTGTGGTGAGGATGAAGGAATTGGGACGCAGTTATTTTTGGTGGCCAAGATTAGATGCCCAAATTGAAGGGAAAGTTGGACAATGCCGATCTTGTGCAAAACTAGTGAACACTCCACCATTACAAACATGGGAATTGATGACACAGCCATGACAGAGAATACACATTGATTATTCTGGTCCACTAGAGGGTCACATGTTCTTAGTGAGCGTGCACTCAAAATGGCCAAAAGTCACGATAATGAAGTCAATGATGACTGAGCAGACCATTGAAAAACTACACAAAATATTGACAAGATTTGGAACACCAGAGCAGAGCAGAGCAGAATGGTACACAGTTTACTTCAAAGGAGTTTGAGAATTACTTGAAAGGGAACGGTATACACCATATCAGGTCAGCACCATATCATCCAGCAATGAATGGATTGGCCGAACGTTTTGTGCTATCATGAAAGCATTCTGTCACAGCATCAAAGGACCAGGGAACATTATCACGAAGAGTAAACAAGTTTCTAATATCTTATCCGAAAACTGTACATGCTACCTTGCAAAGTTCACTGGCAATGCTGTTGTTCAAGAGGAATCTATGAACACAGTTTGATTTGTTAACTCCACCTGATACTTCAGAGATTGTTAAATGACAACAACAAGCATAAATTGCTAGGAAGGAAAAAATCTCGAAAACACAGTTATATGTTTGATCACAGATTCCAAAATCAAGTTGAAGTCCCAGCATTTAATAACAAACAGTCTTATAGACTGCAATCGACTGTTAATATAGTGCCCTGCCCCCAATTGTTACCATGTTATTAGCTAGGAGTTACACCACTAAGAAGAAATGGGTACCAGCTATGATCCTGGTGAAGACAGGTCCAATATCATACACCATACAGACAGGCGATAAATTTGGTGACATAATGCTCATCAGTTACTTGCTGCATGAAGTGAGTTTGCAGAAACTTCTCAAGAAGTCCAACATTAGAAGATCTAGAGAGCTATACTTTGCACCAGAGATCAGAGTCAGTGATGAGTTCGGATTCTGTTTGAGGACTTTTGAATACCAATAGTGACAGACACTGAATTAACCACTCAAGAATTAGCAGCTACAGAAAATGAGGACACTTCTGATGTTGCAAGTAGCCAAGTTCAAGAATGCCGCATTCTACCAAAAAGGAATAGACATCCATCTATTGGTTCCAACTCCATCTACATGTTTGCTGACGATACGACCATAGTGGGCCGGATCTCGAATAACGATGAGTCCGAATACAGGAGGGAGATAGAGAACCTAGTGGAGTGGTGTAGCGACAACAATCTCTCCCTCAATGCCAGCAAAACTAAAGAGCTGGTAATTGACTTCAGGAAGCAAAGTACCGTACACACCCCTGTCAGCATCAACGGGGCTGAGGTGGAGATGGTTAGCAGTTTCAAATTCCTAGGAGTGCACATCTCCAAAAATCTGTCCTGGTCCACCCACGTCGACGCTACCACCAAGAAAGCACAACAGCGCCTATACTTCCTCAGGAAACTAAGGAAATTCGGCATGTCCACATTGACTCTTACCAACTTTTACAGCTGCACCATAGAAAGCATCCCATCAGGCTGCATCACCGCCTGGTATGGCAACTGCTCGGCACAGGACCGCAAGAAACTTCAGAGAGTCGTGAACACCGCCCAGTCCATCACACGAACCTGCCTCCCATCCATTGACTCCATTGACACCTCCCGCTGCCTGGGGAAAGCGGGCAGTATAATCAAAGATCCCTCCCACCCGGCTTACTCACTCTTCCAACTTCTTCCATCGGGCAGGAGATACAGAAGTCTGAGAACACGCACGAACAGACTCAAAAACAGATTCTTCCCCATTGTCACCAGACTCCTAAACGACCTTCTTATGGACTGATTTCATTAACACTACACCCTGTATGCTTCATCCGATGCCAGTGCTTTTGTAGTTACATTGTATATGTTGTGTTGCCCTATTATGTATTTTCTTTTATTCCCTTTTCTTCTCATGTACTTAATGATCTGTTGAGCTGCTCGCAGAAAAATATTTTTCACTGTACCTCGGTACATGTGACAATAAACAAATCCAATCCAATCATAGAGACTGTCTTATTGAATTGCATATATGTACAGAAATAATATATCAGGGGATCTGTTGTATAAATGTTAATTGTTGTCATTGCACTAATGAAGTGAAGAGGAGTGTTATGCACATGGGAATGCATTCCTGCTGGTTCTGTCACGTGAGGTGCAGTAACATCAGCAGGGTGCTTTCGTAGGCTTTGAGCAGATCACCATCTTGATTGGTAGAGCAACACCCTCAATAAACATCTCATGGTGCTTCACCGGAATCCAGAGCGTGGCCACCACCAGACCTTTCTCTTTGCAGCAACAAAGTAATTTGACAGTCAAAATGGGGGAAGTACTATGATATTCAATCCAGATGTTCTTTGCTTCAATGTCTTGTATAGCTGAGTCAGGCAAGGCATCAGGAATAATTATAATTGGCTTCAGTGCCCCAGATTTAAGGATGAGAGTAAAAATAATGGAACTACCTCCTTGCTCCCAATTCTTATCCGTCAACTTCCACGAAAATGTGTACAAGGACAGGATCAGGGTGATGCCTTACCATCAAGGCCCACGCATGAAAAATGGCCATTTGGTGGGGTGGGTAATGTGGAAATGTGCTACTCTACCCCAGCACATACAAACGTGAAGGCATTATCACAAAATACACCAATATTTGGAAACGGGTCACTTTAAGAAAATAAATGAAACTAGTCAGTCTCTTTAAATGGGCAGTGACCACAAACAGACCAATTCTGGAACCTAGACAGATGCCCACACACGACGATTGACAGAAACAATTAACTTGCCTTTCGACCATCTCTCCCAACCATAGAATTCTTACAGTGTAGAAGGAGGCCATTTGGTCCATCAAGTCTGCACCGACCCTCTGAAAGAGCACGCTATCTAGGCCCATTCCCCCGCCCTATCCCAGCTAAACTACACTTTTTTGGACTGGGAGGAAACTGGAGCACCCGGAGGAAACCCACACAGACAGACAAGGGGAGAAAGTTCAGACTCCACACACAGTCACCCAAGGCCAGAATTGAACCTGGGTCCCTGGTGCTGTGCCACTGTGCTGCCCACAGGGTGTTAAAAAGCATTTTGCAGCCAGTTGCAGACAACAATATCCTACAAACAAGTCGCCAACTGGATCTCAGCAGACAGTGCCAGACCTGCTGAGCATTTCCAGCATTTTCAATTTTTTTTTTCAGATCTCAGCACCTCAGTATTCTGCTTTTTCAGTAATGTGATTAGCACTGGGTTAGGGAACAGGACAAACTCCCTTGCTCTTCTTCATTCAGCACCAAGGGATCTTTTACAAAAGGAAGCAAAGTCACCATCTTCCAGATGACCATAGGCTGCTTTCCTCTTTGAGGGGGGAGAGATGATTGGTGATGGGTTTAACCTGAGGATCACCACACCTCAGGCAAGGGGCAAGGTTGAGAAGGCGGGGCCTTCACGAATAACCTCAGCCAGTAAGGGAAATGAATCACTAACCAGCTGTCCAACCAACTGAGCTAACCCGGCCCTTTTTACACTCACCTAAGGCGGCAGACAAGGCCTCGGTGTCAGGTTGCACCTGAGAGCCAGCGCCTGTGACAGTGCAGCACTCTCTCAGCACAGCACTGGGAGTGTCAGCCTGGGTTTGGTTGGAGTGAGCCTCCTGATGCTGGAGGTGTGAGTGCTCAGGGAGCCTCAGCTGGTTCCCGAGCGGAAGTGTGACTGTATCATTTTGAAATGGCTACAGTTACAGATCAGTGTCAGTTTCAGGCCACTCTCTGCGGATCCCCCCGGGCCCCCCCAGCCGGTCTCCAGCCCTTTGCTGCCAGGGGAAGGGGGGAAAAAACCAAGGTCGCTACCAAACCAACAGAACCTCAATAATAAAATTCGGGGCAAAACGGGAGAGGGAAAATGTCCAAGCGACAGGCGGGCCTGCAGAGCCGCATTTTGGGCGGATTCCCAAACACCTCCAATGACAATGCCACCCGCGCCTGCAGAGTTTGCGGCATTTCCAGTGCCTGGCGCCCGCATTTAACGATGGAGGGGAAAATATTCACTCCAATCGCCACCCAGCAGAGCTCCCTCCCCGCACCTACCTTTCCTCCTTTAGTGGGTCCCAGCAACGCTCAAAGCCGAGCGGAGATCAATGTCTGACTCTCTCTTTCTCTCAGGGTCAGCTGACAGTCACACACGCCGTTAGGTGGTGAATTAACCCTTCGGTCCCTATCTGTGAAGTACTGTGTGGTGTGGCAAATCAGAAAGACACAGATAATCTCGCCGTCCAAAGCGTCACATCGGTAGCTAACTTCCCCCCCCCCCCCCCCCCCCCCCAGCAGTCTTACTCCCACTCTACAGCAGGAACTGTAGTAAGGCACCTTAGAACAGAATATGTCTCTTAACCCTTCAGACTCCATGAGCTAATTTCGAGATAATACTAAATCTATCAGCTCCATAGAATCCATACAGTGCCATTTGGCCCATCGAGCCTGCACCAACCCTTGGAAAGAGCACCCTACCTAGGCCCACGCCCCCACCCTACCCCCGTAACCCCGTCTAATCCTCGGACACTAAGGGGCAATTTTATCATGGCCAATCCACCTAACCTGCACATCATTGGGCTGTGGGAGGAAACCGGGGCACCCGGAGGAAACCCATGCAGACACGGGGAGAAAGTGCAAACTCCACACAGTCAACCCGGGTCCCTGGCGCTGTGAGGCCGCAGTGCTAACCACGGAGTGCCCAGCCATACCGTCAGACATAATACTCCAAATCTGTCTCGGTGTCTGTCAGAAAAGAAAAACTTGCATTTATATAACACCTTTCGCAACCACCAGACAGCCAAAGCACTTTACAGGCATTAAATTTACTTTTGAAGTGTTGTCACTGTTGTAATGTGGGAAACCAGGCAGCCAATTTGTGCACAGCAAGCTCTGGTGAACAGCAATGTAACCCATGACCAGATCATCTGCTTTTTATGATGGTGGATGAGGGATAATTCACCTGCTCTTCCTAGAAATGGTGGCAATGAGATCTTTTCATCTACCTAAGAAGGTCTCAATTTAATGGCTCATCCATAAGACCAGACCACTGACAGTGTAGCACTCTCTTCGTGCCGCACTGGAGTGCTAGCCTAGATGACACAGCAAATCTATCTCAGGGTGTGTCACATACAAAATCCTGTTTAATGTGAATCAAAGATGACACACGTAACCCCAGGACTGTGTGGATGAAAGGTAACAAACGCACTAAACCAAGCTTAATCAACCCATTTCTTTAGATTGGAAAATCTGATAATGGGATGCCTTGTTTGTCAATCTCAGGAGGATTCCAAGCTTAATGTGAGTCATAGGTAACACGAAGGGTCATTTTAAGGTCAGCTTAAATCAGTGTAACACACTAATAGCAACATTTTTTGTGTTAAAACCATTAAATCTGAGGAAAGGTTAGCAGTGTGGTTTATGATCAAATATTGGACAGATGACAAACGTATTTAAGATGTATCTTTAATTCCTGGAGACTCTGGGCCTTGCACAATCCTGAAGTGCTGGCAGCTCTGTCCAAGGTCAAGGATTGCTCAGAAAAGCTCACTCAGTTGAGACCACTGATCAGAACAGGAACCTTCTGGGCTATAGGATTTGGTGCTGTGTCAGTCATACATTACCCCACACTCCCATTGGGAGGAGCTGTTTCCCTGAGATTTGCTTTCAGGTACCTGTATTTGATTTGAGACAGGTATTTCAGATTGAAGTCCGTGATATCTCTCTGAGAAAAGAGTTAACAGTGTAGTACATGAAATTGTACCCCAGCACCTTCAAATAAGGAAGAAAACCTATGACCCAAAAATCTAGCTGAACGCTTTTTGAGTCTGTTGTAGACTAAATTCAAGCATTGAAATGTTGTCCACGGGAATTAAGCACCATGATTGATCCAACTATCCACACAGTCTCTTGTTAAACCAGTCTTTACAACTCAACAGCATCTTCACAGTTCTGAATCATGGCTGGTGTTTCCTGCGATTATATTTTTCCTAAAATGCCATAATCTTTCTTCAGCCGATTTGGTGACGGGACAACTTCACTGTCAAAACCTGAAGCATTTGGGAATGTTATCTGAGATTGGAAAAAGTGAAATAGATTACAGGAAACCATATAAATCCAGAATGTATCTGTGCTGACCTCACACAATTACTATTCATGTCACTAGCCCTCAGCTGGTACAATTCACTGGAAATGTGACAGAAGATAAATTCCTATTAAGAGTTCACAATTGAAGTCAATGAACTTCCGATCTGAAGTTGACTTTGGTCGACCGTCGATACCTTGTCAGGTATTCTCCATAATCGTGTGCGGAAAAAATTGTTCAGGCAAAGATCTTTTTATTTTTCTTTGCACTGTCCTCGGATAGATAGAGGGCTGCATGCTAATTTCACAGTGCACCATTTGAAATCTATGCAAATAAATATAAATAAGGAAATGATTGATTATTTAGGCACAATATAGGTCTGAGCTTAGATGTTTCTGTTCGAGATGCCAGTGGAAGAACGATTACATGATTTTAATACCGTGCTGATTCAGTGCTGACACCCGAGAGGCTTGGATTATGTTGTAAACGAGTGTCACTAACTGTAGTAAAAAGGCGGCTAAACAGGTTTATTTTAACTCAAAAGATAAAGCTGCTACTGTGTCGTACAACACAAACGTCCCAGCCCAGGTCTATCGGAATTCCGGGTCTGGAAGCAGTATTTAAAGGGCTCACTAATGAGTCCCAGCTCGGCAGACCGCCGCCCCCTATCATGGGAGCCTGCACTCTACCAGCCCCACGGGGAGATTGATTAGTGATCCCCGTGGTCCTCATGAGGGGTTATCACATCCATCCACCCCAAATCCAGATCACCCCCTCACTCCCATGACGATGAGGCCTCCTTCGCTCCTTGGTTCACGGCCTCGGTTCCACCGTCAATGGAGCTGGATCGGGACTTGACTCCTGGGATTCAAGGAGATCTGTCTCCAAAGTTACATAGACTGTGTCTCCTGTCTTGGAGGTCCTGTCGGGCCTTTGGGTATCAAAATTTATTTTCTGGGCTTCTTGTCCTGATTCCACTTTCCTCCCCTAGATTGGGAAACAATCGGCTGAGTCTGGCCAGGAGCCAATGGCCCATGAAGACGCCGCACGACTCCCATTGTAGTCGATGGCACGGTCCTGTAATCGAAGAGGAATCGAGCCAATTTGGTTCAGAACAGCGACCATGACACCACACAACCCTGCCATGGCAATCACTGCAAGACGTGCCAGATCATCGACATGGGTACCACCATTACACGTGAGAACATCACCCACCAGGTACGGTACATACTCATGCAACTCAGCCAACGTTGTCTACCTCATACGCTGCAGGAAAGGATGTCCCGAAGTGTGGTACATTGGCGAGACCATGCAGACGCTGCGACAATGGATGAACGGACATCGTGCGACAATCGCCAGGCAGGAATGTTCCCTTCTAGTCGGGGAACACTTCAGCAGTCAAGGGCATTCAGCCTCTGATCTCCGGGTAAGCGTTCTCCAAGGCAGCCTTCAGGACGCGCGAAAACGGAGAATCACCGAGCAAAAACTTATAGCCAAGTTCCGCACACATGAGTGCGGCCTCAATCCGGACCATGGAATCATGTCTCCACCCCCCCCCCCCCCCCCCCACTCCACTATCTGGCCTGGGCTTGCGAAATCCTACCAACAGTCCTGGCTTGAGACAATTCACACCTCTTTAACCTGGGGTTACCCCTCTCTGGATCTGTAAAGACTTAATTAACTGCAAATGCTCACATTCAAAGTATCGTCTTGCATCTTTGATTTTGTCTATATATATGTTTCTGGAACATACCTCTTCATTCACCTGAGGAAGGAGCAGTGCTCTGAAAACTAGTGATTTGAAACAAGCCTGTTGTACTTTAACCTGGTGTCAGACTTCTTACGGTGTCTAGAGAAGCAGTGGTTTCTTCATGCTATATTTAAACTCTTGGACCACCTGTTCGGCCAGGCCATTGGCGGGAGGGGTGGGGTGGGGGGGGATGGTATGGCGCCGTTCAGATATACGTTAGGATGGACTTCGGATGAAAGCAGTACATACATTCCCCAACCGGAAACCATGGCTCAATCGTGAGATTGACTCCCTACTGAAGGACAGATCTGAGGTGTTTAAGACAGACGATCCTGACCTATACAAGAAATCCAAGTACGACCTCCGCAAAGCCATCCGAGATGCCAAGAGAGACTATCAGATCAAGCTGGAGTCACAGACTAGCGTTATAGACTCTCGGCGGTTGTGGCAAGGCCTACACAACCTAACAGGCTACAAAGTGAAGCCGAGCAGTATCTCCAGCAGCAGGGCACCCCTCCCCGATGAACTCAATGCATTCTATGCTCGATTCGTGCAGGAAACCAACGATCTGCAGTTGAGTGCCCCAGCAGCCCATAACACACCCATACCCACCATCACAGCTTCCAAAGTCAGATCGGTTTTCCTGAAAGTGAACCCTTGGAAGGTGACAGGTCCGGACGGGATCCCTTGTCGTGCACTAAGAGCCTGCGCGGACCAGCTGGCAGATGTGTTTGCGGACATCTTTAACCTGTTCCTTCTCCGCTCCGAGGTCCCCACCTGCTTCAAGAAGGCTACCATCATACCGGTGACAAAGAAGAACCAGGCAACGTGCCTCAATGACTACCATCCGCTGGCCCTGACTTCAGTCATAATGAAGTGCTTCAAGAGGTTGGTCGTGAAGCGCATCACCTCCATACTCCCAGAACGCCTTGATCCACTGCAATTTGCATACCGCCGCAACCGGCCCACAGCAGACGCCATCTCCCTGGCCTTACACTCATCCCGAGAGCATCTCGACAACAAGGACTCCTACATCAGACTCCTATTTATTGACTATAGTCCGCCTTCACACCATAATCCCAGCCAAGCTCATATCAAAGCTCCAAAACCTATGACTTGGCTCCCCACTCTGCAACTGGATTCTCGACTTTCTAACACACAGACCACAATCAGTAAGAATAAACAACTACACCTCCTCCACAATAGTCCTCAATACCGGGGCCCCGCAAGGCTGCGTACTTAGCCCCCGTACAAAACTCCCTGTACACACACGACTGCGTGGCAAAATTTGGTTCCATCTCGAATAACAACGAGTCAGAATACAGGAGGGAGATTCAGAACCTAGTGGAGTGGTGCAGCGACAACAATCTCTCCCTCAATGCCAGCAAAACTAAAGAGCTGGTCATTGACTTCAGAAAGCAAAGTACAGTACACACCCCTGTCAGCATCAACGGGGACAAGGTGGAGATGGTTAGCAGTTTCAAATTCCTAGGGGTGCACATCTCCAAAATCTGTCCTGGTCCACCCACATCGACGCTACCACCAAGAAAGCACAACAGCGCCTATACTTCCTCAGGAAACTAAGGAAATTCGGCATGTTCACTCTAACTCTCACCAACTTTTACAGATGCACCATAGAAAGCATCCTATCGGGCTGCATCACAGCCTGGTATGGCAACGGCTCGGCACAGGACCGCAAGAAACTTCAGAGAGTCGTGAACACAGCCCAGTCCATCACACGAACCTGCCTCCCATCCATTGACTCCATCTACACCTCCCGCTGCCTGGGGAAAGCGGGCAGCATAATCAAAGACCCCTCCCACCCGGCTTACTCACTCTTCCAACTTCTTCCATCGGGCAGGAGATACAGAAGTCTGAGAACACGCACAAACAGACTCAAAAACAGCTTCTTCCCCGCTGTCACCAGACTCCTAAATGACCCTCTTATGGACTGACCTGATTAATACTACGCTCCTGTATGCTTCACCCGATGCCGGTGTTATGTAGTTACATTGTGTACGTTGTGTAGCCCTATTATTTTCTTTTATTTCCTTTTCTTTTAATGTACTTAATGATCTGTTGAGCTGCTCGCAGAAAAATACTTTTTACTGTACCTTGGTACACGTGACAATAAACAAAACAAACAAACGTCACAAATGCCTGGAATTCTCTGTTGGTGATGGGAGTACCGTTGTCTGACACAGGGACCTCCGATATCCCATGAATGCAAAATGATTGCCGGGATTTCACCATGGCCATACTGGAAGTTGTGCAGGACATCTGGTACATGCCCATCCATTTAGAATGGGCATCAAACAAGAATAAGAATATTGAATCCCATGAATGGCCTGGTGAAGTGCGCATGTACCCATACCCAAGGTCTCCCTGGCCATTCCCATGGATACAGTGAGGCCGAATGTGGGAGCTTCAGATTCTCCTGACACAAAGGGAACAGTTTCACCAAACCCTCAATGTCATTGTCAAGCCCGGGCCACCAGACGTAGCTCCTGGCTAGCATCTTCATCATGGAGACCGCTGGGTGGCCGTTGTGTAGCTCCGTCAAGATTGGGCGCTGACCTGGGTGGGGGAAGAACAGTCAAGCTCCCGTAGGAAGATACCATCTTCCACGCTTAATTCTTGGTGTTTGGAGAGGAAGGGTTTCATATCCTCGGGGGGGGGGGGGGGGGGGGGGGGTGTCATCGCATTCCACCACTTAGGATCATGTGGCACTGTTTTGCCAGTGTGTGGTCCTTCTGTGCCCACAGCTGGACTTGTTTCATGGAACAGGCAGGGTTTCCAAGAAATTTAGTGTCAATATGTGTGAGCAGCGAAAGGCAACTCAGGGCGTCAGCGGTGGCAATGTTTGTGCCAGGGGTGCTCGAAGGAATACGCATAGGCCGCCAGCAATAGTGCACAGCATGGATCTGAGCTGAGGCAATGGGGGGGGGGGGAAATCACTTTGTCCTCCTTAAAAGGGCCCAACAGGTGTTTATGGTCCGTGATTATTGTAAAGTGCTGGCTGGAAGTAATACGGATGGAATTTCTTTCCTCCAAATATCACAGCCAGTCCCTCTTTTTCGATTTGGGAATAGTGCCGCTACACATCACACAAGGTTTGAGATGCATGTGGAATTGGTCGCTCGGTGCCATCGTCCATTGATGGGGGAGGACTGCTCCCACTTGTGTGACCTTGTCTAGACCGCCAATTCCCATTGTGAAAATTTGTCACCAGTCCAAACGGTTCTGTTGGGGCTTGTCTCTGCCCAGAAGGCTAGGCCCTGGTCTATTAGAAGGAGGCTGACCATCTGCTGCCCATGGGTAACTGGGGTCATGATGGTTCCTATAATCCATCGAGGCTCCCTCGTTTACGTGGCCAACCTCGCCCTGGCGTCTCGCAGGCCTAGGGGCCCAATGCCCATTCGGAGGGACCTGAAATTCTGTTCCTCAACAATGGAGACTTTGGCTCCCCTGATACAGTGCAACGGTATAATTTTGTCCTGTTCGGGCTGATGAATTTTTTTAAGGCCCGCGCTTGTGGTGACTTTGGCTTCTGGCCTGGGTGGCACGGGTACTGTCGATTGCAGCCTTGCCTTGTGCACAGGTACAGCAGCCTTGCAACTGTTTCCTGAAGTCCTCTGGGGAATCTTCTCTAATATTTCTAGGATTTATTGGCCATCCATCCATATTTTTGAGTGCCATGACTGAGTAGCAAACACGCGGTGGGTGGGGAACTCGAAGGGGAAACTGGCCTTTCTACACAGGGGTCATCCTACACTGAGCACACGACCATCCATTGACTCCTGCAGTTCCTGTGGACCTTTCTCGGCATTCTCCAAGGACAACGCCAGCTCAATGGCTCTTTGAGGTCTAGGGTGAATTCTGCTAGTAGCTTTCACTCTGTTGCAATGTTGTTTATCCCGTATACCAACCAGTCCTGTAACATCTCAAGAAGGAATGGCCATTCTCACAGTGTTCCGCCAGTTTTCTGAGCCTGGTCAAGAATTCCATCATGGATTCTCCAGGGATCATTTGAGCTGAGTTAAGTTTGTAATGCTGGAGAATTACCAATGGTCTTGGGTCATAGTGGTTTGCCACTAACTCTACGTTCGTTAAAGTTTATTGAATCCGGGACTGCAGGGTATGTCAAACTCTTGATGATGCTGAATGTCAGAAGTGGTCAGAAGGATTATCTTGTGTTGGTCATCACCTTTGTATGCCTTTTGCATGAGAAAAAGTGCATTCTTTCGGCATAGAGAGGCCAGTCCTCTAAGCCCACATCACATGGCTTGAGTTTTCCGAATAAATGCATTTCCGGGTTATCCTTGCACTTTGTTCCTTACTGGAGTTTCAAGGAAGGCTGTCTTGATTCTTGTACTTGATCCTCATCGCCAATGTAGTAATCCAGGAGACACGAAGAAGAAGGGTAAATAGGTTTATTTTAACTCAAAAGATAAAGCCACTACCACGGTGCAAAATGTAAATGTGCCAACCCGGGACTATCGAACTCCCTGTCCGGGTTTGGGAGCAGCATTTAAAGGGCTCCCTAATGAGTCCCAGCTGGGCGGGCCTCCACCTGCTACCACGGGAACCCACCCTCTACGAGCCTCGCAGGGAGGTCAATTAGTGATACCCTGTGGTCCTTGTGAGGATTATCGCACAAACTAAATATTAACGGTCACAATCTACCAATTTCTTACTTGAATATTGCTTTCTAGAATGCTGTTCCAGGTTGCTCAAGGAAGGTTGGGGGGTCAACTTGTGAATCACCATATAGCGAGATCCTAAATTCAATCAGGTCACTTAGGTTAGTTGCCAAGGCGAGACCAGGCACTTTCCCACAGGAAGAGGGATCTTTCTTTGGGATGAGCAATTTGATGGATGACAGCTTTGGCCTCTTTCACTTCTGAGCCTAACCCCCACTCCAAAGACTTGAGAATAACGTAAGCTGACACATCAGTGCAGTAATGAAGGAGAACGGCAGTGTTGGATGTGCCATCGCTCAGGTGAGAGAGTAAGCCCAAGGTCTCATCTATTCCCTTGGGTGAATGGGATGGATCAGGTGGAACTATTCTAAGGAGAGCATGTGAGGTGTCCTGGTCAATGTTTATCCCTCAACCAACATCATTAAAACACTTATCTGGTCACGTATCTCACTGTTATTTGTGAAATCAAGCTGTGAGCAAATTATACAACGGCAATTTCTCACGGAAATGGCCTCCTCAGTATCTTCCAGCACTTTAAAAAAATTTTAGAGTACCCAATTATTTTTTTCCAATTAAGGGGCAATTTAGCGTGGCCAATCTACCTAACCTGCACATCTTTGTGTTGTGGGGGTGAAACCCATGCAAACAGATGGAGAATGTGCAAACTCCACACAGACAGTGACCCGGGGCCGGGATCGAACCCGGGTCCTCGGTGCCATGAGGCAGCAGTGTTAACCACTGCGCCACTGTGCTGCCCCTATCTTCCAGCACCTTTACTGTAGAACAGCCTCCCTAGAATTTCATAGTGGTGTGCTCAGACAAAAATGAACTCTGACCCAGGGCAGCACGGTGGCACAGTGGTTAGCATTGCTGCCTCACGGCGCCGAGGTCCCAGGTTCGATCACGGCTCTGGGTCACTGTCCGTGTGGAGTCTGCACATTCTCCCCGTGTTTGCGTGGGTTTCACCTCCACAACCCAAAGATGTGCAGAGTAGGTGGATTGGCCACGCTAAATTGCCCCTTAATTGGAAAAAAATTAATTGGGTACTGTAAATTACAACAAAAAAATGAACTCTGACCCAAAAAAGGAGGGGGTGACGAAAACCTTGGTGGAAAGTGATGTTTTGTCAAGAAGGTTTCAAAAGAGAAGAGTGAGCTGGAGAGGTAATAGAGTTTAGGGAGAGAACTGCACATCCTGTGGCCTAGATGACTAAGGTCATGGCCATCAGTGCATCGTACAAACACAGGAAGAGATTAGCAGGGCGCATTTACTGACGGCAATGCTGCTTTAAGAATCACTAACATCGACTTCATTTTACTGAGGCTGCAGTGTATATTGTTTTTAAGAAAACACAGATGGTAGACAGTAGAAGGCTATAATTTAATCTTTGGGTTGAGGCAACATCTATAAACTACTTAAAAACGGCTATCATGGTTTCTGATGCCATCAGAATCCCTAGAGTAAATTACAACCTTTTCACTCATTTATAACCCTGCTTAATTCTATATTTAACTCTCTGAAAAATGTTGGTATGATAAAGAAGGTATTCATCGCTTTCTGGTAACGTCCACGAAGAAAACCAACTAGAGTATGTTGACTTGAATAGCTGTAAATGGAATGATGCACGAAGCGAGGAGTGTAGGCCACAAATTGGTGCCTGTGAACTTCCTGGATTCCCGATCACAGATTGGGCGAAGGAAAGCCGAAAGAAGAGAACACCAACAGTTTGCATTTATGTAGCGCCATTAATTTGAGGTCGGTTTTAAGGAGGGTCTTTAAAGGAGAGAGGGAAAGAGGCAAAGAACTTGGGAAGGAACCTTCAGAGCTCAGATCCTAGGCAATTAAAGACATTGCCAGCAACGGTGGAGTGAAAGACTTGGGGCATAAACAAGACACTGGCATTGGTGGAGCACCGAATTCAGAAAGGTTATAGGGCTGGAGGAGGCTACAGAGGTCGGGTGGGAAAAAGGTGGAGTGAGGCCATGGAAGGATCTGAACAGGACAATGGGAATTTTGAAATCAAGGCATTCAGGCATAGTGCGAGTAGGGGGATGAGTGTGTGGGTGGGAGTTGGTTGGTGTATGGGGCTTGGTGAGTTTGCATACAGCCACCGGGGTTTTGGATGAGGAAGTGCTGTAGGGAATTTCTTCATTTGTAAAGGAACAAGAAACAGAGTAGATCAAACCCACTGAATCACGGAGCATCCGCTGACCTCCTTACAGATTGAGAGTTTTGTTTAGCACAATGGGGAAGAGCTGTCACGGTTTACAACGTAAGAAGCAGAAAAATGTAGAATAAGGCTGTGT
This sequence comes from Scyliorhinus torazame, assembly GCF_047496885.1. Taxonomy (NCBI): domain Eukaryota; kingdom Metazoa; phylum Chordata; class Chondrichthyes; order Carcharhiniformes; family Scyliorhinidae; genus Scyliorhinus; species Scyliorhinus torazame. The sequence goes on from NC_092727.1 coordinate 120,878,653, forward strand.
TACGAACCACTCTGATGTTAAATGCAAGGGTATCCCCAAATCCAGAAGGAACATGGTCCTACACAGTGATCCAACTATATAATTCCCTTGAACGAATTGAATCCATGCAATGGGCAATGTTTCTACTGCTCCCGCCGCTGCCTCTTGGTTTGAGGACCCAGGTTTGATCCCATCCCCGGGTCACTGTCCATGTGGAGTTTGCACATTCTCCCTGTGCCTGTGTGGGTCTCTTCCCCACAACCCAAAGATGTGCAGGGTAGGTGGATTGGCCATGCTAAATTTCCCCTTAATTGGAAAAAAAAGAGTTGGGTACTTTGAAATTTAAAAAAATGTTTCTACTACTCTTACAACTGCTTCTTCCACCTTCAAGCAACTCCTTAAGTTTATTTTCACCAAAGGAATTCTTCTTGTTACTCCGTGAATGCAACTGACCTGAACCTATTCCTTCAATGTTCCTCCTGGACAACAAATATCCTTACCCCACAACATTAGGGATTGACTTGCTCCTGTACTTGATAACATTTTACTATATTTCCCCATCGTATTTTTTACACACTTTTCCTTAAGATACAAAATTCCTAAACACATCAGTCATCTGCCAGTCACTCTGCCCCTGCACAATTTGCGCGCACAATTTCAATCCTAACTTTTGGTCTTCTCTGTGTATAAATTATATTGACTTCTCTTGTTCTCCAGTATTCGTTTTAGTAGTTCCTTTCTGAAGATTTATAACTCGAACTGGGTTTCAGTTTAACCTCCAACCTAATGATTTGGGGTGGCCCAGTTCATTACAATGAAAGCATCTAACTTTCCTTGTATCTCTCATTCCCTCAGCACCATCTTTTTTATATTGAGGTGAAGCCTCCTTGGAATTTTCAACCACTCCCTCCCTTGCTTGACTGCCTTTTCTCTCACCTTCCCATCTTCTATCCTACCCAGATTTAAAAGCGTGTTGCGAAAAAGGCTTTGACCTATGAATAAGCACATCAGCAATCCCTGCAGCTCGCCTCACAGTTTTAACTCTTTGTTCCTCCACATGAGTTCTTATCACTGCTGGTAATAAATCATTAAATTTTCCAACAGCATTTCTTCTCTAAGGGCCTCATAGGTTTCTTCTATTTTTAATTCTCTCACCCATCTATCAAAATTAATTTGTTTAACCCATTCAAATTCAATATAAGTTTTTCCAGCCTGTTTTCTTACATTTTGAAACTTTTGTCTGTAAGTTTCCAGCACTAACTGATAAACGCTGTCTTTACTGTATCATACTCCCCAGACCTTTCCTCATAGAATAGAATAGAATAGACGCATAGAATTCACTAGCCCTACCTACAAGTTTACTCTGTAAGAGCAGTATCCAAATGTCTTGCGACCATTTCATTTGTCTCGCTATTTTCTCAAAGGATTTGAAAAATGTCTCCATTTCCTTTTCATCAAATTTTGGAAGTGCCAGCACAAATCTAAACATCTCTCCATTAGGTTCATGTCTAGAACTACTTCTTCCTCCACCTCCTCCGGTATCTCTTTTTCCCACTGCCTGCATGTCATAGAATTTTCAGTGCAGAAGGAGGCCATGCGGCCCATCGAGTCTGCACCGGTTCTTGGAAAGAGCACCCTGCCCAAGGTCAACACCGCCACCCTATCCCCATAACCCAGTAACCCCACCCAACACTAAGGGCAATTTTGGACACTAAGGGCAATTTATCATGGCCAATCCACCTAACCTGCACATCTTTGGACTATGGGAGGAAACCGGAGCACCCGGAGGAAACCCACGCACACACGGGGAGGATGTGCAGACTCCGCACAGACAGTGACCCAAGCCGGAATCGAACCTGGGACCGTGGAGCTGTGAAGCAACTGTGCTATCCACAATTCTACCGTGCTGCCCAATGTGAAGTTGAAATTCTCTGCATTTCCAATTACCTTTGAAAAGCTCTTTCTCTTTCTTTTCTTTTCCTTTTGTTTTGCTTTTCCTGCATTTCAAATTCAATTGTTTCATTTCTAGTTGTAATTGAAGTTTAGCTAATTCAGTTTCCTCCCTTTTTGAAATAATTGTTCTGTCTGACAACTCTTGTACATTTAAATGCATTGGCATTTCTTCAATTACCTCATCTTTCTTAATCGCTGCAGATAATCCTAATTGTAACCTATTCGCCAGTTCCATCAATTTAGTTTTAGGTTCCCTTTTCATACTTTCCAAGGTCTCATTGTCTACACCCAAACAAGCCTTGGCCATTTGTACAGCAACCTTATTTTAAATTGCACACCTACTCACATGGTTTCACACTTTCTTTGCTCTGGTTATGTTTAAAAAATCACAAATTCTCGACACCCAATGAATTATGCTCTTTAAAATCCCGGCCAAGAGCTCTAGTTTTGTTATGAACCACGCTGATGTTAAGTGTGAGGGCATCCCGAAACCCAGAAGGGTAACTTGGAACATCGGTTCATAGTGGTGTATATGTATTTTTGGGGTATAATGTGTGGGACGGTTTACAACCCATTGAGGAACAGTCCAGTCGTTGCGTGAACAATTGACAAATAATATTTAGCAACTGAAAAGAAGGAAACAAATACACATGAGAAGGACTATGACACTTAAATATACTGCTGACTATACACATACAATTTTACATGAAACTATCCCTTGGTCTCCAACTACCTACGGTACCTGAACTCTCTGAGGCATTCCTTTCCCCAAACAAAATCCAATATATATATTTCCAAATAAATTTAGTACCCAATTATTTTTTTCCAATTAAGGGGCAATTTAGTGTGGCCAATCCACCTACCTTACACACCTTTGTGTTGTGGGGGTGAGACCCACGCAAACACGGGGAGAATGTGCAAACTCCACAGTGACCCGGGGCCGAGATCGAACCTCAGTGCCGTGAGGCAGCAGTGCTAACCATTCTGCCGCCCACAACATCCAATATTAAGTAACTCTATGAGTTCAATCCAGCAAATAATTACCACAACCAGTTTAAGGTGGCCACATCTGGGAAATAGGATTCAGGTTCAGTGAAGGTGAAAAATGGCTTCTTCTTTCAGGAGACTATACCTGCCACTGCTCCAGTTGTGATGTTAGCTGTCTCTCTGCCTTCCCTTTATTTAATGTTGATTTTTGAATCTTAATGTTCCCCACTTTAAACTGTGACAGTTTATGGCTTAAATGTGTTTGTTTTATAACCCTTAACCCTTAAGCAATGCCAGACGATGAGCTTCCGGTTGCGGACATGCCTGAATAGGTCGCACGTTCGGCAGCTCCCGCCGGGAACGGACTTTAGGGCTCTCTAGAGGGGCCCCAATGGCACTTGTTCGACGGCTTCCAGTGTGGGAAGGTGACAGCAAGGTCCCCCCGACAGTATATGGATTGGACCAGGAGTGGAGCGGTGAAAAAAGAGATCTTGGAGCAGCGAAAAGTGAGAGGGAGAAAAAGCAAGATGGCGGCGGGTGGAGACCAAGCAGCGCGGGTGCAGTGGTCGCAGGAGCAGCAGGAGTTTCTTAAACGCTGCTCTGAGGAGCTGAAGACAGAAATGCTGGCGCCAATGAAGGCGGCGATTGAGAAGCTAGTGGAGACCCAGAGGGCCCAGCAGGTGGCGATCTGGGAGGTGCGGCAGAAAGCCTCAGAGAATGAGGATGAGATCTTGGGCCTGGCGGTGAAGGTGGAGGCACACGAGGCGCTGCATAAGATGTGGGCGGAAAGATTTGAGGACTTGGAGAATAGGTCGAGAAGGAAGAATCTTCGGATTCTGGTTCTCCCTGAAGGAGTGGAGGGGCCCGATGCCGGGGCATATATGAGCACAATGCTCAATTCGCTGATCGGCGCGGGAGCTTTCCTGAGGCCCCTGGAGCTAGATGGGGCTCATCGAGTCCTGGCAAGGAGACCCAAGGCCAATGAGCCGCCAAGGGCTGTAGTGGTGAGGTTTCACCGCTTTATGGACAGAGAGTGTGTCCTGAGATGGGCCAAGAAAGAGCGGAGCAGCAGGTGGGAGAACACGGAGATCCGAATCTACCAGGACTGGAGTGCAGAGGTGGCCAAGAAGAGAGCTGGCTTTAATCGGGCCAAGGCGGTGCTCCACCGGAAGGGGGTGAAGTTCGGTATGCTGCAGCCAGCGCGATTGTGAGTCACATTCCAGGATCGGCACCACTATTTCGAAATGCCTGAGGAGGCTTGGATCTTTATACAGACTGAAAAGTTGGACTCAAATTGAGGGTTTGTTGTGGGGGGAATGTTTGCTGTATATATGGTTTTAACTACGTGTACGGAATGTTCCCTTGGTTGGGTGCTGGATGGGGATGGATGAAGGGATTTGATGAGGAGGCTGTGGGAGAGTGTGGGCGCCGGTGTTGGAGGGAGGGGAGGCCCGGGGATGGGGGAATTGAGATAAGGCCGCAAAAGGAGCTGCGCCAGAGGGGGCGGGGCCGGCTCAGGAAAGCGCGGGCTTTTTCCCGCGCTAGGGAAGGTCGGCAGTGGGGGTCGGAGGAGCGCACACTGACTGCTAGGGAGGAGGGGGAGGGGGGATTCCCACACTGGGCGGGTCGATGGGAAGGCAGAAGAGGCCGGGGTCAGCAGGAGTCAGCTGACTTACGGGAGTGTTTTGGGGGGAGCAAAAGAGCTAGATATGGATCTAGCGGGGGGAGGGGGGGTGTATAGGGTTGCTGCTGCATTGGCCAATGGGGAACTGGAAATAGGAGAGGTGGTCGGGGCGGGGGTCCGCCGTCTGGGGGACTGGAGGGTGCGGGAGGCGCGGGCACGTGACTGGCCTAGAAAAGGAGATGGCTAGTCGGCAGGGGGGGGGTGGTGGTGAGAAGCCCCCCAATTCGGCTGATAACTTGGAATGTGAGGGGCCTGAATGGGCCGGTTAAGAGGGCCCGAGTGTTCGCGCACTTAAAGGGACTGAAGGCAGACGTGGTCATGCTTCAGGAGACACATTTGAAGGTGGCAGACCAGGTCAGGCTGAGAAAGGGATGGGTAGGACAGGTATTCCATTCGGGGCTGGATGCGAAGAACAGAGGGGGTTGCAATACTGGTGGGGAAGCGGGTGTCGTTTGAGGCCAAGAATATTGTAGTGGATAATGGGGGTCGATACGTGATGGTGAGCGGTAGGTTGCAGGGGGTGTGGGTGGTACTGGTAAACGTATACGCCCCAAACTGGGATGATGCCGGATTTATGAAGCGAATGCTGGGTCGGATTCCGGACCTGGAGGTAGGAAGCTTGATAATGGGGGGGGGTTTCAACACGGTGCTGGATCCAGCTTAGATCGCTCCAGATCCAAGTCGGGTAAGAGGCCGGCTGCGGCCAAGGTGCTTAGGGGGTTTATGGACCAGATGGGGGAAGTGGATCCATGGAGGTTTGCTAGGCCCCTGGCCAGGAAATTCTCATTCTTTTCCCATGTACATAGAGCCTACTCCCGGATAGATTTTTTTGTTTTGAGTAGGGCGCTAATCCCGAAAGTGGAGGGAACGGAGTATTCGGCTATAGCCATCTCAGACCACGCCCTGCACTGGGTGGGCCTGGAGTTAGGAGAGGAGAGGGACCAGCGCCCGCTGTGGCGTCTTGATGTGGGATTACTGGCGGATGAGGAGGTGTGCGGGAGGGTGCGGGGGTGCATTGAGAGATACTTGGAGGCCAATGGCAACGGAGAGGTGCAGGTGGGGGTAGTCTGGGAGGCGTTGAAGGCGGTGGTCAGGGGAGAGTTAATCTCCATTATGGCCCACAGGGAGAAGAGAGAGGGCAGGGAGAGGGAGAGGTTGGTGGGGGAGATCTTAAGGGTGGACAGGAGATATGCAGGGGCCCCCGAGGAGGGACTACTTAGGGAGTGGCGAAGCCTCCAGAAGGAGTTTGACCTGTTGACCACAGGGAAAACAGAGGCACAGTGGAGGAAAGCGCAGGGGGCGCCGTATAAGTATGGGGAGAAGGCGAGCCGGATGCTGGCACACCAGCTCCGTAAGAGGGTGGCAGCGAGGGAGATAGGGGGAGTTAAGGATAGCAGGGGGAATAAGGTGCGGAGTGCGGTGAGAGTAAATGAGGTATTTAAGGACTTCTATGAGGAGCTGTACAGATCTGAGCCCCCAGCGGGGGAAGAGGGGATGCGACGATTTTTGGATGAACTGAGGTTCCCGAGGGTGGAGGAGCAGGAGGTGGCTGGTTTAGGGGTGCCAATTGGGTTTTAGGAGCTGGTTAAAGGATTGGGGAACATGCAGGCGGGGAAGGCCCCGGGGCCAGATGGGTTCCCGGTCGAGTTTTATAGGAAATATGTGGACCTGCTAGGCCCGTTGTTAGTGAGGACTTTCAATAAGGCAAGGGAGGGGGCGACCCTGCCCCCGACAATGTCGGAGGCGACGATCTCGCTGATTCTGAAGCGGGAGAAGGACCCGCTGCAATGTGGGTCGTATAGACCGATCTCGCTCCTCAATGTGGATGCTAAGTTGCTGGCAAAAGTGCTGGCTACGAGAATTGAGGACTGTGTCCCTGGGGTGATTCATGAGGACCAGACAGGATTTGTAAAGGGTAGGCAGCTAAACACTAATGTGCGGAGGCTCCTCAATGTGATTATGATGCCATCGGTGGAGGGAGAGGCGGAGGTAGTGGCAGCTATGGACGCGGAGAAGGCCTTCAACCGGGTGGAGTGGGAGTATCTTTGGGAAGTGCTGCAGAGGTTTGGGTTCAGGGAGGGGTTTATCAGTTGGGTCAGGCCCCTATATAGACCCCCGGTGGCGAGTGTGGCCACGAATCGGTGGAGGTCGGAGCACTTTCGGCTGTACCAAGGGACGAGGCAGGGGTTCAAAGGCAATTGAACCTTTGGCCATGGCACTAAGGGAGTCCAGGAAATGGAGGGGACTGGTCTGAGGGGGAGAGGAACATCGGGTGTCGCTGTATGCGGACGACCTGTTGCTGTATGTGACAGATCCAGTGGAGGGGATGGTGGAGGTCATGCGGATCCTAAGGGAGTTTGGGGACTTCTCGGGCTATAAGCTCAACTCAGGGAAAAGTGAGCTCTTTGTGGTGCATCCAGGGGACCAGGGAAGGGGGATAGACGACCTACCATCGAAGAGGGCGGACAGGAACTTTCGGTACTTGGGGATCCAGGTGGCTGGGAGCTGGGGTGCCCTGCACAAGCTCAATTTGACGCGGTTGGTGGAGCAGATGGAGGAGGATTTCAAAAGATGGGATGTGCTGCCACTCTCGCTAGCGGGCCGGGTACAGTCGGTTAAAATGATGGTCCTCCCGAGGTTTCTCTTTGTGTTCCAGTGCCTTCCCATTGTGATTACCAAGGCCTTTTTTAAATGGGTAGGTAGGAGCATCATTGGTTTTGTGTGGGCAAATAAGACCCCGAGGGTGAAGAGGGTGTTTCTGGAGCGTAGCAGGGACAGGGAGGGCTGGCGCTGCCAAATCTGTGCGGCTATTATTGGGCAGCTAACATGGCGATGATCCGTAAGTGGGTAATAGAGGGAGAGGGGGCGGCGTGGAAGAGGTTGGAGATAGCGTCCTGCAGGGGCACGAGCCTGAGGGCGCTGGTGATGGCACCGCTGCTGCTCTCGCCGACAAGGTACACCACGAGTCCGGTGGTGGCGGCAATGCTGACGATCTGGGGGCAGTGGAGACGGCATAGGGGTGCAATGGGAGCCTCGGTTTGATCCCCAATTCGGGAGAACCATCGGTTCGTCCTGGGAAGGATGGATGGGGGGTTTCGGAGCTGGCATCGGGCAGGGATCAGAAGAATAGGGGACCTGTTTATAGATGGGACGTTTGCGAGCCTAGGGGCGCTGGAGGAGAAGTTTGGATTATCCCCGGGAAATGCGTCCAGGTATATATATGCAAGTGAGGGCGTTTGTGAGGTGAATTCCCGTTGCTCCCGGCACAGAGGATTCAGGACAGGGTGATTTCAAGTGTATGGGTCGGAGAAGGCAAGGTTTCGGCGATCTATCAAGAGATGAAAGAAGAGGAGGAGGTTTCGGTAGAGGAGCTAAAGGGCAAGTGGGAGGAGGAGCTTGGGGAGGAGATTGATGAGCGTCTGTGGGCTGATGCCCTGAGTCGGGTTAATTCTTCCTCCTCTTGCGCCAGGCTCAGCCTAATACAATTCAAGGTTGTTCACAGAGCGCATATGACAGGGGCGAGGATGAGTAGGTTCTTTGGGGTGGAGGACAGATGTGGGAGGTGCTCGGGGAGTCCGGCAAATCGCGTCCACATGTTCTGGGTTCTGGTCGTGCCCGGCACTGGAGGGGTTTTGGAGGGGTCTTGGTGGTGTCCAAGGTGGTGAAAGTCCAGGTCAAGCCGAGCTGGGGGTTGGCATTATTTGGGGTAACGGACGAGCCGGGAGTGCAGGAGGCGAAAGAGGCCGGAATCCTGGCCTTTGCGCCCCTGGTAGCCCGGCGGAGGATCTTGTTATTATGGAAGGACGCGAAGCCCCCCAGTGTGGAAACCTGGATAAATGACATGGCAGAGTTCATTAAGCTGGAGAAGATAATGTTTGCCTTACGAGGGTCTGTGCAGGGGTTCTTCAGGCGGTGGCAACCGTTCCTAGACTATCTCGTGGAGCGCTAGAGGGAGGTCAGCAGCAGCAGCAACCCAGGGGGGGGGTCTCTTTTGGGGGGTGTTTGGGCGGGTGGGGGGGGCGGGGGTTCCCCAAGGGTACTCTTGAATGTCATATGGGGGGTTAATATATGCGGCAGAAACCCAATGTATAAGTAGTTTATTATTTTTGATTGTGGTGTTTGTGTTCTTTCTTCTTTTTGTTATGGGGGGGGCTTGTTTGTTAAAAAATTTTGTTGAAAAAATTTGAATAAACATATTTTAAAAAAAAAAGTAATGCCAGAGGATGAACACAGAAGGGGAAATTTGCTTTCATTTTTTTTTTTTGCTTGGTGTTTGTTTTATGTCTGAGATTTTTGAATGAAGCCGGACTGACCAGTTCAAAACCAGACTGACAGCAAATAAAGAAAGTGGAAGTTACTCCCAGTGAAGTTGCCCTAAACATTAAAGGCTTCAAATGACAGTTTAATATTACTGCATTTATATGAGATTCCTTTGTACTGTTGAAAACAAATAGATTAAATCCTTTGTTGCAATTTAAGCTAAAGCAATGAAGTGTGAATGTGTTGTTGGTTATGTTGCACAGCACTATTCCATCCATAAATATTGCAAAGGAATACTGTTGAAATGTAGTCACTGTTGTAATGTAGGAAGTGGAGCCAATTTGTGCACAGCAAGATCATGTATTTGCTTTGTTTGGCTCCTTGTTCCGCTCTGTAACCAATCACTGTTTGTCGATGTACCACCTGTCAATGTTCTCTGTTGGTTATTCTTGTGTCTACTATGTACATACTGTGTACGTTCCCTCGGCTGCAGAAAAATACTTTTCACTGTACTTCGTTACAGTGACAATAAATCAAATCAAAATCAAATCCCACAAGCAGTATTGTGACAACAACTAGATAATCTGTTTTTGCGATATTGATTGAGGATAAATATTGGCCAGGACACCAGTGATAACTCCCTGGTACTTTTCAAACTACTACCCCGTGAACTTCACATCCACCTGAGAGGGCAGTCAGGGCCTTGACTTGACACCTCCCCCGAAATGCACACCTCAAACAGGACATAACTCTCTCAGCGCGGCACTGGAGTAGAACCGCAGGCCGCAACCTGGTGCTTCAGATGTGAGAGTGCGACTGACTCAGCCATGTGTTGCTTCGAGGCTATCAGAAGGCCAAAGTCCTCTGCAGAGCTGTGTCTTGTTAAACATTATGAAACCTAGCTACAGTGACATGTCGAATGGAGAGTGCTGCTCATTACCCACAACCGCGGTGAGGGACGTTAGTGTTGGGCAATGGAGCATTTTTCTGACCTTGCGTCAGAGTTGAGCACTCTCCCAGCAGGTAGCTTTGTGCTACAGGCAGGCTAAAACCTCTCTGTCCCAACTTTTTAAAAATAAATTTGGAGTACCCAATCCATTTTCTTTCAATTAGGGGGCAATTTAGCGTGGCCAATCCATCCAGCCTGCACATCTTTGGGTTGTGGGGGCGAAACCCACGCAATCATGGGGAGAATGTACAAACTCCACACGGACAGAGCCGGGATCGAACCTGGGACCTCGGCGCCGTGAGGCAGCAATGCTAACCACTGCGCCACCGTGCTGCCCCCTCTGTCCCAACTCAACACCAAAGTTGCTCCCTACTGTTCTTGAATCATTTGAATCTTGTGAATTTGAGAGCGACATCGCTCATTTGTATGTGATTTTGTACTGTGTCCACTCAGAACAGAATTGGAACCAACCAAATCATTTTACCTAAAGGCACTTCAACTAACAGCTGGGAAAACCTTTCATTCAATCAGCCAGAAACAACTTTGAATCCAGGCTTCGGACATGGTACATGCTAATCAAGTATGCCACGAGCAGCAATCAGGTTTAGAGGCTGTCCTTAGTTTTTCCTCCCTCCCTAATACAGAGGCAGAGAGATCTTGTGGCGCGGGGGATAGCAGACCTGCCTCTGATCCGGAAGCTCCGGATTCGAGTTTAATTCCAGGAAAGTGCTTTCATAATGGGTCAATGGGTTGATTATTAATCTGTAGACCAAGAGTGGGAGTGGCACGCCCAAGCCTTGGCCAAGGCTAGCAGCTTGTTCCAAGAAAACCTAGTCATGGAAACTAACATAAGCATGTGCCTCGTACACCACCAAGTGTGGAAGAGGGACTAAGAAGAATACAGAGGCGTTAAAGTCAATTGTATTGTCTACGTCATCTCAATTTGGATCAATTTAAATGACCACAAGTCAGGGATTGAACTTTGAGACTTTTGCAGATTTTGTAGATACTCACAAGTGAAAGAATTGTATTGTGCGGAGAAACTGTTCTCATTCGAACAAAGAAGGCTAGGAGGAGATTTAATCGGGGGTTCAAAAGCATGAATGGTTTAGATAGAAAAATTAGAAGAAACTGCTTTCCAATGGTAGAAAGTCAGTAACAAGATTAAGTCACAGAGTCAATATGGCATAAAAGGAGGTTATTTGGCCAATCGACTCCTTGCTGGTTCTCCATACAGCAATCAAGTCAGTCCCGATCCCCCACTCTGTCCCTGGGTTAGTTAATTTCCCTCAAGGGCCCATGCAATTTCTCTTTGAAATCATCCATTGTCTCAGCTTCCACCCACCTCCTAGGAAGTGAGTTCCAGGAATCAGTTCAGACGATTGGCAAAGATTCCCGAGGCAGAATGAGGGATCAGTGGGTTGTGGTCTGGAGTGCATGTCTGGAAAGAACGGTGGGAGCAAATTCAATGGTAATTTTCCAAAGGGAACTGGATGAACACTTGCAGAGAACAAAATAATGATAAGTTTATGGGAAAGAGTGTGTTGAATGGGACTAATAGTTGGGACAACCAGAGAGCCGACATAGCGATGATGGGCTGAATGGCCTTCTGTGTTTTTTCATTCTGGGATTCCTAGTTTATTGGGTCAGAGTCAGGCTTTGTACCCACTGGTTGACTGAGAGTTCAAGGTATTTTTAAGGACCTAAAAATACTTTGCACAATGAATCTGTTTTTGAACTCAGTGTCCTGTTATATATACAAAAGCACATTTAGTGCAACAATGTCCACCATATGGATATGAGATGAAAGAGCGATTATTCAGGTTCTAATGGTACTGGCTGAAGGAGGGGTTTTGACCAGGATTCAGAGAAATCTCTGCTCCCTTTTGAATCTTTAGCATCCACCTGAACAGGTAAACTCCTCTTGATGTAACATCTTGCATCTAATATAATAATCTTTATTAGTGTCACAAATAGGCTTAAATTAACATTGCAATGAAGTTACCGTGAAAATCCCCTAGTCGCCACATTCCGGCGCCTGTTCGGGTACACGGAGGGAGAATTCAGAATGTCCAATTCACGCAACAGCACGTCTTTTGGGACTTGTGGGTGGGAACCGGAGCACCGGAGGAAACCCACGCAGACGCAAGGAGAACGTGCAGATCCTGCAGTCACCCAAGCCGGGAATCGAACCCAGGTCACTCCTGCTTTGAAGCAACAGTGCTAACCACTGTGCTACCGTGCCGCCATAATGCAGTACCCGCTCAGTGTTGCACTGCAGTGATCATCCAGATTGCTTCGGGTACCGGTGCAAGGCTGACAGTCCACGATGCTCTGAGGACGAGCTTGTTGCAAGTAGTGCCAAGCTGACACAAACGTATATAAGGTACAAGCACTGTTCTGATCAGAAATCTTGATACTCTGAACTCAGAATAACTCGCAACTATTCATCTTTTCTCACACTGATACCGCTGAAACTTAACAATTAATGCAAACCTGCCACAACAAAATGTATTCTCATCTCTCACCATCTATTGAACTTACCTGTTAATTGTTTGGTTGCACACTCACTGCATCTTTTGTCCGTACATTAATTTGTTCTGATTGTTTCTCACACTGCCTGATCTGCTCTCCATTTCTCAACTTCTATGACTCTCCCAGTAGCCTCTCCCCTTTCTCTGTACGTATTTCTGACCAACCAAGTGTTATCCTCCATGTATTGATGTCTTTCTGGCTGCCTGTCTCTGCCACTCCCTATTTTGGGCATTGGTTATCACTCCTTATTTTCTATCTTTCCACCTCAAATGTTGTATTTCAGAGACTCAATCTTTGTTGCTATTTTTAGAGGCAGCGAGTCTAACAGAATTGTTACAGCACAGAAGGAGACGTGCGTCAGCTCTTCAAATGAGCAATTCACCTAGTGCCATTCCCATGTCTTCTCCCTGTAACCTGCACATTTCTCCTTTCCAGAGACCAACCTAATTGCCTCTGGAATGCCTCCACCACACTCTTAAACAGCACATTCCAGATTTTAACCATTTGTTGTGTGAAGAACACAAAAGGAGGCCATTTTTGATGCCTATTCTATAACTCTGAAAGAGCTGGGGGGGGGGGGGGGGGGGGGTTGATCAGCTAACTCAGCACAGATAGGGATCCAAAAAGAAAATGCTGGAAAATCTCAGCAGGTCTGGCAGCATCTGGAGGGAGAGAAAAGAGCTAACGTTTCGAGTCCCGCTGACTCTTTGTCAAAGCTGTCATCGGACTCGAAACATTAGCTCTTTTCTCTCCCAACAGATGCTGCCAGACCTGCTGAGATTTTCCAGCATTTTCTTTTTGGTTTCAGATTCTAGCATCCGCAGTCATTTACTTTTATACAGATAGGGTTCCAACCCTCAAGGAGTCTCCATGAGGAATTAGTGATTAGGACTGCTGTGAGCAAACCAGGAGGAAAATCACTGAGCGTTAAAACAATGTAGTTTTTCATTATCTTTGAACAATTTTATTGAATTAGTTGTACAAATATTAGGGATGGGAACAATGACTATTTGTTTTGATGGGGTCAGCTCATTGGAGATCACAGATGAAATCCTCTGGAATATATCCAACCAGAATTTCCAGCCCAAGAACAGAATTGGATCAACCTTGATATACTCTGATCTGCATGGTTCAAATCAACACTGAGCACTTAGTTTACCAACCTTGCGATCAGTTGGAATCCCTCCTTGCTTTTTCATTAGCATTACACAGTCCAAACTGCGGAAAAACCATGGCAGAACCAGCATGAAACATTTGAAAACAAATCTTTATTTTTTTGTCAACTATAAAGACAACGTTAATTAAATAAAAGACTCAGCATTAGTTTCCTATTGTGTAGGTACTTCACAGCGTAGCATCCTAGTTCTATACAGGTCATTTTTTAAGTGGATGGAGAGTGTGTTTTTAACATATGCTTTAATATTTGAAACACATATCATGGTTCTAGATAATCACAGTCTTTGTACAGGAGTTTGTTGGAACAATTTGGATCACGTTTTAAATTTGTCGTACAAAACAAATATTCTAAAATCCTGTTTAAACATAGCCATGGTTCGGATTGGTCGAGAACCATCGTCACAGCCTCCTACTCTGTCCCACCGTCACGGTTAAATCGCCGGCTTTGAAAGCAGACCAAGGCAGGCCAGCAGCACGGTTCAATTCCCGCACCAGACTCCCCGAACAGGCGCCGGAATGTGGCGACTAGGGGCTTTTCACAGTAACTTCATTTGAAGCCTACTTGTGACAATAAGCGATTTTCATTTCATTTCATTTATTTCTACACTAACACATCTTACTTTGTTCACTTCTCATTAACATTTGTTACACCTCCTTGATCATGATATGCAACTTATGATATGCATTGAAATGCTAATAAATAATGTTGGACTGCACCACAACTTCTACTAAGAGAAACACAAGTTTCAGGTATTGATCTTGGCTCTGATGTAGGATTAATAGCTGAAATGTGAACTTACATTTCTCATTACAGATACTAATGAACTTGCCACGTACGTCCAGAATGTGTATTTCTTTTAATTTTTGGTTCCTAGAATTTGTGTGGTTTATTCCTTTTTCTTGTACAGTTAAATGATGATCTGTTGGGTTAGAAGGAAATTCCAGAACAGCACTGTGGGAATACCTTCACCTCCTATAATGCAGTGGTTCAGGAAGGTTTAGCACCGACTGCTAAAGGGAAACCAGGAATGGACAATAATCCCAAGAGTGATTTCAAAAAAGTAGAATTCATCAGAAAACAGCTGAACACGGGGCTGGGCCGTCAGGAGTAGAAGTAAGGGAGTAAGAGAGACAGAATCATCAGGAGCTGATATAGCTTAGCCCCTGGGACAAGGCTACCAAGGGAAGTGCCATCAGTAAGCAATCTTTCAAAGATCATGCTATCAGAAACTGTGAGGCAATTATCAGAAGCACGGCTATTCAAGGGAAAACTGGGTTTTCAATTCATATAATTCAGATTTACCATGTCATATAATGGTTGATAACATGTGGTTGATAACACAATATTGCACCAGCTGCAGTGCATTATTAGTTTATCTCACTCCTGGTAAAGACCAACAACTTACAGCGATCATTACCACAAGTAAATAATGAGATGCCTCCCACAAAGTCAAATAATCCAAGAAATGGCTAAAGTCGATGTAAGTTTCTATTTATTCTATGTATTTACATTAAAAATATAAATATCCATAATTTTTAATGCAAATATACAATTTATTTAATATTCCTGTCTCAATTCCAGCAGTCTAATGACTTTAGGATCTGATTGGATATTTTTGTCTTTGTATCTCAAGTGCAACAAAAGGTTCCGAATTTCTGGAAGGTGTAGCATGTTTTGTTTTTTGCTCCCCATGTGAAATATTACCACATAAGGAAAACTTAAAATTATATTAATGCCCGTAGAATAAAATAAAAACACAGACAACAGTTGAAAATGAATGGAAAGGTGTTGTTGAAAAGAAAACGATAAAATTACACACAACCGTATCTAACAGCAGTACATTTTTTAAAAACGCTTGTTTATCTAGGATTTGCAATGGTGGCTTTGTTTTGAAGTCACCTTTGCTCGATGTCACATCACTCTCTGGTGTGTTGAGGGGCATCAAGCACACGCGATCCCACCCATTACTGCCTTGACACGTTAACTACATTGGTCGCAGGGTGTTGACTATAACAAAAAACACTACTCACGCCAGGGCAAGATCCTGAAGTGCATCTGCCACCTTTCATCCTAACTATTAATGGAGCCCTGTGTCACAACTAAAATCATTAGCACATTATTTATTGCTGTCCAGATGCAACCTAGATGATTGGTCTTAAAACCATATTTTAAATTTAAAAAAACAAAGTTACCACTCTCACTCTTTGCCTAACATTGCAAGAGCCACCAAGGTAGATGTCTCCAGGCTGTTTGCTCATTCTGTTAAATATTGTCAGTAAGTTTTACTTTACATTTTTTGAACATGTGGCTGCAACAAATATACTCTGCTGCTTTGGAATGTTACAGTGGTTATGATGTGAATAATTCCTTCAGTTAAAGAGGCTTTAGTTGGGCTGAGCTAATGGCACAAACCTCCTTCAAAGAGTCAGTCTTGCTAGTTGGAGCAATTTAGTAAAGATATTTTCACTTACATAGTACCTTATCACATCAAACCATCTCAAAACACTGCACACAGCGAACCTCTTATTGAAGTGCAGAAATTGTAACATTTTAATTTTTAAAAACGAAATAAGAGTGATGTTTTTCTTTAAATCGCAGAAATCAGGCTATGGCAGATAGTACCCTCCCAGAGTGGAGCTTACCCTAGTCCTCGTGCAGTTCACTTTCAGAAATGGTTGTTCAGTAGAAGTGAGCCTAATATGTAAATAACCACCGTAGTGATGCCCCTTATTCTCCAAATTGTTCTAGTCAGTATATTTCTTTTTTTTATAATTTAGAGTATCCAATTATTATTTTTTCCAATTAAGGGGCAATTTAGTGTGGCCAATCCACCTACCCTGCACATCTTTGGGTTGTGGGGGTGAAACCCACGCAGACACGGGGAGAATGTGCAAACTCCACACGGACAGTGACCTGGGGCCGGGATCGAACCTGGGACCTCGGCGCCGTGAGGCAGCAGTGCTACCCACTGTGCCACCGTGCCGCCCTGGTCAGTACATTTCTGTTCAAATTGATGGTTTAAATGTTGACAATGAACATCAGTAGAAAGATAGGTGAATCAGAAACAAGCACGCTAAATGGGGCATTTGCCTCGTGTTAAAAACAACAGTTGACAGGAAACATTTTTCCAAATTTTCATTGAAGTAGTTAAGAGAGTAAATTCATTAAGACGATCTCAGGGGTGGAAAGCTACGGTTATGACGAGAGAACTGAAATACTGGGACTATTTCCAAGGAGCAGAGAAGGAGAAGTAGATTTGAAGGAAGTTTTTTTTTAAATTCCAAAGTATTTCAATAGAATGAACAGGAAAGGGGCATTTTCTTCTGGTTGGGGGGAAGGGTGTGTGTGTGCAGTGATGAGGGTTCATTAATTTAAGATTGTAACTAAGAGAATGCGGAGTGAGACCAAGAGCAAATTCTTTACACAGAAGATTTCTAGGATAGGAATTGCTTTGTCACAGGGAATGGATGAGATAGGGCCTATTGCTTCCCTTTTAAATGGAGGAAGATACTGTGGGATTGTGGGGAGTCATAATTACATTGTAAAGAAATGAAAACTGATTTTCTCAGCAACTTTTCAAAACTATACAGCCCCTTTAAGTGTAACCTTTTCCGGGAATGTTGAACTTCCTTCAGAATCTCACCCGAGGACAATATACAGCAGTTGATAAGTCCACACACTGACAATAGGTTATTCATTATGCTAGAGAAAAGAATAGTTTCAATTTTGCTGCCTCTCAGTGACTGGGAGTCCATCGCTGACCCCCTTACCCTCACAGTCTCTCTGCATGTCCCCTGGGGACTGCGTTTGTATGGAAACTGAGCTGCATTTGCTGGCCTCCCCGCTGGGTTCTTTGCTGGCTGCCTGGCTGCCTTCCCCGTGCGTTTTCAAGTGCTTGGTGAGGTGGTCGGTCCTCATGAAGACCCGGTTACAGATGGGGCAGAAGAAGCGCTTGGAGCCCGTGTGGGTCTGCAGGTGCCGCTGGAGTTCGTCTGAGCGGGTGAAGCGCTTCCCGCAGAAGAGCCAGTTGCAGACAAAGGGCCGGTCCCCGCTGTGCCACCGCAGGTGGGCCTTGAGGTGCGAGGTCTTTACGTAGGCCTTGCCGCAGCCTGGGATGTGGCAGTTGTGAAGGATCTTCTTCTTGGCGCTGCCATCAGTGGATGTCCCGAGTCTCTCCGCCTCCAGGCAGTTGGGACATCGGCAGCTGCCCTGCGCCGAGCTCCTGGACAGAGAGCGCCTGCTGCTCTTTGCCCTGCTCGCACCTTCCAGCGTCTGGTTGAGGACCAGGGGCTCCTGGATGGGGTCAGTTTGCTTGTATCCATCCTGGTTGATCATAACTTGGCTTGACTGTATCAAGTGAGTTGGGGGGCCGCAGATCTGATGGTCAGACCCGTAGCCCCCTAAAGGAGGCTGAAGCCCACCTGGGTGGGTGGATGTTTGGAGACCACCCTGCGTGTTCTGAAGATCCATCCAGTTTGATCCAGTGTGTAGGTCCCACCAGGTGGCCGGCAGACCCCCCTCCTCCGCCGCATTCCCCTGGTGAGGGGGCCGGAACCAAGTGTCATGATAGTGAGCCATGTCCACAGCTGGGTGCAGTGAGTTTGAAAAGTATTCAACCGAAGACTGGACGTTGGGTTTGAACTGAACACAATCCTGAGGCTTCAAGCCCGGGCTGTTGAGTAAAGCATACTTATTGTTAAAGGAGAAGTTGGGGGTGGTGTTCAATGAGGGGCTGAAGGCACTGCTTCCGGGCGTGGTAATGCCCAAATTCTTGGGAAGGGCGGGTGATTTCCACGTGTTGAAGCTGGGGGTTAACGGTGATGCCTGTTGTTCTCCGAGGCTATTCCATGTGGCAGTTTGCATTGCCGAGGGAATTTTCACCAAGGGTCCAGGCCGACTGTAAAGAAAAAAAACACATTACCAGACTGTAACGGGCCAACCTCAATAAAATAAATGGAGGTGTCAAGCTTGCGCGCTATAATCTGTCATTAAACTCATAGCTTGCCGGTTAATGATCAAAATTGCAGACCTGTCACTGAAAGGACTTTGGTTACTTTACACCCTTCCCAGTTCCATGACAGGCACCAGGTAAATAACACAAATTGCCAATTTATTATTAATAAGGGTGTTGCCCTTTGGGTCAAAAATGTCTACAAAAGAGAAAGCAGCAGTTTGAACGCTGCTGTGCAGTTTGAAAGCCAATGTGTCCACCTGATACCTTTCAGCCAGCACCAACCTCTTTGATACAACAGGGTCGTTTCCAATCACTTGCTTTGGGAGCGCAGCTCCTTCCTCAGGTGAAGGAGCTCGGCTCTGAAAGCTAGTGATTGGAAACAAACCTGTTGGGACTTTAACCTGGTCTAACTGTGCTCACCCCAGTCCAACACCGGCATCTCCGTGTCAACCTATTTGATATGTGAGCTGGATTAATGTGGGGTTTGCCCCTGAGCTGTCCCGGAGTTCGATCCAGTCAACTCGGAATGGGCTGACCGTTCCATGCCCAACTCCAAAGACTGTTCAATAAGTGGGATGGGGTTTGGCATTAAGTAATTAGTGAGAGGGAATGGAGCAAGAGAAATTGGACCAAAGTGGCAAATAGCAGGGAAAAAAATGTTTATTAAAGGTGAGGAAACGGACCAATGACAAACACCCGATTCTGAAACACCCATTCCTAATTCGTCGGTAAAGGTTGTAAAATGTTATATTTTTTGAATTTTTGTGCGAGTTTAATATTGTACTGGGCTTCTGATTTAGAAGAGACTATCTATCACTCTAACACACTTGACAAAAAGATCAGCTTTTATGACCCAACTTGTTCCGATTAATATTTGAGATTTACCATCTGTTCGTGTCAAAACTAATTTACACCCTGCACATGTTTGGAGAACTTTCTTTCTCACACTTCTGGAAAACAGACAAGAAAAGCTTTGTCACCTGAATACACTATCCGTCTCTCTTTCCGAGAACTAGTGAGGCGCCCAGCTCTCCTCCAACAATTGTCTCTTGTTTTTCCAAAGTTACCACAGCTTGTCCCTGCCTGCTCTTCCTGCACCTTAACACTCACCATACTGTCTATTACTCGAACTCCCACTTTCCCAGGATTGGAAATTTGGGGAGAAATCTCCTCAGTTTTTTTCCAAAACACTACTTGTGCCAAGGTTAGCAGTTTTTGCCAGTTGTAACAAATATTAACGCAGCTATGTTATTCTCAGGACATGCATAGGATAGAGCACTTTCTAAATGTAATGATATCCCGATTGAAATGTAACTTCCACTTTGTTCCAGTCTTGTAAAACGCAATATTTGAATGACCAGCCCCTTATAGACCTGCCAACCTCTGTGAGTGAGGCTGTTGAGGGCGAGATTGGCATCTGCTTCCAATTCCACATTGTTAGAATTAATTAGATTCGAATTCTACCAGCGACCATGGCGGGATTTGAACCCACCTCGGCAGAGCATTAGCCTAATCTGCTGGATGACTAGTCCGGTGGTATCACCATCTCCCCAACTCAGCATATCGAATTGCTCCCATCCTCATTTGAGATTTCGAACTATCGTTATTACAACCACTCGATTCTTCCCTTTGACACTGGGAAGGGGCAGTGAGGGTGTAGGGAGGGGGGCAGTGGGGGTGTAGGGGGCAGTGAGGGTGTAGGGAGGGAGGCAGTGGGGGTGTAGGGAAGGGGGCAGTGGGGGTGTAGGGGGCAATGGGGGTGTAGGGGGGTTGCAGTGGAGGTGTAGGGGAGCAGTGGGGGTGTAGGGGGCAGTGAGGGTGTAGGGAGGGGGGCGGTGGGGGTGTAGGGGGGCAGTGGAGGTGTAGGGGGCAGTGAGGGTGTAGGGGGGCAGTGGAGGTGTAGGGGGCAGTGGGGGTGTTGGGGGGCAGTGGAGGTGTAGGGGCAGTAGCGGTGTAGGGGGGTTTGCAGTGGGGGTGTAGGGGGGCAGTGGGGGTGAGCGTAACTATTGTGCTGCTGGATGGTCTTCTCGGTAAACGACACTTTTGATCAGAACACATGAGTTGTTGGGCCTGGGAGTTTAATCTGTGGCCAAGCACTTTGAAAGACGAACAAAATACTCGTGCAGTTGTGTATCGTCTGCAGGAGCCACTGGGGACCTTTTTTGGTGACTTACTTAAATTATTGAGTTCAACAATTCCTCAAAGGCTGGTCAATCTAATTCCTAAATTCTTAAACGCAGTGTCAGAAGGAACGTGATCATTCCAAGCAGTTACCGGCTTGGCTCACCTCCCGGGGATCTTGTGAAATCAGGACACGACTATTGACGGTGGCATTGCGAAAAGACGCGGCATATTCACGCGGGGCGCGCGAACAATAATGTGAGCTTCAAAACTCCAGCTCTGTTGCTTCAATCGCATTTGTCAGGAGCCCAATTAAGCAGGCAGCGAATCTTTCTCTAATCCTGTGTTAAACTAAAGGGGGGAATGGATAGAAAACACACGCACAGCCTGTACTGTGCACTGAATTCAATTCAGAATCCCTCGCTCCTATTCTAACCCGCAACTATCTCCCAATTATTTCCCCCTTCGGCTGCATTGTGCAGGCTGTAAAACTCGACCCAGGCATTGCCCAATCGTTACTTCCTGTATATCTCGTCTTTCCTTCTGCTGGTTTCATCCTGACGGGTGTCCCTGAACCCGAAACGAGTCAACCACAAAGGCGCAATGCAAATGATTCCATTGATATGAAACATGTTGGAGACAGGAGGGATCCCACCTGCCCGCCCTGGCGGCCTCCGGCGCGGTGTTTCCCCCACTATCATCTTGCCAAAGCAGCATATCTTTAACTGAATTGAAGTTCAATTTCTTTAAATCCTGCTTTGTTAAGATATTCAGAACTGGAGTGAAAATATTTTCCTTGAATGGGAACATAGATTAACAGAACATAGATGAAACATTTGGTCGAATCGCACATCTAGGATCTGCAGAACAAGTCTGTCCTGAAATATAATGAGTCTTAATTTAATTAATACCAACGTTTTAAAAGAACCTCTTGAGGCAAGGTGATCAATCTGAAACGTATAACTCTGTTTCCCTCCCCACTGCCGTTCTCTCTCCCGTAGCAGCCTCCCCGAACAGGCGCCGGAATGTAGCGACTAGGGGCTTTTCACAGTAACTTCATTTGAAGCCGACTTGTGACAATAAGCGATTTTCATTCATTCATTTCACTGATGCTACCCGCTGGGTATTTGCAGCATTTTCTGTCTTTATTCCAATGGAGCCTGTGGTGCTGGGCACTGCAAATGGTTTGCAGTGAGGAGCAGGTACCAGTCAGAGTTACTGCTCACTGTGCTGTGACTCCCATTGGCAAGTGGCAGCAGATGGGGCATTTCTCTGTCTCCCCCCCCCCCCCCCCCCCACAGACTCCAAGCCCAATGGGCCCTGGGTGGGGTAGAGGGTGAACCCCGGGACCAGTCTTTGCCTCTATTAGACTCACTATATTCCAGGCGCCGGATTCCACGTTCAGGCCGGTTAAAGACGCTCCCGAGCTGGCCGAGAGCAATGAGGAAAGGTCGCGGGCTTACCTGCTCTTCCACCGGCGGGGTGGGTGAGTGAGAGTGAGAGGGGGATGAATCTCCGCGTTCCTTCCTCGCTCTGGAAACCCTCCGCCAGTTGAATCGTGCGGAAGTTGACAACGATTTATACAAATAATCAACTTCCTCGAGAATGACGGCGGCTCTTTGAGAGGCGCCGCTTGCACCAGGGAGACAGTGAGGACAGAGCTGAGACTGGGGAGGGGGCTATGCGGAGGGGAGACACTGAGAGGGAGGGGGGTGGCTGGGGGAGACACAGAGAGGGGGTGGGTGGCTGGGGGAGACACAGGGAAGGGTGGGTGGCTGGGGGAGACACAGAGAGAGTGGGTGGCTGGGGGAGACACAGAGAGGGGGTGGGTGGCTGGGGGAGACACAGAGAGGGGGTGGGTGGCTGGGGGAGACGCAGAGAGAGTGGGTGGCTGGGGGAGACACAGAGAGGGTGGGTGGCTGGGGGAGACACAGAGAGGGGGTGGGTGGCTGGGGGAGACACAGAGAGGAGGGTGGGTGGTTAGGGTTACAGAGGGGGGTGGATACCCCGGGGGGAGGCACAGGGTGAGCGGGCGCCGCTGGAGTTGAGCTGCTCAGGCTGCTCTGGGCTGGGCTCCGCGTCTCTCTCTCCTCATTCTGCTCTGTCTCCGGCTGATTGAGGAGTTGCTCTTTTTACCGCGGGTCGGACCTGGCTCCTCCCAGACTCTGACTCGGCACCAACTTCACAGAAAACCCGCCAACAGCCAACCACAGACTCTGAACTGACACTCGGCCGAGCCATTTCTTTTTTAGGAGGGATGAGGGTGAGGAGGGGGGGAGGGATGAGGGACGGGGAGGATGAGGGGAGTAAGAGGGAGGGGGAGCGTTGATGGAGGGGGCGGGGGTGGGGATGAGGGGGGTGGAGGGGATGAGGGAGGGGGTGGGGAGGGGATGAGTGGGGTAAGGGAGGTGGAAGGGAGGGGTTGAGGAGGATGAGGGAGGGGAAGGGGTGAGGGAGATGGAAGGGGTAAGGGGAGGGGAGGGGATGAGGGGAGTGAGGGAGGTGCAGGGGAGGGAATGAGGGGGGTGAGGGAGGTGGAGGAGAGGGGATGAGGGAGGTGCAGAGGAGGGGATGAGAGGGGAAGGGGTGAGGGAGATGGAAGGGGGTAAGGGGAGGGGAGGGGATGAGGGGAGTGAGGGAGGTGCAGGGGAGGGAATGAGGGGGGTGAGGGAGGTGGAGGAGAGGGGATGAGGGGGTGAGGGAGGTGCAGAGGAGGGGATGAGAGGGGAAGGGGGTGAGAGAGGTGTAGGGGAGTTTATGGGGGGGAGGGGGAGGGGCGGGGATGAGGGAGGGGAGGGGAGGGGTTGAGAGGGGAAGGGGTGAGGGAGGGGCTGAGGGAGGTGTAGGGTGGGGATGGTGGGTGAGGGAGGTGTAGGGAAGGGGATGAGGGGGTGAGGGAGGTGTAGGGGAGGGGATGGGGTGAGGGAGGTGTAGGGGAGGGGGTGAGGGAGGTGTAGGGGAGTTTATGGGGGGGGTGAGGGAGGTGTAGGGGAGGGGATGAGGGGGTGAGGGAGGTGTAGGGAAGGGAGTGGGATGAGGGAGGTGTAGGGGAGAGGATGAGGGGGTGAGGGAGGTGTAGGGAAGGGAGTGGGGTGAGGGAGGTGTAGGGGGTGAGGGAGGTGTAGGGGAGGGGATGGGGTGAGGGAGGTGTAGGGGAGGGGATGGGGTGAGGGAGGTGTAGGGGAGGGGATGGGGTGAGGGAGGTGTAGGGGAGGGGATGGGGTGAGGGTGGTGTAGGGGAGGGGGTGAGGGAGGTGTAGGGGAGGGGATGAGGGGGTGAGGGAGGTGTAGGGAAGGGGATGAGGGAGTGAGGGAGGTGTAGGGGAGGGGATGAGGGGGTGTGGGAGGTGTAGGGGAGGGGATTAGGGTGTGAGGGAGGTGTAGGGGATGGGATGAGGGGGTGAGGGAGGTGTAGGGGAGGGGATGGGGTGAGGGAGGTGTTCGGGAGGGGATGGGGTGAGGGAGGTGTAGGCGAGGGGATGAGGGGGTGAAGGAGGTGTAGGGGAGTTTATGGGGGGGGGGGGGGGTGAGGGAGAGGGAGGGGCGGGGATGAGGGGAGGGGGTGTTAGATGTTTGAAATTTACTTCCATTTTTTGATGCAATTTTACGACCATGAGAGCAAAACAGACGCTGAAAGGATCTGGTGAAAGCATCAATAAAACACCTTGTCCCTGTCACATTAAAACAGCGATCACCCTTCCAAATATTCATTGGTGTTAAAGCGCTTTCAGATACCCAGCGATATTAATGTTTATTTCTGTCCAATGAACCTGTTTAATAAACATTACCGAGGGGTTAACGGATTGGACAACTACCACGATCTCAGCACAGCGTTCTTTATTCGATAGAACGCAGCAGATGGTGCAAACTCACGCCGCCGGGACTGTAAAGACCAGAGTTCCCTTTTTGAACATTGACTCCCGCGCCCCACACAGGCCCCATTCTCAGCAGATGCGGCGGGGCTGGGGCTGAACTGAGCCCCCACCTTCCGAGAGTGCGAGGCGGGAATTGGCCAGAGAATTCATTCGCTTTTCTCCTGCACAATCCTGCAATCTGCAGCTTGGAGATGGAGGTGTTTTGCGGGTTATTACGAAACCGATCGGGGTTGAACTTGATCTGACCCGACTCCGTTTGACCCAGCAAGTTAGCTCCTGTCTCTGAAGCCGCCAACTCCAATGATTGATCCGCAGGTAGTGAACACCAGCCCTGAGCACCATCCACCTAAATCATTTACAAATGCTCCAACTTGAAGACTTGAAGCCTCTGATTCAATCGCATTACGGCGCCCATTCATCTGTATATTATTGTGAAAGATCCATAGAGTCGTAAAGTTTTACAGCACAGAAACAGACCCTTCGGCCCATTGCGTCTGTGCTGGCCCAACCTGTCTATTCTAAACCCATTTTTCAGCACTTAGTCGGTAGCCTTGTAATATTCTGGCGTTTCAATTACTCGTCGAAATGCATCTTAAATGTTCAGGCAGTGAATTCCAAATCGCCACCACCCTCGGGGGGGGGGGCGGTTTCCCCTCAAATCCCCTTGAAATCTCCCGCCGATTACCTTCAATCCATACCCCGCGGTTGACCCCTGTACTGGGGGGGGGGGGGGGGGGGGGGAGGTTTCTTCCTGTTTATCTATTTCCCTCAGCATTTTGTACACCTCATCATACAATCCGTAGAATCTCACAGTGCTGAAGGGGGGCCATTCAGCCCATCGGGTCTACACCAACCCTCCGAAAGAGCCCCACTCCCTGTCACCCCCACCTAACCTGCACATCTTTGGCTGTGGGGAGACACTGGGAGAAAGTGCAAACTGGTTTAGCACACTGGGCTAAATCGCTGGCTTTGAAAGCAGACCAAGGCAGGCCAGCAGCACGGTTCAATTCCCGTACCAGCCTCCCCGAACAGGTGCGGGAATGTGGCGACTAGGGGCTTTTCACAGTAACTTCATTTGAAGCCTACTTGTGACAATAAGTGATTTTCATTTTCAGACAGTGACCCCAGGCGGGAATCGAACCCGGGTCCCAGGCGCTGTGAGGCAGTAGTGCTAACCACACAGCCTGTTCTGTTCTAAGGAGAGAATCCCCCAGCCTTACCCAGGGCCTCTCCTCACAGCTCAAACGCTCCAACCCCGGCAACGTCCTGATGGAACAACGTGCCTTCCTTTATTATGTTTAATGTGGAAGCGATTCCCAGGGGCTTTGCAGAAAGAGGTAAGAATAAAGATGAAGGAGTGGAGACTGATCAGGAGGGGCAGATCTAAAACGTGGTCAGGCAAATAAATGAAATGAAAAGAAAATGGCTTATTGTCACAAGTAGGCTTTAAATGAAGTTACTGTGTAACACCCCTAGTCGCCACATACCGACGCCTGTTCGGGGAGGCTGGTACGGGAAAGGTTGGGATCTGGGTTTTGCCAGAGAGGGAATGAATGCAATAACATCTTTATTGGTGTCACAAGTGGGCTCACATTAACACTGCAATGAAGCTACTGTGAACATGTCGCAGAGAGCAGCGCCCGATTGACAAAGTCGCCGGCAGCGGGCGACACACAGAGGCCCGGGGTCCGTGGGTCCATGGCCGGAGGATGGGGCTGGAATTCGGACAAGCTGAGCCCATGGGACTGGCGGGTGAGGCAATGATTTGAAGTTCAGGGTGAGTGAATGCAGGTGGGACAGGATATGGGCAGTTGAACTTGGACAAAGTTACACAGCTCTGATGGATGGAGAAGGATGAAATGTTGGCGAGACACATTTGGGGGTGTGTGGAATGAGGGGCTGGGCAGCAGCAGTAGTGCAGGCGGGGAAGTGGTGAGGAACGGGATGGAAACTCCGAATCAAACAGGATAGCAAGGTTCCATAACGTTTGGTTTAGTCTGAAAATTGGGCCAGGAGAGGGTAGGGGAGTGGAATTCAGGGAGGACAAATGGTGGCCTTGTCAATCCAGCTTGAAATGTTGACTCATTTATGATTTGATGATCAGAAACATCACAATCAGGTGGAGGGAAGCGCTGGGCAGGTTGAACTGTAGTCAGCAGACAAACGGACCTGTGCCTCTGGATAGTCACTGAGGGGCTGAGGAGAGGGGGTTGGGGGTGGGAGGTGGGGGAAGAATAGATCCTGGGGGGGGGGGGGGGGAACTACAGAAATGACATACAGGGACAAATTGAAACCGTTGATGGTGATATTCTTTCTATACTTGTCCACCCTTCATAACTCGCCATCTCAAGGCGTAACATAAATGTAAAGAAAGGTTTTCAATCCAGAGCAGAAGTCTTCAGTATTGGTAAGGGGACAATTCACAGATAAACCCGGGGAGTACTCATAGCAAAATACTGCGGATTCTGGAAACCTAAACTAAAAACAGAAAATGCTGGGAGCAGCGGGTGTGGCGGCATCTGTGTCGAGAGAAACAGAGTTAACGTTTCGAGTCCAACATAATTCTCCTACAGACCCTGAAGATGAGGGTTCTGTCGAAGTCATATTGAATTCGAGGCGCTTTCTCCTCCCACAAATTCTTCCAGAGTATTTACAACATATTTTTTTTTTATTGGAAGGCTAATTATTCTTCTGACTGAAACATTGACAGGTCCCTTCACTTTTCAGACTGTTCTGTGTTGTAATTGTAATTATTTCAATTTATTTAGCAAAAAACCCTCTTGCGTTCACAGCCGAATCTACAAATAATGTAGTCTGCACATATAACGTAGCCGTGTGCTTCATTATTTCAATATCTCCCCATCAGTCTGCATAGTTAGACCTGGGGGCAACATGTCCCTCTTTGCAGATTCTTGATCAGTAGTTTGCCACAAGCAGTTGCGATTGAATTATGGTCGTTTTGTAATGAGAATTGTTTTCAGTTGGAATGTAAAACGTGTTCGTAGAGAGTTATGGAATTGAATAATTCTCGGGCTTCCATTGAACCTCGACTGCACCGTGTCGGGGAAAAAGGTGAAATATTAGGCAGAAAAGTAATCTTTCTGAGAAAGCTTGTCCAAACACCAGGCAACACCAAACTATTCACAGGTCGACCCAAAAACCAAAATAGATTTCTGGGCAATCCGGGAAGTAATTTGTTTGAGGTAACTAACTGCCTGTTAGTTGCAGCCACTCACACTCCACACCATGCTCAAATTGGAAAACTTCACGGTGTTCAAACTTTTTTACAAAAATGAAATCATTGGGATGGTTGGTTTTACGGGGTGGGCGGGGGATTAGTTTGCTGGTCAAACGGGAGAATTGTTCGTCACGCCGAGAGCTTGCGGGGGCACAAGGGGAGAGATTGCTATTTCAGATGCTGGTGCGAGGATCGCTGTTTCTTTCTTCCATACAGCTTTATGTGTGAAATTGAAAAACAAAAGGCGCACATTTATGTAGCTTAAATGCAGAATAAGAAACAGGACTATTCCGCAAACAAGCGACAGTTTAACAAAAGAAACGTCTGAAAATTAGAAGATTTTTAAAAATTAGAGATTACAGGATATTTCAACAAATCATCACCTTTGCTGTTCACTAAGATCAGACAAGATTGCTTAATGAAATCTCAACTGTTTTGTTAAGTAAAGCCAAACTCAATTCATAGCGAATAAGACAAACAGGACGATTAACGCAGAGAGCCAACTTGATTCTTAAACGAGGACATTGCTTTGTGCGTTTATATACATTTTAAACTATCGCTTTAGTAAATCACGGTGCAGATAGTTCAGTCCCTCCTGAACAAACGCGCCAAGCAATCTGTGAAGGTCAAAGAGAAAGATATCCAGACAAAAGCCGAACCCGCCTTCTCACTGCTTGCGCTCTAAGACTTGCGCCTCCTGTGCTAATTTGGTTTAGATCCGAGTAAAAGTATTTGTGTGATCTTCTAAATCTTTTTCACCTCCCTTCACAAAGAAGAATTAGACCCCCATCTCCAGTAGAGTTTGGAGAACTGGTTTATGGAGAGGATACAAAAGAGGAGCATAGCTCTTTATTAATTAAATCCCTATCTGCCCCCTTAGTGAATGCCGCCTGAAGTTTTCAAAAACACCTATACACCTTCAATTCTGCAGAACCAGTCAGAAACAAGGCGCATGCGTGTGTGTGAGGGAGAGAGCAACTTTACTGCAATGCAAAGTGTGCGTCTGTGTCTGTGTATGTGTGAGAACTACACCAATGCAAAGCCTGTGTCTGTGTGTGTGGATGTGTATTTGTGTGTGAGAGAGCAACTACACCAATGTATGTGTGTATCTGTGTGTGATGTGTGGATGTGTATTTGTGTGTGTGAGAGAGCAACTACACCAATGTATGTGTGTGTGTCTTTATTTGTGTGTGTCTGTTGTGTGTCTGTTTGTTTGTGTCTGTGTGTGTGAGAGAAACTACACCAATACAAAGTTTATGTCTCTGTGTATGTATATCTTTGTGTGTGTGAGAGAGCAACTACAGCAATGCAAAGTGTGTGTCTTTGTGTTCTTCTTCATTCATTTACAGGATGTGGGTGTCGCTGGTTAGGCCATCAATTATTGTCCATTCCTAGTTGCCCTTCAGAAGGTGGAGGTGAGTTGTCTTCTTGAACTGCTGCAGATCTTGAGGTGTAAATACACTCACTGTGCTGTTAGGGAGGGAGTTCCAGGATGTTGCCCCAGCGACAGTGGAGGAACAATTATATATTTCCAAGTCAGGGTGGTGAGTGACATGGAGGTGAACCTCCATGTGGTGGGGCCCCCAGGTATCTTCAGCTCTTGTTCTTCTAGATGGTAGTGGTCGTGGGTTTGGAAGGTGCTGTCTAAGGAACCTTGGCGAGTTACTGCAGTGCATCTTGTAGATGTTTCACACAGCTGCCATGTTCGTCGGTGGTGGAAGGATTGAATGTTTGTGGAAAGGGTGCCAGTCAAGCGGGCTGCTTTGTCTTGGATGGTGACGAGCTTCTTGAATGTATTTGGAGCTGCACTCATCCAGACAAGTGGAGAGTATTCCATCTCACTCCTGACTTGTGCCTTGTAGATGGCGGACAGGTTTTGGAGAGTCAGGGGATGATTTACCTGATATAGGATTCTTAGCCTCTGACCTGCTCTTGTAGCCACAGTATTTATATGGCTGGTCCAGTTCAGTTTCTGGTCAATGGTAACCCCCAGGATGTTGTCAGTGGGGGATTCAGTGATGGTAATGCCATTGAATGTCAAGGGGTGATGGTTTGATTCTCTTATTGGAGATGGTCATTGCTTGGCACTTGTGCGGCGCGAGTAACTTGGCATTTGCCAGCCCAAGCATGGATATTATCCAGGTCTTGCTGCATTTGCATGTGGAATCGTGCAATCATCAGGGAACAAACCTGCATCTGACCTTATGTTGGACGGAAGGTAATTGATGAAGCAGCTGGAGATATTTGGGCCGAGGACACTACCCTGAGGAACTCCATGTGTGAGAGATAAACTACACCTGTGCAAAGTGTGTGTGAGATAAACTACACCTGTGCAAAGTGTGTGTGAGAGATAAACTACACCTGTGCAAAGTGTGTGTGAGATAAACTACACCTGTGCAGTGTGTGAGAGATAAACTACACTTGTGCAAAGTGTGTGTGAGATAAACTACACCTGTGCAGTGTGTGAGAGATAAACTACACTTGTGCAAAGTGTGTGAGATAAACTACACCTGTACAAAGTGTGTGAGAGATAAACTACACCTGTGCAGTGTGTGAGAGATAAACTACACTTGTGCAAAGTGTGTGAGATAAACTACACCTGTACAAAGTGTGTGAGATAAACTACACCTGTACAAAGTGTGTGTGAGAGAGATAAACTACACCTGTGCAAAGTGTGTGAGATAAACTACACCTATACAAAGTGTGTGTGAGAGAGATAAACTACACCTGTGCAAAGTGTGTGAGATAAACTACACCTGTACAAAGTGTGTGTGAGAGAGATAAACTACACCTGTGCAAAGTGTGTTAGATAAACTACACCTGTACAAAGTGTGCGTTAGATAAACTACACCTGTACAAAGTGTGTGTGAGAGAGATAAACTACACCTGTGCAAAGTGTGTGAGATAAACTACACCTGTGCAGTGTGTGTGAGATAAACTACACTTGTGCAAAGTGTGTGTGAGATAAACTACACCTGTATAAAGTGTGTGTGAGAGATAAACTACACTTGTGCAAAGTGTGTGTGAGATAAACTACACCTGTGCAGTGCGTGAGAGATAAACTACACTTGTGCAAAGTGTGTGTGAGATAAACTACACCTGTGCAGTGTGTGAGAGATAAACTACACCTGTACAAAGTGTGTGAGAGATAAACTACACCTGTGCAGTGTGTGAGAGATAAACTACACTTGTACAAAGTGTGTGAGATAAACTACACCTGTACAAAGTGTGTGTGAGAGAGATAAACTACACCTGTGCAAAGTGTGTGAGATAAACTACACCTGTACAAAGTGTGTGTGAGAGAGATAAACTACACCTGTGCAAAGTGTGTGAGATAAACTACACCTGTACAAAGTGTGTGTGAGAGAGATAAACTACACCTGTGCAAAGTGTGTTAGATAAACTACACCTGTACAAAGTGTGCGTTAGATAAACTACACCTGTACAAAGTGTGTGTGAGAGAGATAAACTACACCTGTGCAAAGTGTGTGAGATAAACTACACCTGTGCAGTGTGTGTTAGATAAACTACACTTGTGCAAAGTGTGTGTGAGATTAACTACACCTGTACAAAGTGTGTGTGAGAGAGATAAACTACACCTGTGCAAAGTGTGTGAGATAAACTACACCTGTACAAAGTGTGTGAGATAAACTACACCTGTACAAAGTGTGTGTGAGAGATAAACTACACCTGTACAAAGTGTGTGTGAGAGAGAGACAGCAACTACACCAGTTCAAAATATTGCGAATAACTATATTAGGGGAAAGAATTAAATTACTTTTTAGGGGCTAAGGCTTTGCAAAATACTTCCGAAATAATTTATATATGTGTTCACGATCGACACATTGCAACCCCGACTCGTGGAGCTGAACAATTTAACGTTTCTTGACGATATTGTTTTGCTTAAACTTATTCATTTGGTCAGTGGAACCACCATCTGTTCCCAGAACAAAAGGACGCAGCTGTTCCAACTAAAATCGTTAAACCACACCTTTTAGAATCAATTCGCAACCTCATACTGATTCTCACCAACTGTCATCGGTTTTCCATGCTGTTAGTGTTATTCGAACATGATTCACTTTTTAAAGTGTTTGTGGAGCTGACTTTGGGGGTTCATTCCTCATTCCTATTTTAAATTCACCAATTAATCTCGACTATTAATCTCATTGGCCTTCTCTGTGAAGACTCGCATTAAAACTGCGCAATGGGGCAGACTGTCCTCCGATAATCGAAATTAAAGTAACGCATTTTCAGAATGGACGTGTGGCCAAACATAAAGTGGAATACAGACCGGAGTCGCAAATAACCGCGGTGGGGCCTTTAGTATGCCGATTTTTGAGATAACAGTCCCCCAAAATAATTTGAAATACCAGATCAGACACGGTGCTCAGTTTCAGAGTCCTGAAAAATAGTGGAACTTCCTCCCTAAACACTCCTGCACCAAGCCCATCCTTCAAATGTCTCCGGAGGCTTATAACTTGAGGGGCGCAAGGGTAGCTGACACAGGGCCTTTGGAAATGTTTGCAGGTTAACGCACTCGACCTATTTGGCCATGTCCTGAACACAGATCAGCCTTGAATCAGAAGCCTCTAGCTCAGAGCAGCCACACCACCCACTCTGCCATATGCTTCATGGGGCTTGGTGCAGTTTTGGCGGGTAATGATCGTTGGAATGTTTTAGCAGTTACAGGCGCTGTACAAATGCAAGCTCTCGATGACCAGGTTACTGGATTAATAGTGAGCTCACATTTGCAGGCAGGATGGCTTCAGTAAAAGTGACCATGAAGTTCTCCGATTATCCAAGAACCCATTTGGCCAACACAAATGTACTTTCGAGTAGGACATCTATGTTTTTGCTGCCCAGTATGTGACTCCTGTCCCCACTCTAACCTGCTGGACTCCAGCTAGCTGCTCAGTTGCATTAAAACCACTGCCGGTTGTTCAAGAGAAATGTCCACCACCATCTCAAGCGGAGAGAGGATGTGTCTTGTCAATGACACTCACATCCCAAGGATTACTAATAAAATATACAACGGATGGAAAATGTAAGGATACTTAACGAGCTGGCCTTCAGGTAAATGGTTAAATTGTTTAGAGCAGAAAATTAGTCATGCATTATTTAGTGGTCGGCGCGGTGGCACAGTGGTTAGCACTGCTGCCTCACAGCGCCAGGGACCCGGGTTCAATTCCAGCCTTGGGTTATTGGGTGGAGTTTGCACGTTCTCCCCGTGTCTGCGTCTGCGTGGATTTCCTCCGGGTGCTCCGGTTTCCTCCCACAGTCCAAAGATGGGTAGGCTAGGTGGTGTGCTGGGTTACGGGGATAGGGGCGGAGAGTCGGCCAAACTGGAGGGCTCTTTCGGAGGTTTGGTTCAGACTCGATGGGGTGAATGACCTCCACATGCACTGTAACGGATAATTAAATAATCCGTGCCTTCCACGATATTTTCCGGGCAATATTTCTTAAAATATAAATTGGTTATAGACAATCTGTTGTCAATTTCAGTCGATACTAGTCCAATATCAGCATTGGTGGTATATGCAAGTCTGGTTCAAACTCTTTGGTTTCACCAACACATGTTTCAGTGTATATCTATTCCCGTTAGATTTCTTTATTTCAAAGTAGCAAACGTGCTCCTATCATCAGACTTTTCACACGTCTATTGAAATGTTAACTGTAAAATATACGTTTTCTGCTTGGACATCTGTTCTTACCATCGGATTTCTAGGCTACAAAAGTCAAGGATCTAGCTGCCTGACTGATCCACTGATATACACTGACACACACAAACACTGAGACACATTTACACACCCACTGGTATATGCTGATACACATATACACTGATGCACACATACTGGCACCCACCAATATGCACACAATGACACACCCAATGATACATACTGACACGCACATACACTGACACCCACAAACATATGCTGACACAATGACACATGCTCTGATACACACGGTGACACACACACACACAATGACACATGCTCTGATACACACGCTGACACACACACAATGCCACATGCTCTGATACACACGCTGACACACACACACACAATGACACATGCTCTGATACACACACTGACACACACTTCATGCACACACACAATGACACATGCACTGATACATACTGATACTCGCATACGCTGATACGCACACTGAAACCCACCAATACACACTGATGCACAAATGCACACACACAAACATACACAGTGACACACCAATACACTTACTGATACAGACTGACACAGACACAGACTTCTTATTATCATAGAATCATAGAATCCCTACAGTGCAGAACGAGGCCATTCAGCCCAGCGAGTCTTTACTGACCCTCTGAAGGAGTATCCTACCCAGGTCCAGTCCCTCGCCCTTTCCTTGTAACCCCAGCTAGGGGCAAGTTAGTGTGGTCAATCCACCTAACCTGCACACCTTTGGACTGTGGGAGGAAACTGGCGCACCCAGAGGAAATCCATGCAGGCATGGGGAAAACATGCAAACTCCACACAGATAGTCACCCGAGGTCGTAATCAAACCCGGGTCTCTGACATTGTGAGGCAGCAGTGCTTACCACTCTGCCACCGTGTTGTCCCGATTATGAATTGGGTAACCAGGAAGACTTGCCTTGTTTAAGTTTAAATGTAGCATTCATGCTCCTACTTGCAAGTGGGACTTGCATAATTTAAGTGGAGATCTATTAGATGTGTTCAAAATTATGTAACTTTTTGATAGAGTAGATGGTAAGTAAAAGCAATAAATAAAAGAGGGTAAGTAACCAAAGAATGCTGAGATACAATCATCGGTAAGTGGATGAGAGGGGAAATAGGCAAAATGATGTTTCCCACAGAAATTTATTATGATCTGAAAAGGGAAGATTTGATAAATACCACAAAAAAGAAAAGAATAGGAGGCTTTAGGGAAAAGCAATGAGTTGGATTAATTGTTGAGCTCTTTCAAAGAGTATGCACAAGTACGAAGGGCTGAATGATGATCTTCTGTGCTGTGAGACACTGTGGACCAGCAGTGCTGCAGCAGCAATATTCTCAGAGTAAGAAAATTAGCCACAGTATTTCAACCTTAAGAATAGGAGGGAGGGTTGCACCATTTGAGTTAGGGTTAGATGAATCGGTCACCTGATTTTAAGATTCAGCTTAGTTCCCAAAGTTAGTTGAATTTTTAAAAAAGAGTTAAAGATGGTTCCTAGAATCTGTTGCGTTGCCTTTAACACGCAGCACAGTAGCACAAGTGGCTAGCACTGTGGCTTCATAGCGCCAGGGTCTCAGGTTTGATTCCCTGCTGGGTCACTGTCTGTGCGGAGTCTGCACGTTCTCCCCATGTCTGCGTGGGTTTCCTCCGGATGCTCCAGTTTCCTCCCACAGTCCAAAGACGTGAGGTTAGGTGGATTGGCAATGCTAAATTGCCCTTAGTTTCCAAAAGGTTGGGAGGGGTTATTGGGTTACGGGGATAGGGTGGAAGTGAGGGCTTAAGTGGGTCGGTGCAGCCAAATGGCCTCCTTCTGCACTGTATGTTCTATGTCTATGTCTAATGTTAGCTTTGGTCACCTATTAACCTACAGTTGAATCTCCTAAAACATCTCACAGGTCAGAAATTTAGTCTGGGCTAAAAAATTCAAGCCTATCCCTGGCACTTTGTGGACTTCCCAACACATACACATACACACAAATACATACACAGCACACATACAAAACACACAATTACTTTTGCATGCACAACACACACACATATATGCACACATAACACACAACACAAGCAATTATGACACACAACACATACATACACAGCACACAACACACACATATATGTACATACGACACACATACATATACACAGAACACACATATATGCATACACAGCATACAATGTGCATACATATGCACAAAACACACAACACATGTGCATCTATGTATACACAACACATACATAACACAGCACACAACGCACAGGCACACACAGCACACATACACATACTTGCCCCAAGATAGACACACCCGCACACAAAATAACGATAATAACTTAGATTTAGACAGCATTTTAAATGTAATAAAATGTCCCAAGCATCTCACAGGAACTTTATAAAACAAAGAATGACACCCCATGAGCAGAGTTATCTTAGATGCCCTCAAGCTTGGTCAAAAAGCTAGGGTTTCGGGGAATGTCTTAAAGGAGAGAGGTAGCAAGGCAGAGAGGTTTAGGGAGGGTATTCCAAAGATGTGCAGGTTAGGTGGATTGGCCATGCTAAATTGCCCCTTAGTGTCCAAAGCTATGTGGGTTAGGTGGGGTTATGGGGACAGAGTGGGGGAGTCGGCTTATATAAGGTGCTCTTTCAGAGGGTTGGCACAGACTCGATGGGCTGAATGGTCTTCTTCTGCACTGAAGGAATTCTATGGTTCTATGGGTAGGTTAGGTGGATTGGCCATGATCAATGTGAGGGGATACTGGGATAGGGCAGGGAGTGGGCCGAGATAGAGTGCTCTTTCGGAGGGTCAGTGCGGACTCGATGGACCGAATGGCCTCCTTCTGCATTGTAGGGATTCTATTATTCCGACTTGGCGCCCAGGCAAGTGGAGGCACCGCCAGCACTGGGGGAAAGATCGAAATCGAAGATGTTCCATAAGCTAGAATTAGAGGAGAGTAGATATCTCAGAGGGTTGTGGAGCTGGGGGGATTAGAGAGATAGGGAGGGGTGAGACCACGGAAGGATTTCAAAACAAGGATGAAAATATCAAGGCCAAGAGGTTGCTTGACCGGGAGTCAATGTAGGTCAGCGAGCACAGGGGTGTTAGGGGAAAGGGACTTATTGCGGGTTCAGGAGGGCGGCATAACCTCAAATTATGGTGGGAGAATGTGAGAGAGCAGCCAGGAATGGTTGGGATCGTCAAGTTTCAAAAGGCAAGCCCATAAAACACACACACACACACGATTACAGTGTAGGGGCAGAAATGAAGGTGTCCCCCTTTGCAGAATCTGACTCCTCTGCAAAATCCGCAGGTTTGCAGTTCCATCAAATAAACCTGTCTTTGACAATGGGAGACCTTTGTAAGATGTATCTGCCAGCACCGCCGGGGAAGGCGCGATTTGGAGGAATGTGCATATCGACAGCCAAGAAAGAGATTGAGGGGGAACTCATCGATTCATCGCAAACTTTAAAAAAGGAAAACACACACAAAACCGCTTTGGGAGAGAAGAACATTTCCGCCCAGTTTGTAACGGCTGCCGATCGGAGAAGGAAGAGAGTGCAACACGCAAAATAAAATGCAGCAATAATTTGTTTTTTTTTCCAAATGTATGTTTCTGCAGCCATCCTGACTGAAGGGGAAATCCTCCTCCAAACGCCAAACCAGGGAGCTGCACACAGCAAGCAATTCCCTGGCTGGGAAACGCACAGAGACTTCCCTCCCCCCCCCCCCCACCCCCGCTCCCGAGCGAGTTAATAATAAAAGGCACATCTTACTTTGCAGTCCAGCCTGGGGTCCAGAACTAAAGCCGCGAAGGTAATTTCTACCGAGCCCTCCTATTCATCCGTCAGACCTTACCTGTAGCCCAGGAATTAACAGCAAAGACGGTTCAACTCAGAATGTACACATCCTCTACCTTTGTACTGGGGCTGGTATACAAACAGCTATTTCCGATCATTCACCACATCAAACCTCAGCTCCAACCTTATAGGCGCAGGTGGATCCTATAAAGTTTTGTTAGCCAAGGAATTAGATTGTGTGTGTGTGTGAGAGAGAGAGAAAGAGATCCCAACATTGTGATATGTAGGGATTTTCCTGGTATATCTTGATCAGGAATGGGGTTGTTCAAATGTAATTACAATGGGTCAGAGGCAGAAGGGATCCCTTGGCAATGGGATCGTCGTGCAGCTTCTTCCCGATGCCCTCAGAGTGTGACATACCGGGAAATCTGAATCCCAGGCTAAGCCGGGTCACTGGACAAACTCTAGCCCACCCCGGAGGTGTTTTGCACTGTGTTAGCTGGGGTCGAGTTTACTGACCAGGTCCCGACAGTAAACGCATTCTGAATCGGGAGTCAGGACCCGACCCAACATTGGAATGAAGTGAGCGGAGTTGCGATTTCCTGTTTTTTTTTTTAATATCAGGTGTCAGGGCCCGAATACCTGATTTAGTGAATTTAAGATTTTGGCAAAATCCAAAAAAAAAATCACTTAGCACTGGCCCTAAACGTACAGCCTTCAACAACTCTAAACTTTCACTGAAAGTAAAACAGTCATTAAAGTTTCAGGATTGTATCAATTAAGACATTTTTTTGTATGTTTTTGAATTTAAACCCATGAATTGCAACTTGTTGCCTTTGGCGATAGAGCGGAACATAGTTTCATTGAAATGTCTGAGCCTAACAAGATCAAATTGTTGAGTTTTGTAAGATAGCACATTCTATATTTAAACGGATAACAATTTCCCCAGAGCTGTTCTGGTAATTGCGATTTCTTGACGCTTCGGAGATACTAAAAGTAAGAAACTGAGACCATTTTTGTTTTGCTTTGTAGACACCTTTGACGACACGAGTTACACAAACCGGCTCCACAAAGGGCCGAGGCTGCATGATCTATTTTTGTGGTCTGTCTGCAAGCCTGGCATTTCGTGATCATTTCTATTTGTTTGTACAAGGGTCGGGGTAGAATGTCTTCGACAACTGGGCCACTTCAGAGGTCAGTTTAGAACCGATCGAATTGGTGGAGTACTGAAGTCACATATGGGCCAAACAGGAGAAGGACGGCAGATTGCCTCCCCCGGGGCTTTAACAGCAATCTTCCTGTTTCATGTTCGCTCATGTTGATGTCACAGCCTTTTGATTCCACAATTATTTTTACTGAATTCAAATTCCAATACTCTCACTAGATGTCTTCAATTCTGCAGATGATTAGCCCAACAGCATCACGATTGCAACACCCCCTCCCGCTCAGTTGTAATAATGGTCTCTGTGTGAGAAAAGGAATGAAAATTTAGAAATGACTAACATTCACATTGCTGAACCATTTCTGTAGCAGGTTAATTTTATCATACGGGATAATACCGTCTGTGGTGAAAATGTCAAGGATGTTCAATAATAGGGAAAAAGGGAATTTTATTCTATTGGAATTTCATTACAAATGACCAAATAATGGAACGATGTTAGTGGAAGAGATGCACAGACCAATTAGAGGCAGATGTAAAAGCTACAGGCCCATAATCATGTGCCCTACTCTGACGAGAACTCTTTGGGTTCCTTCGGCTCAGGTCCGTCTTTCCTACCACTTTTAGCAGTTGCACTATTTTATTCTTAAAACTGACAACGGTTTCATGTTGATTCCATTTTTAAAACTGAATTTAAATTCTATCTGCTATTGTGGAATTCCAACCCCGGGGTCCCCAGAGAATTACTCTGGGTCTGTGGCTCACTAGTCCAACAACAATTCCACTAGCCACTGCCTCTCGCCCCGTGGCTGTGGAATTCCCGCCCAAAACCTCTCCAGCTCACTTCCTTTCTCCTGCTTGACAATCTTTCTCAGATACACAACTCCTGACTAAATGTGTCCACTTTTGGCAATGCCTTTTCTCAAGTTTCTGTGTCTAGTTTCTTGTTTGATAACCCCCAGGGGTGTTTCACTGAAAGTGCGATGTGAATATGACTCGTTGCTGTAAACCGAAGTGGCACAGAAGAGGAATTGTTCCTACTGTGTTTTCAGGATGGTTTCTATATCCCCATGCTTTTAACCCAATGGCAAAGCAGACAGCTCACGGTCTAGGAAACAGCAACCATAATATAAGTTCATAAGTTCGTAAGATATAGGAGCAGAATCAAGACATTCGGCCCATCGAGTCTGCTCTGCCATTCCATCATGGCTCGTCTCATCCTGGCCTTAACTCCACCGTCCTGCCCGTTCTCCATAACCCTTCAACCCATTACCAAATAA
This sequence comes from Scyliorhinus torazame, assembly GCF_047496885.1. Classification (NCBI taxonomy): domain Eukaryota; kingdom Metazoa; phylum Chordata; class Chondrichthyes; order Carcharhiniformes; family Scyliorhinidae; genus Scyliorhinus; species Scyliorhinus torazame. The sequence goes on from NC_092727.1 coordinate 120,918,306, forward strand.
AAATCTATCTAACTCCTCCTTAAATTCTGGGGTAGCGAATTCCATAGATTCACAGCACTGTCAGCACTGTTGCTTCACCACGCCAGGGTCCCAGGTTCGATTCCCGGCATGGGTCACTGTCTGTGCGGAGTCTGCATGTTCTCCTCGTGTCTGTGTGGGTTTCCTCCGGGTGCTCCGGTTTCCTCCCACAAGTCCCGAAAGATGTGCTGTTAGGTAATTTGGACATTCTAAATTCTCCCTCAGTGTACCCAAACAGGTGCCAGAGTGTGGCGACTAGGGGATTTTCACAGTAACTTCATTGCAGCGTTAATGTAAGCCTACTTGTGACACTAATAAAGATTATTATTAAATTATTATAACCCTTTGGGAGAAGTAGTTTCTCCTCAACTCTGTTTAAAATTTTTAAATATAATTAAGTTAAACGTCAAAAAACATGAAAGATGAAGGAATATTGAACAAGTAAAGATGAGAACATGAGTGGGGAAGAAAACTCAATGGGACAAAAATGTGGAAAGACATTTAAAGTGGATCTAGATAGGAACGTAGGAGCAGAAGATGGCCATTCAGCCCATTGAGTCTGCTGCACCATTCAAACAGATCACGGCTGATCATCTACCTCAACGCCATTTTCCCCACGATTCACCCATATCCCTCAATATCATCAGCATCCAGAAATCTAACAACTTCTGTCTTGAACGTGCTCAATGATTGAGCTTCCACAGCCCATTGGATTAGAGAATTCCAAAGATTCACTACCCTCTAAGTGAAGAAATTCTGCATCTCAGTCTTAAGTGTCCTACAGCCCCTTATTCTGAGACCCTTGGCCTCACCAGCCAGGGGAAACATCCTACCCACATCTACACCATTACGCCCTGTAAGAATTAGGTAAATTTCAATGGGAATATAAGAACATGAGGGAGAAAAGAACAGAAGGATATGCTGAGGCCTGTGAAAGGGTCATTTGGACCTGAAACGTTAACTCTGTTTCTCTTCACAGATGCTGCCAGACCTGCTGAATTTATGCAGCAATTTCTGTTTTTATTGCAGGATGATATGCTGATTGTATTAGGTGAAGTAGGGTGCAAGAACATTTATGCAAAACGTACAAACCGGCATAGACCAGTCAGGCCTAAGGGCCTGGTCTGTGCTGCAATCTTTATGTAATTCTGTGAACAATAGGAAGCTTTCACAGGTTACAGATTGGATATAATGGAGAAATTGAGAGGTGCAGAAAAATCAAGAGTTCCTTGGATGAGTAGATAAAGTAAATCTAAAATCAAACCTTAAAAGGTAACAAATGACAAATGTACAGCTAATAGCACAAAAGTAACTTAAGTGGACTGCAGAAATTATAAAGGGAATGTTCCGAAAAGCTAATAGTGAGAATGGTTGGCAAGTTAAGGGAAATAGTAAACATGGGAAACATAATAAATAAATAAACATTTTAAAATTAAAATAAAGATTTGCATTTATATAGTACCTTTGTCAACCTCAGAACTTTCAGAACACTTTACAGCTCATGAAGTACTTTTGAATGTAATCACTTGTAATGTAGGAAACATGACAGTCAATGTGAAAATTTGCACAAGCAGTTCAATTAAATAAATGGGCAGATAAACAGTTTAGTAGAGGGATAAATATTAGCCTAGATGTGGGGTGAACTCGCATAACCTTCTTTGAATGGAATCGCTTATAACCTCCTGAGATTTAACATTTTATGCAAATGGAAGCATCTCTGAGAGTGCAGAACAGACTCTGTATGCACGGAAGTTCAAGTCTATCTACGACTATTGGTGTCAAACAGAATGCAGCAGTTTGGTTAGGAAGTTGGCTAAAGTACAAAATACAGAAATAGTCATTAATGGATTATTTTAGGCAAAGGATTTAAGCAACAGCATCCCACAAAGTCAGTTAGGACCATTGCTTTTGTCAATACGTATGAATGATTTGGATTGGTGTAAAAAGATTATCATGTATAATGTTGAAAAGATTTGTGAGCATAGTCAGATCTGTTCCAATTCTATACCATTCTCTGGCACTTGGATCTCAGAAAGCCAGGCTTTGCAAATTTAAAAGCCGCTATTCAAAAGGATTTGGGTATCTTATCACATGAATTGCAGAAAGCTAACATGCAGGTACAGCAAGCAATTAGGAAGGCAAGTATTATTTTAACTTTTATTTCAACGGAGTTGGGGTGTGAGGGAGGGAGAAGAATGTGCCTGGAGTTTAGGAGAGCTGATCTCAATGAAACAAAATATTCTTAGCGGGCTTGACAGAGTAGATGTTGAGAAGCTGTATCCCCTTGACCAGAGCATCTGGAATGAAGATTTATCACCTCCAGGTTAATAGAGTGACCATTTAGGACAGAGCTCAGGAGGAAACCTGAGCGCCCGGAGTAAACTCATGCAGACACGGGAAGAATGTGCAAACTCGACACAGACAGGCACCCGAGGTCGGTCTGAAGTGTCAGCCAGTGATTTGAAGTGGGGGGGGGGGGGGGGGGAGAGGGGGCTGGTTTGTGGGGTGGCAGGTGGACCTGATGCCAGGAGAGAAGTGGTAACTTACCCTTGCGTCTTGGTGGAGGTTGTTGGTCCTCTTCCGACATTGGATGGTGGTCCTCCTGGTCATGCTGCCGCACTGACTGCTGCTGCAACTCCCAGGTGGCAGCGCTGACCCTGCTGCTGGTTCTCCCCCTTGGGGGGAACAGGGTACTCCACCTCTCATTCAAAACGTCAAGAAGCTTGGCCAGGTTGTCATCCCCAAAGCATTATCACAGAATTGGGAAAATGAACTGAAGGAGTTCTGGATACCCCTGTTAGCTAAACGTCATCAATTTTACTTGAACATTTTCAAATTATCCAGCTGTTCAAATTAACCAATTGAAGTAAAAATAAGCATGTGCTTTTACTACATTATTTCGATTGATTGATTGATTGTCACATGTACCGAAGTACAGTAAAAAGTATTTTTCTGCGGCCAAAGGAACATACACAGTATGTACACAGTAGCCAAAAAGAACAATCGACAAAGTACATCACTAAATAGTGATTGGTTACAGTGCATAACAAGGGACCAAACAAAGCAAATAAGTGAGCAAGAGCAGCCTCGGGTCTTCAGATTTCTGTATCTTTTGCTTGATGGAAGGGTCTGGAAGAGGGAAAAGCCTGGGTGTGAGAGGTCACTGACAATGTTATCTGCCTTCCTGAGGCAGCGGGAGGTGTAGACAGAATCAATGGGAGGATGGCAAGCTTGTGTGATGCGTTGGGCCGAGTTCACCACACTCTGCAGTTTCTTGCGATCTTGGGAAGAGCAGTTGCCATACCAAGCTGTGATGAAGCTGGATAGGATGCTCTCTATGGCACATCTGTAGAAGTTTGTGAGAGTCGATATAGACATTCCGTAGACATTGTTGGATTTTCTCGACTGATGCATCAATGTGAGTGGACCAGGTTAGACTGTTGGTGATGGTGACCCCCAGGAACTTAAAGATTTCGAGCATCTCCACTTTGGAACCATTGACGTATACGGGGGGGGGGGGGGTGTTGTGCTACGCTTCCTGAAGTCGATGATCAGTTCCTTGGTTTTGCTAACACTTAGAGAGAGGTTGTTTTCGGTACACCATACAACCAAATGATCTATCACTCTTCTGTAGTCTGATTCTTCATTGTTTGAGATACGACCCACCACAGTCACATCATCCACAAACTTTATAGATCGAATTGGAGTTAAGTCTTGCCACACAGTCGTGTGTGTACAGGGAGTACAGTAGAGGACTGAGCACACATCCTTGCAGGGCCCCGGTTTTGAGGACTATTGTGGAGGAGGTGCTGTTACCTATCCTAACAGATTGCAGTCTGTTGGTGAGGAAGTCAAGGATTCAGCTGCACAGGAAAGGGTCAAGTCCAAGATTGCAGAGTTTGGTTATTAGTCTTGTCAGGATAATGGTGTTGAAGGCGGAGCTGTAGTCTATGAACAGAAGTCTGATGTAGGTGTCCTTGTTGTCGAGGTGTTCGAGTATTGATTGTAGGGCCAGGGAGTTAGCATCTGCTGTGGACCGGTTGCGGCGATAGGCGAACTACAATGGATCGAGAACATCTGGGAGGCTGATGTTGATTCATACTAACAGATGTCAGGGCCACCGGTCAGTAGTCGTTGAGGCACGCTACATTGTTCTTCTTTGGTACTGGTATTATGGTGGTCTTCTTGAAGGAGATGGGAACCTTGGAGCGGAGAAGTGAGGTGTTGAAGATGTCTGTGAATACACTCGCCAGTTGGCCTGCGCAGGATCTGAGTGCTCGTCCAGGGACTCCGTTCAATTACAGTTTAAAAAAAATAAAATTTTTAAATGTTTTTTATTGGGTTTTGAACATAGTATATTTACAGTTATGTACACAGAATGAAATATAAAATAAACAAACTGGTAGAATATTGTACACCAGCTCAAAAACAGCAACTCTGAATAGTTAGCAATATTATGTTTAACAAATAAGTAGACACATATTTGCGGGGGGGAAACTGGGGAGGTATATATACATTTGGGTGCCGGAGAGACAATTACATTAGTTATGTCCAATACAGAGAGGGCAATACAAGAATGGATCTGGTGTTGGTGGTTTTACTTGCTTCTCACGGACGGTTTTCGCTGCTATTGTTGTTGCGCGTTCACCTCCGCTTCGGCCGTTCGTCCCACCTTTCTCCCGTATTTTCTTGCTCTCTATTACTTTATTTGCAGAGTTTGTTGTCATTTCCCGTGCTGTCCTTCCGGCTTTCATTCCCCCGCCTCCCCCACCTCACTGGTTCCCCTCTAGTGGTCTCTGCCTCTTCCTTCTTCCCCTTCTCCCCCTCCCCCTTCTGCCCCTCCCCCCCTTCTCCTGTGGTTCACCTTTCATTTCTCCTAGGTTTAGTTGTTCCCGCCCCCCTCCCCCCCGGGTCTTTCCCTCCATTTCACGCCTTGGCTACTTTCAATTAAAGTTAACAGAGAGGACCGATGAAACAACTTCAGATTAGGAGGTATTGTTTAAATTGAAGAAAAGAACTGAGTTACCACTCAGTCCCAGGCAGTAATATCCCTCTTTGTGAGCTTTCATGCACTGTGACGTTTAAGTCAAGCACCCACTGGTATTTTGAGGTTCAATAAAAATAGTGCAACCTTACTCAAAAAGGGCAATGGGTGTCAATTATTTCTGAAATAATCAGTTAATCCCACAATTGAGCGATTGATTAATTTTGTGGCATATACAGACTAGTTAATGCAGTTTCAAGCATTCCCATTCCTACGGAATTGTACCTCAACATGAATTAGCACCTTCCTAGCATAGGGATTCTGACTAAACTGTTGGCAGTAGCGAATCATGTTTTCATTGAATATTGCCACAGAATATCACAATGGTTGTTGCAATAATTTATTTTCTGTATTCTTGCATGGGATGTGGGCATCGCTGGCAAGGCCAGCACTTGTTGCCCATCCCTAACTGCCCTTGAACTGATGGAGGGCGTTTAAGAGTCAATCGCATTGCTGTGGATCTGGAGTCACATTTAGGCCAGGTGGGGTAAGGATGGCAGATTTCCTTTCTTACAGGCAAAATCTTTACAGCAATCGATTATAGCTATCACCATTACTCAGACTAGTTTTATATTCCATATTTATTGCCTAAATCTAAATTCTACCAGGCACGGTGGTGGGATTTGAACCCAGAGTGACACACCACTATAACACTATACCACCATCCACAACCAATAATAACAATAACCCACACTGGAGTTGCTTTTAATGGACATAGAATTACATGGAATCTATAGCAAAGAAACAGAACATTAATCCAACAGGCCTATGTTGCTGATTCTGCTCTAGTGTTTTGAGTCTCCTCCTAATTTATCTCATCTCGTGCTATCAATATATCCTTTGAATCTTTTCTTCCTTGTGTGTTTTTTTAATTTGGGTTAGTTCAGTTGGCTGGACAGCTGGTTTGTGAGGCAGAGCTAGGCCAACAGCGCGGGTTCAATCCCCGTACTGGCTGAGGTTATTCATGAAGGCCCCGCTTTCTCAACCTTGCCCCTGGGCTGAGGTGTGGTGATCCTCAGGTTAAATCACCCCCAGTCAGCTCTCCACCCCTCAAAGGAGAAAGCAGCCTCTGGTCACCTGGGACTATGGCAACTTTACTTACTTATTTAACTTGCCCTAGTTTGGTAAAGAAACAGCAGAACCTTGACTATATTTTTCGTAATGAGTTTGCAACTTCGCTAAAACAAAATGGCTGAAGAGATTGACTACTTTGAAATTAATTCTGGGTGTGATCAATTTTGTGCACTAGCAGGCAGGAAAATATCCAAATGCAATCATCCAGAATTTCTCCATGATTTGAGTGCTGCTAAAATATTCACAGGTAGCCCACACAACAAATTGATATTTAAAGATTTTATTTGGGAAAATCCATGTGGAGAACCTGGGCTTACAGTATAGATTATGAGAAAAAGTGAGATTTATCTAGAAATAGTGGTCAGAATTCTTCAGTCATTGCGATTCAACCTTCCCGCAGGCAGCACAGCCCCACCAGCAGGTTTCCCGTCAGGGTGGGGTGGTTACAATGGGAAATCCCATTGACAATTGACGGGAAGATAGCCCCCCGCTGCCAGTGAATGGCGGCTGGCAGACCGGAGAATCCCGCCCAGTATTTAGAAAATGTCTGATTGCTTTTCTGGGCTTCAGAGAACTGATGATACATTGAAGAATGTTTATCCGTGTATATCTTATTATTACCTTGAATCAAAATTTGAATTACACACGGAAAAGTAATGGACTGATGCTGTTACGACTTGTTTTGACAGACAGACTCCTGCGTTAGATGCTGTGTGACTTGAGCACATCTATTCTTGAGGCATTGAAGTTACTCTTGCTGTGTTTATTGTAAGATTATCTTGGACCTCACAGTTACACAAACTCTTGCTCGAGTGTACTCTCTCGCCCCCCCCCCTCTCAGCATACATGTATTAAAGTTGTGGAAAAGAACAGGAATGAACTTAATTGGGATCTAAACCGCAATTGCTTTTTCTGGCTCTGTGGAACCCAGGATTATGAAACTAGGATTCCATTGTCCCTGTTTAACTTGCCAGAGCCCAATACTGGATTCGAGAACTCTGAATTGAAAAAATATGCAGTAATTATGTTGTATGGAAATCTTTCAAGTGCAGTGAAAATATGTTGCATGTGATTGGGTGGAGAGACTAGAAAAGTCTTGGAGTGGAGGACTTCCGGTGACGGCGGGCGGGAGGCGGCCGCACAATGGAGAGCCCCCGCTCGGGAACGGCAATTTCGGGGTTTTAAGCCCGGTCCCAGGGTCCGCGGAGGCGGCAGAAGAAGGGAGAAGGCACGGAGGAGGCACTGAGAAGACACAGGAGGGAAAAAAAACCCCAAAGAAAAATGTCGAGGGTGAGCAGAAAAATGGCCGAAAAAAAACAGCTGGAGGTCCGTCGGGGAGTGGAAAGGTCACCGCGGGGTCACCAGGAAAAATGGAGGCTGGAGCACCAGGGAAGGCCGCACTGCTTATGGCTGAAGAAATAACCAAGGTGATGGCTGCGGAATTTGAAAAGCAGTTGGCGCAGATTGCGAAATGCATGGAGACGGTGAGGAAGGAGATGAGGGAGGTTTTGAGTGTGCTGGTGGAGGAGGCGGTTTCCCCGGTGAGGACGGAGGTGGCGAGCGCAGTGGCAGAGGTGCGAGAGCAAGGGGAGGCGCTGAAGGAAGTGAAGGAGACGTTATTGCAGCACGGTGATCAACTTGCCTCGATGGGGAAAGAGATGCGGAAGGTGATGGATACTAACAAGGATCTGCGAGGAAAAATGGAAGATCTGGAAAACAGATCCAGGCGGCAGAATTTGAGGATTGTGGGGCTGCCCGAAGGAGTTGAAGGACCGAAGCCGACTGAGTATTTTGCCGCGATGCTGGCAAAACTACTGGGGGAGGGGGAGGACCCCTCCCGATATGAACTGGATCGGGCTCATCGGTCGTGGAGGCCTGTACCAAAGGCGAGTGAGCTGCCAAGGGCAGTGACTCTGTGCTTCCGTAAGTACAGGGTGAAGGAGAAGGTCCTGAGCCGGGCCAAGCAGAAGCGGGTGGTGCAGTGGGCTGGAGCTGGTATACGTGTATACCAGGACTTTACGGTGGAGCTGGAAAGGAGGCAGGCTGCCTTCAACCGGGTGAAGAGGGCAAGGTGCGGTGCGGCATTGTATATCCAGCGAAGCTGAGGGTGACTTACAAGCTCAGGGACTTTTATTTTGGACCGGCGGAAGCAGCGGAGGAGTTTGCGAAAGCAGAAGGACTGTGGCAGAACTGACAAACTGAGGAATGGCCATGTGCCAATGTAACCTCATGACTGTATTTTCTTCTTTTTTGTATCACTGCGCGCGGGTGTAGAGATTAAAGGAGCCAAGGTGGTATATATGTGGGTAAAGTCTTGGAGGGGATTATAAGAGACAAGATTTATAATCATCTAGATAGGAATAATATGATCAGGGATAGTCAGCATGGCTTTGTGAAAGGTAGGTCATGTCTCACAAACCTTATCGAGTTCTTTGAGAAGGTGACTCTACAGGTAGATGAGGGTAGAGCAGTTGATGTGGTGTATATGGATTTCAGTAAAGCGTTTGATAAGGTTCCCCACGGTAGGCTATTGCAGAAAATACGGAGGCTGGGGATTGAGGGTGATTTAGAGATGTGGATCAGAAATTGGCTAGCTGAAAGAAGACAAAGAAGGTGGTTGATGGGAAATGTTCAGAATGGAGTTCAGTTACAAGTGGCGTACCACAAGGATCTGTTCTGGGGCCGTTGCTGTTTGTCATTTTTATCAACGACCTAGAGGAGGGCGCAGAAGGGTGGGTGAGTAAATTTGCAGACGACACTAAAGTCGGTGGTGTTGTCGACAGTGCGGAAGGATGTAGCAGGTTACAGAGGGACATAGATAAGCTGCAGAGCTGGGCTGAGAGGTGGCAAATGGAGTTTAATGTAGAGAAGTGTGAGGTGATTCACTTTGGAAGGAATAACAGGAATGCGGAATATTTGGCTAATGGTAAAGTTCTTGGAAGTGTGGATGAGCAGAGGGATCTAGGTGTCCATGTACATAGATCCCTGAAAGTTGCCACCCAGGTTGATAGGGTTGTGAAGAAGGCCTATGGAGTGTTGGCCTTTATTGGTAGAGGGATTGAGTTCCGGAGTCATGAGGTCATGTTGCAGCTGTACAAAACTCTGGTACGGCCGCATTTGGAGTATTGCGTACAGTTCTGGTCACCGCATTATAGGAAGGACGTGGAAGCTTTGGAGCGGGTGCAGAGGAGATTTACCAGGATGTTGCCTGGTATGGAGGGAAAATCTTATGAGGAAAGGCTGATGGACTTGAGGTTGTTTTCGTTAGAGAGAAGAAGGTTAAGAGGAGACTTAATAGAGGCATACAAAATGATCAGGGGGTTAGATAGGGTGGACAGTGAGAGCCTTCTCCCGCGGATGGAAATGGCTAGCACGAGGGGACATAGCTTTAAACTGAGGGGTAATAGATATAGGACAGAGGTCAGAGGTAGGTTCTTTACGCAAAGAGTGGTGAGGCCATGGAATGCCCTACCTGCAACAGTAGTGAACTCGCCAACATTGAGGGCATTTAAAAGTTTATTGGATAAGCATATGGATGATAATGGCATAGTGTAGTTTAGATGGCTTTTGTTTCGGTGCAACATCGTGGGCCGAAGGGCCTGTACTGCGCTGTATCGTTCTATGTTCTATGTTCTATATTTGGACGAGGGAAGGGACGGGACTTTCACTTGAAATGAGAGTTCTTTGGGGTGTTGGTGGATAGGCGGGGTTTGTGTGCTAAAAGGGGATCTTTGGGCTTTCCTGGGGCCCGGCAAGTGGGAAAGGGACCCGGGCGGGGGCCTCCACGCTGGCCGGTTTAAGCCGGCCAGTGAACGGGAGTGAGGTGGGGGGGAGGGGCTGCGGCCATCGGAGCCTGGCAGAACAGGGTCCAAGTGGTCTAGCCGGGGTGGAAAGTTGGGGCGGAAGGAACCAAGGGTAGGGGGAGGAGTTTTACAAGAGGCAGTGGACGGGAGGAGCTGGAGGCCTGGGGTCGGGGTGGGGGGTGGGGGGGGCGGGGGGGGGGGGGGGCGGGGGGGGGGCTGGGAGCTGTGTAAGATTAAGGGTGACTACGGGTAATCCCTGATTTATTTTTGTCATTTGTTTATGTAAACATGCAGGTTGAGGTTTAGGGGTTGGTGGGTAGATGGGATCATTGTTGTTATTATGGGGACTGACATATCTTGCTGATTATTGTTTATTGTTGATGGATGTAAATGTGGGAGAAAATGTGAAAATGGAGGAGAATAAAAAAAATTTTTAAAAAAAGAAAAGTCTTGGAGTGGAGAATATTAAGGAGAGATCCAGCAGAGGTTATCAAAATTACAAGGGGTTTTGAGAGAGTAAACAGGGAGAACCTGTTTCCACTGAAAGACGGGTTGGTAACCAGGGGACAAAGGTGGCTGACAAAAGAACCAGAGTGGTAATGAGGAGAATTTATTTTTAAAACAGTGCATGAAAAGAGAGCAACTCGCTAAATAGCTTTGATAATATGGACTTAGAGCAGAATGGAAAGGATCATCTGGGTAGAAACATTTATAAATGATGAAATGCTGAGGAGGATAAATGAACAAAGGAATTGCTGCATGTACGTAGGCAAAGGCAGATAGGCTAGGTAGACTGGTGAGAGGGGGGAAGACTTCAAGGAAAACAAAGCAGGAGAAAGGAAGAGAATATCAATGTTGGACGGCTTCAAAATTAAGTGAAGTCATTGGCAAATGAAAAGACCGACCCAGGACAGAGAGTCACAGAGATTTTTTTCTTTTTAAAAAATAAATTTAGAGTACCCAATTCATTTTTTCCAATTAAGGGGCAATTTAGTGTGGCCAATCCACCTACACTGCACATCTTTGGGTTGTGGGGGCGAAACCCACGCAAACACAGGGAGAATGTGCAAACTTCACATGGACAGTGACCCAGAGCTGGGCTTGAACCTGGGACCTCGGTGCCGTGAGGCAGCAGTGCTATACACTGTGCTACCATGCTGCCCAAGTCACAGAGATGACTATGAGTCCAGGATCTGACAGAGCACAAATGATGATGGACTGCTATAATCTGGAATGAATTGTTAGGAACAGATTCAGTGGTGACTTTCAAGCAGCAATTGGATAAGTGCTTGAAGGTGGGGAATGTGCAGGGCAGTGAGGAGAGAAGAGGGGAGAGGGACAAATTGGTGCTAGTACAGGCAGGATGGACCGAATGGCCTCCTTCTTTGCTGTGACATTCTTTGCATCTATGACAGAGGAAAACGTTCCCCTATGTGTGTTATTTATAGTGAACATCTGAATTCTTTAAATTCATGTTAATCATCGTGTCACCAACATTAAATGGAAGAAATTTACTCCCCTGAAAATTGCTGTGTGGAATTTTATAGTGACATCCAATGAAAAAACTTTACTATTACACTAATCCTTATTAAATAATTTTGGCAGGCTGTCCAAATTGGATAACTTTGCTCAATTTTCTCCTTTCCTGAAGACAAATGGTTGTAAAAGACACACTATATAAATGCAAAATTTTTTTTGTCTCCTTCTTTCCCTAGCCCAGAGACATTACACTCAGAAGTAGAGCTCCTGGGCGCGATTCTCCACTCCCACGCCGGTTGGGAGAGTCGCCTGGGCCGCCAAAATTTCCGGGGACGCTGGTCCGACGCCCTCCCGCGATTCTCCCAAGCGGCGGGAACGGCCCAGTCGAGTTTTGCGGGTCGCAGGCCGGAGAATCGCCGGAGACACCGAAAATGGCAATTCTCCGGCACCCCCGCTATTCTGAGGCCCGGATGGGCCGAGCGGCCAGGCCAAAACGGCGGGTTCCCCCCGGCGCCGTCCACACCTGGTCGCTGCAGTCGTGGGCGGTGTGTGAACGCTGGGGGGGCGGCCTGTGGGGGAGCGAGGGGGGATCCTGCACCGGGCTTCACCTGGAATGTGGGGTTGTCCGCGATTGGTGCCCACCGATCGTCAGGCCGTCCTCTCTGAAGGAGGACCTCCTTCCTTCCGCGGCCCTGCAAGATCCGTCCCCCATCTTCTTGCGGGGCGGACTTAGAGAGGACGGCATGCGCAGATGACGCCCGTTATGCGGCGCCGTCCGCGTCATCTATGCGGCGCCGCTTTTACGCGGGCGACAAGGCCTGGCGCGTGTAGATGACGCGGCCCTGATACTGGCCCATTGTCAGGGCCTGAATCGGTCGGGACCGGGGCCGTTCCGCGCCGTCGTGAGCCTCGACGGCGTTCACGACGGCGCGGCCACTTCGGCGCGAGAGTGGAGAATCCCGCTCCCTGTCTGTGGCTCCATCTGAAATCACATAGCTCAGGGAAGGAATCTGGGATTTTCCTGATTTTTATGTCCAGCATTATGCCAGAGGGTGTCTTTATCAACTGAACTATACTGAGATAGCATGATTGGAATTCTCATGGTGTGTCATGCCCGTTAACACTGAATTCTGGCCTTGCTGGCACTACAAAAGAAAAAGAATACCTGCACTGATATAACATGCCAATCTGCAAATTAAATGAAGTTATTGGCAAATAAAAAGACTAATCCAGGACAGAGTCACAGCGATGACTATGAGCCCAGGATCTGATAAATGATGATGATGATGGATTGCTGTAATCTGGAATGGATTGGTGGAAAAGCTAATGAAGTTGCCTTTGCTAATGTACAAGTTCATCAGAACAAAAAGGACATTTGCTTAAACAATTTCTTCAAAATGAAATTAGTTGTATTTAACCCTGGCTGCCCAGAAACGTTCTAGATGTAAGAAATCATTGAGGGCCTTTATCACATCAACTTATTATCATGTTCTGTCAACAGTCACTGAACTAGTTTCATTGTATTTAAGAATAATAAAAATCCAATAAAGTAATAATCTATTTAAATGTTTGACTCCATCACACTTCACTAAAGTCTCTAAAAATACAAATAATACAGGCACTAATTTCATGCTAGCTTCTTCTGACCTGGAAGTGGGAAATTTGCAGCTGGGAAGCACCTGCCAATTTGTAAAATTTCCTTCTCAACACCTAACCTCTTACCCTTGTGATCTCATGTTTACATCAATTAGGCTTTGTGTCCTTAAAGAGACAGTTTGGTAGCAATCACCGGATATAACTGAGTGTGATGTGACACAGTGCTCCCATCAGTATAAAACAAGCATGTCTTCTCATTAACACCATGAGAGATCTGCTAATGCAATTTTTTTTTTAAAACTCCCGCAAGAAACAAGATGGAATTTAGAAAAGGGACAATGAAAATAAATTGCTATTCACATGCAAATATTTTGGGGGAGCATATATAATTGGAAATGGCTTGCAATGTCAGAATAAATTAATCTTTGACGGCAAGTTTAAACTTAAACATGAATGTTCAAAATGTTATCAAGCAATTAAATATATTTAACTTAAAATGATGCTGAAGCCACAAAGGTGAAATATTTGTTTAAAAAATTGCTAGAAAGAGCTAATTGTGCCCTCAGTTATCTCTACTTCTTTGCTATTATCAATCTTGCTTTGCCTGTATGTTGTAGCTAGCATTTTAGGGGTGGTATTATGGAGACAAAGCTCACAAGAGTTTTTTTTTGGTAGTGGGCAAGGCGGAGGATGTTCAGAGTGATCCCAGCTGGCGCAGAGTGAAGTTTGTGGTTCAGACACCCAGGCTGGATTGCCTCTAACAAGTTGAAAGCTTTTATCTCGAGACCTGAAGCTTCCTGTTGGTCTACCTTTGATATGGAAGGAACACCTGCAGCAGTTGAGACACTTCCTCATAAACCTCTGCCATGCCTCTTTTGATTCATAGCACTGAGAGGCTGTTGTTCAAGTGCACAATCATTAGTGTCTCCAGACTGGGCTGTTTGACGCCAGACTTAGCTGTGTGTTCAGTTGTTTATGGGTGGATCCACATGCATTTTAAAGAGGCAGGATTTCTCTCCCC